>NC_031970.2:14077841-14451175 GCF_001858045.2 Oreochromis niloticus
GGTTGAAATATAAAAGACAGTTTTTCCTTTCTTATAGGGCTTTACAAGAAAGTGAAAGTTTTAATGATATTCAAGGGAGGCAGTGTTATTCTTTTCACCTTGTTCTGACCTTAGTCCAGTCATATGGTGGTTTATCTTAGTTTTCCCTTACTTTATCTTATCTTAGTTTTGTATGAACATAAAAGATTAAGATCTTATCTATAGAAACTCTGTATCACTGTAGTAACACTGTATCACTGCAGACCATTGTTATATTTTTTTTTTCTATCCAATCATGTGCCCTACAGTAGTTTGAAAACCATGGAGCCAAGGTAAATACAAATTTGCTTTTCTTTTTCTCTAGCTTTAATTGCTTGTTCTTATCTAAGTATAAAATAATAAAAATACAGGTCAGAAAGCCTTCCTAAAATATGAATATAGCCATGAGCAACACAGCTGTGGTGCAGCTCCAGTGTCACTATCCAGTCGCCTGCCCTGTGTTAGATTATAATTGTCTCATACTGAGATTCAACAGTCAGCCTCATATATGTCCAATTTAAAGCCAATCCATTTCACACACTTTCCACAACACCACAGGCAAATAGTCACGGCCACAGTTGTAGCCATATGCTAACATGTCGTTAGCATGGAATCTCTTCGCTGTGAGTGAAGACACAAAGGTTCTCCAAAGAAAACCACAGGGGGAAACACACACACACACACAAAAATGGTAACAAAAAATCTAGTCAGACACTTAAATCATCTTCACCCAATTGATATGGACATGTTAAAGAAGCTAACATAGGACAAGTGTCTTGCCTCTATATTAGCAAAGCAGTTATGAGGAAAATTATAGAGATAACTGGAAAAGCAAAAATGGGTGTGTGTCCTGATAAGATTAATTTTTGTTTGTACATGCTGTCAGTTAAATTTTTTAGAAAATCAGAATTGGCAAAAATCGGTGTTAGTTGGAAAAATTGTAATTAAAAATAAACCAGTAGCAGTAATATTTGTAAACACTGCAGCTGCTGTTTTGTAAATCGATCTTTGATTTTGTAAAAAATGAGAAGTTTTTATATTAGTGTATTTTGCAGTATTATTTAAAAATACTAACATGGTGCACTAGAGGTCAAAATATATTTTCACAAATAAATTGTTTGATAGATATTTAATGGTTTAATACTATTCAGACCCCTCTAGAGTCCTTTTTTAGGCTTATTAACAATCTTCTTGAATAATGATATGTGTCAGATTTAACATTTTTTACTTTTCCTGTGTGGGAATAAATACAAATTTCTACTTTCTGTACCTTTGTGTATCTCGTTACCTATGTAGGACAGGGGCTATACATGTAGGTGATCGGATCTTGGCTATCAACAGTGTCAGCCTGAAAGGGAAGCCGCTGAGCGAAGCCATCCACTTGCTGCAAATGGCTGGAGAGACGGTCACTCTCAAAATAAAAAAACAGCTTGACAGTAAGTATATAAACTAGTAACAGTAAGATGCATTTTAAATCTGTCTTTTGTGTGCAGTGTTGGCTAACGCGTTACCGTTGCCACATTACATTTTTCAGTACTGCAGTAATGTAACACGTTACTGTGCTAAATTCAGTAATCACAGTTACAAATAACATGTTACTTGCGTTACAAAGGTTCTTCCGTTATCTGCACACCAGGTGAATAGAACAAAAACCTTGCGTAGAATCAGATGATTTCAGTTCCTGTGCAGGAGGTGAAAATAGGAAAGTAATACAGCAATACAGCTTTTGCGGGGCGAAGATATGGAAACCCTGTTGTTTAAAACATGCATACAATATTCGTACTTTATAAGTGGTATGTAACAGGTTAGCTGTTTGCAACTCATATCCTAATAGGTCTGATTTAAAACCTGTTTATAGGTAAATGCAGAGAAGAGGTCAGTAGGTTAACCAGTTCAAGTTTCATTTTGTCTCTTATAAGCATTTAATGTTGAAAAGTATACATGTAGTAAAAGTTTCACGTATGTATTTTACCAAGTTAACAATTAGAGTTAACCTTTAAATTAAATTGGCCTCTTTTTTTTCTTCAAGACATAGAAGACAGGAAGGCAGCAGATGTAGAGGACACAACAGAAAATGAGATCAGTGACCCTGAGGAGGACGATTTGACAGACAGCCAACAAACCAACAAGCTATCAGAGCTCTACTCCACAACAATACCCAGCGTTGACTCTGCTATGGAGTCATGGGATGGCTCAGGGCTGGATGCAGGCTATGGGAGCCAGGGTAAGCTGCATTTGAGCGTGTGTAGAAAGTGAAATGTCAGGATGTCTTAACCCTGTACGAAATATGTTAATGAAAATCACTTACCAAAGAAGGAATATATTAAAAGCACTCTTTCTTGTATTTGGTCATTTGTTCTATCCTCTTGTAGGTACATACACCCATCAAGCAGCTGGTATCGCTCTCCACCCGCATGAGTGGCGTAGTGCCAAGCAGCAACGAAGTACCACGCCTCCTCCTGGACGTCGGAAGAACTACCCGTTTAGTGACGGAGGCTTCAGTGAGGATGACTGGGACAAACCACCAGGGTAGGTCTGAATTTAGTTTTAGCTACAAAGCTGTTCGTTGTGACTGTCTTTTTTTTGTGTATCATACACTTTTCTTTTGATATCACCTTTTTTATGTATAAAAATCCATATAAATGTTGACTTATTGACTAAGGGCCATTGTAGGCTGTCTGCACTCACTTGATTGTACAGTTTATTTGTGTGTGTGTGTTTTTTTTATCCCTCAGCTGTAAAAAGAAATGATGGGGTGACCTTGACCTCAAGGTCAAGGTGATCTGACCTTGACCTCAAGGTTTTCTCAAAATTTGTGAACATTCAAATGTATACCATGGGTGCATCTACTAGGAGGCTGAGGGGAAGCACAAGTAGTCACCAGTACTTTTATTTTTATCTAGTTATAGTATTTTTAATAAAATAATAGTTAAAAAAAACAAAAACAAACATGAATAATATGTTTTTATTAATCTGCTGATGAGCTTCCCGATGAGCACAACGCAGCCATCATACAGGTTGCTTTAACTGTTAAGTGATATTTTAATTAATGCGGCTTAATGCTCTTTTTTTGTTACTTTTACACTTCAAAGCAAACAATAGTGTGCTAGTGTTGGTAATAATGTCAGTTTATAGTCTGTTAATCATTAGTTAAAGGTAGCTGTAAAGTTTTACATTTCATTTATATTTGTTAATGTTAAAATGTTTAGTTTACATTTGGCCCTGCTTTATTTTAGTGCGAAATTAATTCTAAGTAAATGAAATACATTGTAAATGGGGTTTTTTTTATACATCTGTACAAAGAGCCACAATTTCAGAACTTAGGGGCTTATTTAATAGGTTAGCTATCTGTTCAGGTACAAAGTGTATATTACAAAGGTTTAAATTAACGGTTGTTTACCTTGGACTGCTCAATGGTGACTGTGCTTCCCTGAGCCTGGTTCTGCCAGAGGTTTTTCCCTCCCAGTGATGCCAAGTGGTTGCTCATAGGGATCATCAGATTGCTCGAGTTTTCTTTGTTTCATTGTAGGGTTTTTACCTGACAATATAAAGCTCCTTGGGGTGATTGCTTTTGTGATGTCAGTTCTATATTAATTATTATATTGTGGAATGATTTGCCAATACAGCTCAGACAGGCTCCTTCACTTTTAGTCCCTGGCCTTTGACACAGTGTGAAATTGACTGTGATTTCAATCTACTTTTTATATACTCTAAAGATGTTTTGTTTTCTGTATCTTTTACCCTTTGGCCCGTGTTTGTCTTTCATGTTTGGTGGTATTGAACAGCCCTGTTGATGTTTCTAAAGCTGTTTTATGAATACAGTGCTATGGTATGGTGTGGAATGGTATGATATATTTCACAGCTATAGATCTTCAAAATGCATGAGCTTATTTTCTGTAGGAAAGGATTTTATCTTTAACACTATTTTACTGTGCCAGTATCAGCACCAAGAGCTCATGGCGAAGGGTACACCTCATTGCAGAGATTGAGTCATGAAGTCAGTGCTACTGTGAATCTGTAGTACCTGTGTCTTTGTGTATCTCTGTGTATAGCTGTGATGAGTCAGAAGGCTAAGGCTTGTCAGCATGTTAAAGTTACATAACACTTCTGAGGGTGTACAGCGAGAGAAAGGGATTTTCGAGGAAAAAAGAAAAATCAGTAAAACAATGAAAGTGAATTAATCGTGTTAGTTGGGGACATTCTGGGTTAAATGATTACTTTTGTTCGGTTTAACCATGACAGATACAGACAGTGTGTGTACAGATTCTGTGTCCTTAACGCCTTTTTGTAAGTGAAAGTTAAAGTGCTAAATCAGGCACACTGCATGTCATGTAGCCAACTATTCTCTGCACTTTAGATAAATAAATATTATAATTATAATAATTATAATTAAAATAATTAAATATTTAAGAGAAAAATAAATTTTGCACAATACACAAAGTGTGATCAAAAGGCAGATCCATGAAGACAAAGCTTAAATATGTTTGTCTTGCTTTGCATGGTTTTCCCCTTTTATAGTACCCAGCAACAGAGAAAATCCAGCAAAATGGGTGCGGAAACTTGTTTTATTTGTGTGTGTGTGTGTGTCTGTTTTTGTGTGGCAGATTTATTGGCCAGCAACCAGATGGCATTCTATTGGATCCAGAAGACAGTTTCTGGTGTCAAGCTCTGGAGGACCTGGAGACCTGTGGCCAGTCAGAACTACTAAGAGAAATAGAGGTTAGTTAGTATTTTTCACAACTGCAGTTTACTTTAATGTACAGCATGTTTATTTGCCTGATGTGGATATCTGTTCATACAGTATCTGTATATACACTTCATAGCTAATTTGTCTTTTATACTGAAGAGCAGCATGTAAAGACTAAAGCAAGGCTTTAGTGGATATGATTGCAGGCATTTTAGTTCTGCTACGTATAACCCCTCAACATAGCATTATAAATCCACCTTTATGTACGCTCAGTGATGTAATAGCAAATCAAATCAAATCACTTTTATTGTCACATCACATGTACAGGTACACTGGTACAGCACATGCGAGTGCTTGAACATGCGAATTCTTGTGTGCAAGCTTCACAAGCGACAGAGGTGTGCAAAATACAATAACATAAGAACAATAACGTAGGGGCTGGAGCCTATCCCAGCTGTCATAGGGCGAGAGGTGGGGTACACAAAGACAGACAACCATTTGCGCTCACATTCACACCTATGTGGCAATTTGGATTAATCAATTGGATATTGTGCAAAACAAGTGGCATTTATGTACAGTAAAGGTGAGGTGTCTATGAAGTGTTCAGCAGTCTGATGGTCTGATAGAAAAAGCTGTCTCTCAGTCTGCTGGTTCGGGACTGGATACTGCAGTATCGCCTGCCTGATGGAAGTAGTCTGAACAGTTTATGGCTGGGGTGACTGGATTCTTTGATGATCCTCCCAACTTTCCTCAGGCACCGCTTCCTGTAGATGTCCTGGAGGGAGGGAAGCACACCTCCAATTATCCTTTCGGCACACCGCACCACTCTCTGGAGCGCTTTGCGGTTGTAAGCGGTGCTGTTGCCGTACCAGGTGGTGATGCATCCTGTGAGGATGCTCTCAATGGCACAGCGGTAGAAGGTCCCGAGGATGCAGGGGCTCATGCTGAATCTTTTCAGTCTCCTGAGAAAGAAGAGGCGCTACTGCACCTTCTTCACTGTTTTGTTTATTTGTACTGACCATGTGAGATCCTCCACCAGATGTACACCTAGGAAACGGAAGCTGCTCACTCACTCCACAGCAGCTCTGTTGATGGTGATGGGGATGTGTGCTTCTCTGCACCTCCGGAAGTCCACTATCAACTCCTTTGTCTTTGCGACGTTGAGGGTGAGATGGTTGTCTCGGCTCCAGTGGGTCAGGGCGCTGACCTCCTCCCTGTAGGCCGTCTCATCACCTTTGGTGATAAAACCCACCACTGTAGTGTCGTCCGCATACTTCAAAATGATGTTGGAGTTGCTAGTGGCCGTGCAGTCGTAGGTGTAGAGTGAGTACAGGAGAGGCCTCAGTACACACCCCTGTGGAGCACCAGTGTTCATTATGACGGGGGATGAGGTGTTGCTGCCCAATCTGACCAATAGTATTTAAACCAGTAACAGATTGTGCTGAACGTATGAATGTTTGTCAAACAATCACATTGGCAAGCACTCAATGCTTCCAAATGGTTGGTTACAAAGTGGTAACTCAACTTGTTTCAATTTGTTGCAGGCATCCATCATGACAGGCACAGCCATCAGTCTTGGTGTAGATGGTGTCAACAAGCCTCCATCTGAGCCCATACTGACCCACAGCAGGATGAGCCCATTGCGGCGAAATTCTCTCCTGCATCAAGGCAACTTGCACCACCAGGGAACACACCTCCATCAGGGTGCCCATCTTCACGAGGAAGCCCACCTGCATGAAGAGGCTCAACTTCACCAAGGTTAGTCACTGATATGACAGAACCAAGGGTGGTTGCTTCCAAATTTTAAATAAATAAAGTATAATTTTACATATGGTTTTATACCATGTATAGAAGGATTACTTGTTAAACAGTTGGTGAAAAACACTTACTTGCAATATGTTTGCCACTCAGACCCCCATCTGCACGAGGAGGCCCATTTCAACCAGGAATTGCACCTACAACAAGGGGTCCACATTCACCAAGATATCCAATCCCCTCTCCTGCACCACGAGCCCAAGTCAAAGGCCTCACTGAGAGTATCAGAGAGGACATGGGAGTCCCGTCGGATCAAAGAGGAGATGCAGGGTATTCTGTCACCAACACCACTAGAGCTTCACAAAGTGAGTTCAGAGAGAACTGGACAAAATATGTTTTTTGATGTGGGTTAGGATGAAATATTGAGAATATTAGGTAAACTTGCAGTAGATAATTAGAATTCAACCAAAAATATTAATGTAACCATTCAAGCTGATATTCCTGTTAAAGTTTGTAAGCACTGGTATCTGTTCCAAACTTTAAAGTACACATTTTGACTTGACATAGAAGTAAAAACACTCTCATTACTAATAATTTTAATAATACCCCCCTTCTAGCTAACATGCATAGTGAGTTCTAGTTTACTCTTATGAGGTTTGAAATGTTCTTTTTTACAGTGCAGAGTATTATGTAATACAGTATAAATACCCAGCCTCCCTGGGCAACTGTTATGCAAGTGACTACATGTAGTTCAGCCTTCCACGAATTTACAATCACAATTTGAGGAGACGAGGGCTTAGTGAAACATGTAGAGCCCAGAGCCAGAATGAGAAATACATGTTTTATCCATAGAGAGAAAATACATCACAAGTCCTGCCTCGTTAATCGATCATACAACATTTCAGATGACTGTCATAATGCTGCTGCCTCTTTGCTTTTGTAACCAAAAGGTACAGCAAACAATCTGGATTGCATTACCAATAATAAAGACCTTATCTTACAGTTGTTCATTATATTATATGGCTTTGTCCATTTATTCGGCTTTTGGTTCCTGCTTTGTGGCACATGGCAGCTCACTGAAGAAAGACGTCTATTATCAGCACAATTGTCATTATTGTTTTTTCCGTTTATTCTTTAGGACCTTGTATTACAAATAAACTTGCAGCTGAGAATACACACCCAGAAAGCAATCAGGTTAAAATGTTTACATGGTAAAATATTTATTTGGATCAGTTTACAAAATAGTTTATTCCACCCTAAAGTAAGCTGAAATGTCAGTTTGTGTGCATTTATTCTGGCCGTCCTGTTTAATGAGCATTTTTATTCTGCTTGGCATCTTAAACCAGTTAGAATTGCATCTGGATATCAGGCTAAAAATCTGTTTATTTTAGCATCTGATGTTGGTTTGGTTTTAATCTGCATACAGAAATTTTAATTTAGACAAATTTTTGTACTTTGATTAAATAAATTTGAATCTGTTTATTTATCAGTGACATTTCTTTGTCTAAATTTCATGTGTTGCGCAGCTTTCTTTATGTTTGTGTGCAGTTATCATGGTTACAAGTGTTATTCCCATCTACAGAGAAACTTATTGTTCCTGCAGTGACACAACAGATATTTTGAGACAGTTTCATCAGACAGGTCGACATGTGAATGGTCTTTTTGTTCTGTTGTCTTGATTAGGAGCACAAGATACTAGCAAATTAAATTTTATTACTCAACCTCACATCCTTGTGTTCTGTCACTAGGTAACAGTGATAAAGGACCCAGAGAGTGATGACTTTGGCTTTAGCGTGTCAGATGGTTTCTTGGAAAAAGGTGTTTATGTCAACATGATCAGACCTGATGGCCCTGCTGACAGAGCCGGGCTTAGACCCTATGACAGGATCCTGCAGGTGATGATGATGATGATAATAATTAGTGTACTGCCCATCATTGCATCCCTAATTCTAATATAGTTTTTTGTTGTGAAGAAAAAAAAATCTCACTCTATCCTCAGCATTTGGAAAAATTCTTTGCATCATGTTTTGTTATGCTTACATGTAGTTATCTTCACATTCCCCTCTTTTTTGTTTGCTAAATTGAAAATGTCAACAGTTGTGCAAATTACTAGTAACCATTGGCTTCATCTTTTTGACTGTATTCAGGTGAACCATGTAAGGACGAGAGACTTTGACTGTTGTCTGGCTGTACCTCTCATCACAGAAGCAGGAGACAGACTGGAACTGGTCATCAGCCGCAACCCACTTGCCAATGATGACCCAGAGGACAATAACAACACTTTAGACCACGCACTTGACCTGTAACACAAATACATACACGTGCACAAAACATACAGAAGACATATTGTAACTGGTGATGAAGCATAAACTAATATCTAGTGGAACTGGCCCAAAAACACAGACACACACTCACTCACACACTCCACCGGCTTGCTGTATTTCTGTTTAAATACAGAGACTCCTGCTGGAACACACATCCTAACACTTGCATGCTCACACAGTCTCCCCATCCCATTTACACTGGGTTGAACTGCTTTTATACAGTATGGTCTGTATGAAAGCATCACCACAATACAGAAAAACACACCAAATGCTCTCCCGATAACTGGCTGGACTCACAGTGTTGTTTCAACTTCAACAATGACTTACTCGGCACTTTAAATAGCCATTTTTACTCATTTTAACCTGCAATACGGGTAAGATTATTTCAGTTTTTATTGCAAGGCCATATGCTCCCATGAACCTGCAGTACTTGCACCTGAGAGATCTGCCTTATACAATATTGTAAGTGATTTTACTGGAGAAAAATTCTCAGTTTGGAGTTTCCATTTGTTTCACGGAAGGTTACTAAGTACTAACAGAAAACAGAACAAACAGTTCATAATGGGAGTGTGTCTATAAAAAATGTAGCCATTGTAGAATTTCATAATGCTGCTAAGATTCTGCTCAAACACTGCTGCTCACTTGACATTACCAAGAAAAAACAAAATTCTGGAGTGGTCAAGTATAGCTCTTTTTTTCAAGGCAGACCTCTATTGGATCCTGCTGCACATTATTATGTCACTTCGGTGACATCACAACACTGATTTATGATGATGTCATCAGTGATGCCATCACAACTGCCAAACTGTTATTTTGTTTTATGCTATCATAAAATGAAAGCGAAAGGAGGGAAGGGTGTAATTTCCGCTCCCAATGAAAAATGGCGTCTTAAGTGGAATTGACCAATCACGGCTTTTGCTACACCATAAATGAGCAGATGGCATGTGGCTGTGCCCCAGAACAAACTGTATTGCCAAACGAAGAACATCTACCTGCATTTGAAATGTGCCAAATGTTATGACATTATCCACTATATCAATAGTTGTCTGAGATCACTGGGTTCACCTCATCATATTTCATTGCAAGACTACAATGTCAAACAACAGTAGCATTTCAAATTCATTTTAAATCGCAAAATTATTAGATTTGAGGTTCAGAGTGATTTAATGTAACATCTGTTTGTCTTTAATGGCATATTTGTGTAAGGATGTGTGCCGCAGAATAAATTTACTAGCAGCTAGTTTAATTTTAAGATGTTAAGTCTGATTTATATAAACTAACAATAAAAGGATCCTTTCACTTACCAGCAACCTCAAAACTAATATACACTGTGAGCCACTGGGACCATTCTTGGGGAAAAATGCCTAAGCAGTGAATAAAGCAGTTCCCACTAGCAGGCAGTGTCAACACAATGACAAGTGTGATTTAGGAGGATCTATAGGAATTAGAACATTCCTAATTTTCCATTGGCGTATCACCTATAAGTATGAATCATGGTGTTTTCATTTGTCCAGCATGAGATCAGTATTTATGGCTATAGGTCTTCTTCAGTAATGCCCAAGTGTCGTGCCGCCATATTTTACAGAAGAGACAAAACACAGTTGTTCCAGATGTGTTCCAGAACTGGAATATTACCAAACTGGAATATTTGATAATATTCAATTTATTTGTTTTCTTTTTTATTATATAATCTTTATTTCTTCTACACATCTAATAAGGAAGTGGTATACAGTTGCTTGTTGATCTGCAGCCTCACCACTAAACCCTATGTGGTCCTTGAGGATGATTCAATTATTGAAGAGTCTCACTGTCATGGATCATTTATGCAGTTGAATAGATGTTAAGGTAGTGGGAACAACAAGCAACAAGTCATAAAGAAGTAACATTATCTTCGTTGTGGCTTTTAATTTAATAGCCTTTTAAACTAGGATACACAGTTCATTCAAATAATAGCTATAGAGCACTACTGCTGTTTGGATTTATTGGTAACACTCACCCTTTTGCACAAAGATTATGAACAAAGTCAATAGCATCATCTGCTATCAGACCTACTACACTAGGTTGCTGGTGAAGCCAGACTATGGACAAATTTCCAACACACACATTTTTACACAAAAGGCTCTGATAACAAAGGAAATGAAACCGTGCAGTGTGTGTGTGTGTGTGTGTGTGTGTGTGTGTGTGTGTGTGTGTGTGTGTGTGTGTGTGTATGTGTGTGTGTGTGTGTTATGCATTTGTTATCAAGCCATTTTGTTGTGTCTTTCATGGATGTCTGTTTATAATGTGTAATTTGTATGTGAGTGTATCAGCAGATTCTATTCCAAGGTGCAATTGGAAATTTCCAGAGTTCGGCCTGAGTTAAATTGAGCCACTATCCTTTAATGGTCAGCACCCTTTGAAGCACTGTGAGCATTCCTGACTACTTGTGTGTGCTCATTTGCAATTTCACCATGGATCCAAGATTGAGCTGAGAACAAACATTAGTTAGAACAGAGTTATGTGCCAAATGTTATGTCAAGGATTGAGAGCTGGTTTTCCCACTATTAACCTTCACATATAAAGTGTTGTGGTTACCTTGACTGACAGCTCATTAGTGCAAGATTCTAATCAATTCACATAATGCTGACTATTAGGAAAATAGTAAACCTTTCTCTTCTTCCCAAAGCCTCCCCTGGTAACTTTTGATTAGCAACCTTGTCACATCTTACAGATCCCTTCTTGAACTAAAGCTGATCTTAGTTGTGCGATTGTTTTAAAGCCCTGATATTTCTACTATATTTCTACTTCTATTGCTAAGGGAATGTTGACTTCTAATCCAAGAGACAACCAACTAGAACCTTACACCTGCAATGTGGTTAGACACACAATCTGTATTTTTACACCACTGACGCCTCATTAATGAATGAGGCGTCAGTGTCCAAGGCCAAAGGCAGTACATCAGGTCAGAAGCACAACAAGTAGCATTTTTTTTTTTTTTAGTTTGGAGTGGTGCACCATGAATATTTAACACAGCTAGTCCTAGCTCTAGCATCATCTTGCACAGCTGCAATGTATTTATTTATTTAATTTATTCTTCTTTGTGTCAACATAAGCTGTCACTCATCAGCCATCATACTAACCTGTTTTGGGTTTGACTTTCCCTAAAACTAAATTTCAGGGTGGTTGATTTTATAATGAAGGGCAGTGTGCATCCAGCTAACAGCAGTCAGAATGCTCAAAGTAGCCAGAGCACTGAAATAGCCTTCACACAGAAACTTTAGAACATACAAGTCTTCAAGTTTTACAACCCCAGACATTAATTCAATTTCCTTCAGGCCCCTAATTTCTCATGATTTTTTCTTATTCCTGCCAAAAATGTATTTGCTCCAATTATCTTTGGATTAACTGAAATTGGGCTGGCTCTTGTTCCCTCCTACTGATCTTGGCAGTGTATGTATGTGCTGTGCAAAAGTAGGTGCTTAAATTCTACGAAGTAGCAGTTCACTTAAATAAATTGCAGTAAACAGAATAAAACTAAAATCAGTCTCTGGTTTTGCTACCATTTTCCACCAAAACAGCACCAATCTTTTACACTTTAAGCTAACTGGCATCATTCTTTTTGAGAAAAAACCAATCTAAACATCCTTTGCACAGTTGTGTATGTGCACATATTAGCATGAATTATGGTGAACAAAAGTATATGGAGTATATGATGGATACATTGTCAGTATAGGGATTTTATTATGAGTGAGTAATAGAACAGCATTTGTTCTCGACAAGACTGAAAAAAACCCTAAACTTTGAGACAGTCACAACCCCTGTTCCTACCATTTTCTTATGTTGTTATGGAACAGAATCCAGCGGCACCCTATAAGAATTTCCATGTCTGTATGGGTGTGTGAATAACAAAACATATGTGAACATGACTGCAGAAAGCTTCTATTTGTCAACGTTTCTCTGTCTAATACATGTATGTGCAAAAAATATCCACTACTTCTGGGCATACACTGTTTCAGAGGTGTGTGTGTGTGTGTGTGTGTTTGTGTGTGTGTGTGTGTGTGTGTGTGTGTGTGTGTGTGTGTGTGTAAGCTAATTTGTGTACATTTCATTGTACAGTAGTGAGGTTTTCCAGGATTGTGGGCCTTTACATTTTTATTTCCAAAAACCGGATAAGGCTTAAAATAGTGTAAACTCAACACACATACAAAAAAGGGACATTTACTTCTCTCCAAGCACTTACTGCTGAATATAAAGCACACTGTTGAATACCATGCACTGTAAGTATTTTCATGTACAATGGAACAAACTTTTGTAAAGCAACAAAAAATGAAAATGCTGAGAAAAGCCTTCTGAATTGTTTTTTTGTTTGTTTGTTTTTTCTTTTATGTATGTATGTGGCCATGTATACTCCCTATGCATTTCTGAGTCAAATGTCAGTTTAAAGCCCAATCCAGAACCGTAACAACTGTTCCCCGGATAAGTTTATAATACAAAAAATGTTTAATATAATTCCCTGTGCTTTTATAGTTAACTTGTTAGAAATGCAGCAATGACAAACATTCAGTCATTGACAATCCAGAAGTCATATTCCTACCTCTGGTAAAATTTTAATTTATGTTTAATTTACAATAAAGATTATTACATTTCTATGGATTCGTTTTTGAGGAAAATAAAAATGTTAATGTGAAGATTTAATGGTAGTGTACCACATTTTATTAGACTAGCTTGTTGGCGTTACTCCCCTGAACCCATTAAGCGATTTCAGTACATTAGATAAGTTATTATATAATCCACCATATATTACATCATCAGCTAAAGTAAAGCCCTTTCACATGCCCGCGCCTGCTCAATCACTCACAAATATACCATGTAAACATGGTTAAACTTGTCAGACAGCTTAAATAAAGGGCGATTCACCTTCTGACCAGAGGATGCTAGTTCATAGCTATTGAGCAGTAAGAAAAGCCAAACTAGGTAAATGTTACTGGGTAATTACTTTATGCTTCTATAAAAAGTTCCTGTAGGGGAGAGAGCACATGCTGCTTTTTCTGCCGCACGGGTTGTCAATGTGCAACGTAAGCCAGTCATGTACTCATGATTTTGGTTGGTAGACTACAGTCAAATATTTGTGTTACATTACACCTTTCTATTAGTGTCTGTAGCCAGGACAACCTTTCAGCTCTTTATTTTTATTTTTTGTGTGCATTTTGTTTTGTTTTTTTAACATGTAGTGTCTAAATTGGAGAGCCTCAGCTGCAGCAAGTGTGGGGAGCAAAACATTCAATGGCTGCAAGGAAGCTACATTATCTTGTCACCTCTTGTCAACTCAACAAATTAGAACTTTACCAGTAACAGATAAATAATGTTAGCTAAACACTAGCAAGTTGTTACAACTAGCAAACTATAGCACCTACCAAGCTAACCATTAGTTATACATAAATAACAAATACAAATGTGACAGCAAAACTACCCATAACAAACCAGTGTATTAGCTTTTTATAGCTATTTTATTCACCACTTGCCACAATAAGTGAGCAGCAACAAGCCTACTTAAACTGACCAGCTATAAGTAGGCTTGTTGCTGAGAACTATACAATGGGTCAGTAAGATATCTTGTTAGCTTACTGGCCTATTTAATAACAGTTGTTGATGAGCTAACTTAAATTTCTTCTCTGATATCTAGCCAGTTAACCTATTTAGCTCAATGATAAACACAAACACTGACTTCTTCATTGCAGTCAGCTTAATTATGACTTGAAACTAAGAAAATGATGTCTTGCTGCACATTTCAAAAGTAGGAAATGTCAGTGTCTCCAGTCTTTGTCCCTATTATTTTTTTTAATTAATTTGTTTATTATTTTATTATGTTTCATACTTTATTTTTTCAAAGATATTTTGATTTGTTCTTTTGCCTTATATGTGTTTGGATGTCAAAGTTGCTACGGTTCTGGACTGGGCTATTAATAATGTACGCATTGATATTGTGTATTTCTTTTCCAAACTGTGTAAAGTTCTATTCTATGTAATATAGTATTTTTCTATGACAGTATACTCTTCCAAAATATAGGAAGAAAATACAAAACAAAAATTATAAAATGAAAAATAAAATGTATAACTTTGTTGTTGTCATTTTGATTTGTTTGTTTGTTTGTTTGTTTCATTTTCTAAGAAACAAAGAGTGTACTGCTATACTTCTCTTTTTGAGAAAAGAAAAGATTGCAAAGAAAAAAAATAAAATGTCTAATTTTATGTTGGATGTGTGTTTATTTTGGTAAATCTTTGTGACCAATGGAAAACAATGGACATTCATAAGAGATTATGTTTGGTCAGGATAAGCTCCTTAAATCAAACCTTTATATGCAAAAATTTTCTATCCAGGGAATTTGAACAAGACCTAATTTTACAATTAAAGAGACCAGGTTTAATTTTGGTTCTTCAACCCAAAGCAAACTTGCAGTGGAGGTAATGCTTCCTAGAGAAGCACAAAAATAGAGCAGAGTAATCACATTTCTACCATCTACACTGGGGGTGCTCCAGCTGGGGACTCTGTTGTCCTACTGGGAGATTTCAATGCTCATGTAAAAGCAAAGCTCTCAATTTACCGGTCAATTTACATTCCCACCCTCACCTATGGTCACAAGCTTTGGGTAGACTGAAGAACGAGATCACGGATACAGGTGGTGGAAATGAGCTCCTCCTCCTTGACTAAGACCCTTCTACACCAATCACTTAGAAAGACTGGTCGGCCAGCTCCAGCAAAACTCCTAATGGTTTTAAACCTTTCCATTTGTGGATGATGAAGGCTACTGTGGTCAACTTTCAATGCAGCAGAAACTTTTCTGTAATCCTTTGCTTGATCTGTGTCTTGATACAATTCTGTCTCAGAGTCTACAGACAATGCATTGACCTTCATGGCTTGGTTTGTGCTGTGACATGCACTGCTGTGACACACACAAGTAATATATATATATATTTGCAAGCATTTCAAGCATACCTGTTTCACTTCACATCTTTATGGGGGTATTGTGTGTAGAATCTTGAGGTGAAAAATTAATTTAATCCACACTGTAACATGACAAAATGTGAAATAAGTAAACGTCCCCCAATGTGAAACTGGACAGCCTTTCATGATACTCTATGTTTTACTGTTTTTCTGAGCACATATTCTTGTGTTATTAGATCCCTTACCTAAGAGATTGAATTAATGGTTATACTGCCCAACAGAATGAACTTGACCCTGGAGGTAGATCACCCTATCAGATTTACATGCCTTTATCAGTTCGATTACAGGTAATTCATTGGGCTCACACTACTAAGTTCACTTGTTATCCCAGGTGTAACCACACAATTACTTTCATCTGGACATTTTTTAGTGGCCAGGCCTAGTCAGGGATGTGTAACAACATGTGTCTGTCCCTACTTTGTGCTTAAAACACAGACTTTCCGTTCTCTATCAGCTCATTTACTCAGATCCTTACCTGGACATCCATGGTCCCACATTGCATTGGATTTTATCACCTATCTGTAACCATCAACAGGTAACACAACCATCCTAACTTTATTAATCGATTGTTTTTCCAGGGCTTTTCATTTTATTGCCCTGCCCAAGCTGCCTTCAGCCTTGAAGGCTCAGTCTCCATGGCATTCCACTGGACATTGTCTGACCAGGGTACACAATTCACCTCCAGCTTCTGCTTCTCTTCTATCTCCAGACTAAAACAAAAACTGAAAGGACCAATTAGGAGTTGGAAGCAACCCACAGTATGCTGTTTCATCTAATTAAACAACCTGGAGCTCAAATCTGGCTTGGGTGGAATACACCCATAATTCCATGATCTTCATGGCACCTATCATTAATCCTATGATTGTACATCTAAAACTGCCCAGAAACCCGATGATTCATAACTCATTTGATGTTTCCCAGCTAGAAATTTTTGTTCCAGTCCTGTGGGAGACCCTTCCTTTTTCTCTGTTTTTTTGACTGTTTTTGAATCTGTTTTGTCCTGAACTTACGTCACTCTCTTCTGTACAGATGCTTTTTGCCCTTAGTTTCTAAAAGAGACATTGGTGATGAAACAGCTGTGGAGCTTACTGTTTGAAGAAATCACCTGCCCGCCCCTGTCACTGATCCCACGCTAGTATCTCACAACCTGTAAAACTTTTTGATTTCAATATACCTTTTCAGCTTTTAGTACTGTCTCCAACACCTCAATCCAGACCTGGTTTGGTTCCTTGAGACATGCATATGGATTTTTTTGAAAGGCTTGTTTCTGTTTTTAGAAAAAAGACATGTATTAGAACCAGTTTATGTCTGTATTTATATTCTGAAAACATGTTGCTTTTGCTGACAGACATATTCCCATGAGTCTACTGTTATGTAACAGATCTAACACACAACATGCACAAAAATGTAAGCATACACATAGTAAAGCACACAAATTATTGCTTACTATGTAAGCAATAACATATGGGTAGAACTTTAGTACCCAGTGCACACTATGTTATATCCACATGTGCTTAAACATTCCAAAAGCAGTGGTGGAAAATAGCTTAAAGCTGAGGACATAAAACATATAAGCAAACGACCTGTGATGACTGAAGTTCCATATCTGTAAGTTTTGTATTACAGTGAAAAAACAATATTGGAGTATTTTTCCTCCAGCATGCAGGTCCCTTTGTCACAAATTTGGATTATACAAAGATAGGCTATGGAAAAGTGCATAAGATGTGCCCTTGTCCCTTTCAAGTGACCACAACATCCTGGGATCAAAACTGTCCTCATTTGATTTTTTCTCATCCCTCAGAGCCCTTCCATTTCCTGTTCTCTTCTATTTTTGTTAGCAGAACAAAAGGCAAAAGTAACATGAAACACTAATCAAAAAAACACATTTGTTTTTGCTTTGTGTCAATGCCAAAAAACTGCCTTGAAGATAAAACTGAAAAAAATGAGAAAAAAAAAGATTCTCAACAGAAAAGTCTATTCTTGGAAAAGGCCAGACAGGGAATGGAAATAACAGCTCTGTGTTTCTTTGTCTGAAGTGCCAATTATTTAAAGCTCAGCAACAAAACAAAAGCATTATCATTCATGTCGCCGTACAGCAGGTTCATGCCACCAACATCCTCTATGTTTTTGTTGAGTCATATGAGAGCAATAACCATAATCGGCATGGATATATCTGCATGATACACTCCTGGTCAAAATTATCACTAAATGTAAAATAAGGAAGAAGGATTCATGACTGTTCCTGATTCAAACAGTGCCTGAAAGAGTTTTCTGTCTTTTCTGATTGCTGAAGCTTAAATGGGATACACAAACCAGTATTTTATAAAGCTTTTATGTAAATATTTTCATGGGAATAGTCAGTTGATTAAATAAAAAAAGGCCCATTTAACCATAGTGATTGAGGGAAAATTACAGTCTGGGAAAAATGTGTTCAGTACCCAGCTTCTATTAATCACCAGGATGTCTGAGCCTTTACCCTCTTACTGTGAAACGGATGTTTGGGTCAAAATATTCCATAAACTGAGGTTGATTCCAGTAGATTCTCAGAGCTGCTTAGTGCCATTGTTTAGAAACAAGCTTCAGTTTAGGAGGGCTTTGTTTTTGTCCCTGATGTTTTTCTTTTTTCTTTTCCTTGGTTTTAGTAGTTAAGAGCTTAGATTTTTTTTTTTCTTTTTAGGTAAGTATAAACTGGATTAAGCATTTTCAGCAGGTTGTCTCTGTGAAGCCAACAAAAGCTTAAATATGTTTGTTATGGATGAAAATAAAGTTGCTGGCACAGTCTGCCAGGTCTGCAAAGGCTAGGAGTATTTCCCACAAACCACTACTGTAAATACATTGAAATGCAATGAAGGCTAAATGAATGAAAATGGAATATCCTGATGGCCACCAGACTTTCACACTCCATGGTAACAACAAGCCAACCAATAATCTTGCATTACCTGTGCAATGATTGAGAATAACCAATCATAGCACCTCACCTTCACCTCATTAGACAGACATTCATTCAAAAATGGGTACACAGAAGGAGAGTGATACATTTTTAAGCTTAGACTTTTTTTTTTAAACACATGCACATGAGCAAATACAACAATCACACAAACATGTTGATTCATGGCGCTGGCAAGGCTGGCAGCCTTAATCCAATTTCCCTCGGGATGAATAAAGTATTATCAATCAATCATAACTAGTGAATAACATAACAACAACTCCATGCGCACATTTACATTTGTAGATCAAAGAAACAAGCACACAACTGAACCTCCACATTTGTAAGAGATTGTGCCATGAGAGTTTCTGCTTGGTGGACTTTGAAGGTCACACAGTCTGTGGCAGATTGTGTGACCTTAAACTTCTGCACTCAATGTTTAAGTCTGCTTGTGCTTGTGTACAATCAGACTTATGACAGCAGTCATAAGTCTGATTGTGTTTTATCAGATTGGGTGGAAACCAAGAGAAAAACTGGTTCTTTTGATTCAGTCCAACTAACTGAAGCCGCCAACATGTTTGTTTCTGTTGTGGAAGAAACATGTTTTGAATTTCACCACATCAGCTGACAACAGTTGCTGATCCATGTAAGCTTATACTATACAGAGGCCTTCACCTATGAGGTCTGTTTAGTTAACTCTGCTAGTGAGTTTCCACAGTCCTTTTAATCTCCATGGATTTATATGACACTAATACGTGTCATTAACATTGTAAATTCAGTCTACTGTAGTTTGTGGTTTTTCCTCTGTCTACTCTATCTTCCTGTACCTTTCTGTGGATTTTATATAGAGAGTAGGAGGTTTCAATCTGTAGCTACTGGTCTCACTAACCTGCCTTTTCGATCTTGTTAATTTCCACCTTGGACTTCAACTCAAATGGTTGGGACATATGGACTCAGGTGCCTGAATCTGGATCTGTTAAAGGTGACTTTGCGTTAGAAATATTTTCCTGACCTTATAAAGAGCTTTCCATTGTTTTCTCTTTATAATGTTCTAGTCATGGTTATACAAAAGGAGGGAAGTTTACACAATTTGTTCAAAAAGGTTTATTTAACAAAAAAAAGAAAAAAAGAAAAAAGAAATTAACCCAAACAAAAACACACAAAGTGGAAGGCAGAGGAAAGTGGAGGAATTGGCTAGCACAACTAACAATGAAGGAGAGTCTAGCTCGGTAAGCCAAATCTCTAAGATGACCCGAGTCTTCTAACCAGACTTCTGCAGGGTTAGGCTCGCCCAGAGCATTGTCATGCAACCCAAATGATTACTTTCACATATTTAAGGCTCATAGGAAGCACTGAATGTGCTGGTATGCTGCCCCCTTATTTGTTTTGAATACCTTAAAGCTTGTATTACAGGCTTTGAGGGATTAGAGTTTATTGTGTCGTCAGGAGGATTTAGGTACGTAAGTCCCACTGGTTGGGTAATTGAATTTAAATGGAACAAACTGGATGTGTGTGCATAAAAATACCACTCTAGACGCATGAAACTCAGACTTCATTTTCTGAAGACATTTTTTTTTTTTTTATTAAGAAATAAAAAATAAAAAAAAAACATTTTACACTTTTGTAGCTTACAGGTTGGCCATAGAAAAACAAACAAACAAAAACCCAAACTTTCAAATTCTTTTAAAAATGTTTTTTCTTCTTCATTATGAATTTAAAAGAAAAAAAAAAACCCCATGTACATTCTCAAAAAGGAAGGGCTGGTATATGGTGGAATGAAGGAAGGAGACCATGATCAAAGAGTTGACAGAATGTGGGGAGAAGGATAAATACAACTTATTTTCCCAGAAGACCTAGCTAGACCTAGACCCCAACTAAAAGGCTGTATTTATTCATTAACAGATGTGTCACTGTTACATAGCCCAAAAATCCAGACCGGTTTTGTTTAATGCTGCATCTATATTCTAATCCAAATCTTGCAGATATGTTGTTCTCATTAAAAGAAAAAAAACAAAAAAAAAAAACAAATGTAGACAATATGACATTTGAAATCAGGCTATTCTTGTGCAGAGCCAATAAAGTTTTTCAGCTTTATTTGATAAGCATTATGGTTGGAATATTTTGTAGAGAGATAGTTAGACATGTCTAAGTAAGCAGAACTTAGAATTGTACATTAGGTTTAACCAAAACCTCATATTTGATATGGTGTACTCATGTTCATTGGATTTACTGCTTTTGGTGCAAAGGGCCAGCTTCTCCAAGAAAAAAAAAAAAAAAAAAAAATATATCACAATAATTTCCAAGGTTCAAATAGACACACATACATGTACATAAACACACACACACACACACACACACAAATACGAGATTTTGAGATAAGTAGGTAGAAAATGGGCTTAGTGGCAGTGCTACTGTGTTTCATACCCCTCAAACATTCATACCTTTATCAGTCACACAAAATATGATATTTTGCTAAAACAAAACTCAGTTTGATGTGACACATATTTAATCAGTGCATTTCAAATGACAAGACTGTGGATAGTGGTTTGGTTTGGTTAACTTTCCAAACTACAAAGGATTCTTTGTTGGGTTTTAGTTTAACTGGAGATTCAAATATTTACTCTTCAGGAAATCACATCTTACTTAAAGGTTAGTACCACCTCTTGGTACTAAAAAATGTTTTGCAGTATTGCACAACAAGTCATAAGTTTTTTTTTATGTTTGCTTTTTGACTAATAGTTGTACAGGTCACTCCAATGACAGGTTTCAAATATGCAAATATATCTGGAATACAAAAAAGGCAAATGTGACAAACATACAATCTAAAATAAAACAGAATGAGAAACTGCAGAATTCGACAAAGACCAGTATAAAATAAAAATAAACGACTTTTTAAATGGGGGAAAAAAAAAAAAAAAAAAAATCTTCAGAAACTTTTACGTTCACCCGCAGGTGACTTTCACATTTCAACATCCGTCGGTAAAAACTTGTGCATCGCTAATGCTTTAGTTCTATTGAAAACTCATGATCTTTGAGAATTAGTTAGCTTACGTTAACAGACGTTTTACATAAGCTAACGGATCGGGAGTGTATGAAGGCAGGAGAGCAGGTACATACTGTAAATATACACTGAGGGGAAGCATAATTCAATAAATGACTGCATTAGTTATTATTAGTCCACATTTCTCTGAAGCAATTTTAGCACTAAGAAATATTCAGCCTTAATTTCAATGCTTAAGGCATTTTTTTTCTATATACCTTTTTGTTGGCAAGTTTGGATTTCATTAAATATTCAACACATCTGAGCAAATTAAATTGCAATTGCAAATATTTCTTTAGATCATTAATTGCATTTTTTTAAACCTTAGTGCAAAGATTTTTCAGAGAAACTGAGAACCAGATCTATACAAAAGTGTAATGATAGAACAAAGCATTGTATTTGTATTAAAATGGAAGTGGGGGAAACGGGAGCTGAGCTATACAAAGACGACTTATATATGAAAAGTTGTATGAAAATAGATGCCTGATGGATTTGGTTTGACAAATCCCTTTTAATGATATCAACTACTTTATTCTATTTGAAGGAATTAAATAAATGGACACAAAGTTATCAAAGCTTAAATGAAATGAGAGCCAGGAAATGAAATGAAAATGAGGCCCTGGTCTCACTATCACCTCTCATGTGAAGCTGTTGATGAAAATCCTGCAATGCATGTGTACTGTATAACTGTGTAATGTGTGCATCTTGATCTAATTTCAATTTTTTTGCTTATTTCAGAACCAAAGTGAGACTAGAGTGTTTTGAAAATGTACCAATTTTACTAGAGAGGCCCCTGAGAGCCCAGAATAAAAAGAAGGCAATACATATTTTTTGGCCTCATTGTTTGATATGAAATCAAAAGGAATAAAATGAAAAAAAAGTGCAATATAGCCTTATGTCAAGTAACGTTTTTTCATCTTTGACTGCGGTTAAAATAGGCAGTTAAGGTGTGATTTTCATCTCTCTGTAGCAGAGAACCAATCTAATGGATTACCAAGCTGGATAAAAACATCAGTTTCAATTGCTACCAATGTAGCTCTGTCACCCAGAGTTAAAAGTGTCCTTTTTGGATGCTGGGTTAATGCAGCTATACAGTAGACAAAAGCACTACAAAGAAGATCCTGAGTGGATGGTCGCTGGTGACGCATACACATGAGAAACCCCTTGTTACACAGATATAATAAAATGAACATAACCGTTATAAATGTTATACCTCTCACGTAGTCTGCTCTTGGTTGCCAGCTATTCACATAATCAAAAGTATGGCCCCTATGTTAACAAGATGAATGTAGTTTTTCATGCATGATTGCTAAAATCAAACAGAGTTCAAGACAGAGTTAATCCATCACAGGGTTAATGGGGTCTGGGTATCACTAGTTTCACTGGTGTGTATGAAAATTGAACAAAAAAGTGACAAGGGCATTTTACTGCAACACGTGTGACATGATTAATCCAAAACTATATTTATATTATGTCTGTGAAGGTTCTCAGTCATCCAGGTCATCGTAGTCAAAGGAGTTTGCAAAGAAAAGCGTCTGGACTTCTTTAAGTTCATAAAGTCAGCAAAGAGGCACAGAAAAGAAGATCAGACACCAGCGAGGGAGGATAAGAAAGACAGACGCAACAACGTTGTCATCCCCTATGTAGCCGGTGTATCAGAGAAACTCAGGAGAGTTTTCTCCAAGCACGACATCCCAGTGTACTTCAGACCCAGCAACACACTCAGACACAAACTGGTTCACCCGAAAGACAAAACTCCAAAACACAGACTTAACAACGTGGTGTATGCTGTACAGTGCAGCGAGGAATGCCCAGACCTCTACATTGGAGAGACCAAACAGCCACTTCACAAGCGCATGGCACAACATAGAAGAGCCACCTCCACAGGACAAGACTCAGCAGTCCATCTGCATCTTAAGGATAAAGGTCACTCTTTCGAGGATGCCAATGTTCACATATTGGACAGAGAGGACAGATGGTTTGAAAGAGGAGTGAAAGAGGCCATCTATGTCCACTGTGAGCGACCATCTTTGAACAGAGGCGGTGGTTTACGACACCAACTGTCTGCCATCTATAATCCAGTTTTGAGTTCCCTCCCCAGACACCTTAACGCCCACTCACATCCTGGGCCATCTGACCTCAGGAATTCACATGATAGGGTGGGGCCATGTTTCACAATGGGCTCACCCGAAACCCTGGCTGATTAGGTCCCACACCCGCTTTCACACCTGGGCGCATGTGATTAGAGGATCACCAGGGGGTCCTTTGTCCCTCCTTGGGGGGATACTCCCACTGGGTTTAAATCTGGGACTCTCGGCCATTTGACCTTAGAACTGAAGAAGCTTCTCGGATGAGAGGTGAAACGTCTTCAAGCAACTTAAAGAAGTCCAGACGCTTTTCTTTGCAAACTCCTTTGACTATATTTATATTATCTGTATTCATTTATGGGGAAAAGACCGGTTTGAACAGTTGCTGTTAAAAGTGAAGCTTTTCAGGTCTCTTTTGAAGTGAGACAAAGCAACATGGTGACCAAATTCAGCCATCTGCCAAATTTCACAGTGTCTGAAATGAGCTCACAGTCAGACACTGTTTTATCTACTGGGAGTCTCTCCCAGCCATTGGTTAATGTGAGTCATTTGAGTTATTGACATTTTGTTTAACCACTGGTTGTAGTGTCCTGCCTAGCTGGATTTCTTTGAAATAAATACTGTCTCCTGGTATTTACAGAAGAGGAAAAGTTAAAAATCCAAGAATTACAAACTTATGACTGGAGCCATTGCGGGTTTCCAATTTTTTTTGTGTATATAAAAATTGGCCCACACCCCTCTGTAAGAGATAATATTTGAGAAAAACAGTTGCATTGTTTCTTTGTATGACGCCTAAGACAACTGTTGCTAGGACCAAAGCTGAAGAAATGTAAAGACTTTACTACAATGGCTGCCAATATAGATGTATGGTTTGTAATAATAGCTTAGTATTTTCACCAGATGAAAGTGTTCCTCCTTCTATGTAAAACTACAGCAATTCAATAGTAAATATCAATAACATTAATTAAAAAAAATCTAAACACTGACAGAGGAAAAAAGAACTAATAATAATAATAATGTGTCTTCCTTTGTAGTAAATAAAACAAATTAAATCCAAACTTTTAAGCCGAGAGTGCCTAGTGCAGTCACTAATGTACTGTAAACTGGTCTAGAACAGAGAAAGATAGATAAAGAGATAGATACTGATAGACTGATTAGCCACTACTGTACAGTACGTCACAAACAACACAGTCAAGGGTTGAACCTCCACACTTCAAATCCTTTCAGATATCTCTCTTTGTGCAGGAAAAAAAAAAGTTCACCGATTCAGTGCTAGTTTTCTCTTTGGCCCATTGTTTGACTGTGAAAGATGGGAATATTTGGGCACAATCATCATTATGATTAGATATTAACTTAAAAAAAAAAATGTCACTGATTATATTTTGATTTGGTTTTGGTTTATGCTGCAATTGATTTTATTTGTTTTTATTCATATTTTGCAATACTAAGCCAAATATGTGGTAAGCTCATTGTTACTGATATTTTAAAATCTATGATTACAAGGGGAAAAGAGCCGGCAGTGATAAGCCATTTAACGCTGGTGTCTGCAGAGTTGCATTTTTGATATTTTGGCAAAAAAGCTAATAATTCTGATATCAACAAGGCCTCTGCTGAACATAATGGAATAGAATCCTGTGGCACATGCCCTCAGAGAACTATACAATGATCATAGTATAACTGGCAAATAATAATAATAATAATAATAATTATAATAATAAAATAGCCATCAAAGCAGCTCAAAAAACAAAAAACTGTTTTTGGTGATCAGTGCCTATTATAGGAATTCTCTATATATAGTGGCTACAAAAGATGATTTGATTCCAAGACTCAATAACCACTTTCTTCTCGAATAATGGCTGGTTATGTGCAAAAGTAGCCAGTGAAACATGGCCACAGGCTGTTTCTAATTTGCCACCTTGCCTTTAAAGCAAGAACACAGTGGGACGTGTAGTCACATGAAAACTATTTATATGAAAAAAAATCAAACAGTTTTTAAGTCATTCAGAAATAGATTTGAAATGTGACTGTTACCCTCTTATGAAGACCAAACTACTTTCAAAACTTTCCTAAAAGATTTGAACTTTTTCTTTAAAACCCTTATCAGTCCACCAGACAGACATAGACAGACAGATAGACAGAAAGCTAGCTAGCTTTAAAAGCATTTTAGAGGACAGGAGAGGGGAGGAGAGCGATCTCATGGAGAGCCTCCGCCTCATTCCTTTACATCATGGTTTCTACGATGGTGTGAGTGGGGGCCTTCATCAGTAGGCCCTTGTTCCCATTGGGGTCCAGGGGACAGGAGAGATCTTTAGGCCCACGGTGGTCTGCAGGACGGGAGCTGGCTCCACCACGAACCGGGGCTGCCACTGCCTTAATCCTCTGTGGGAAGAAAGGGGGATTAGAAAGCTGAAGGTAAGAAATGGGCAAGTTATAGGGAAAGTAGAAAGAACAACTGATGAGCAAACTCTTATGAAAAGATGTCAGCATATGTCAGACAGATTGTAACTGAATTAAAATCTAAAAGATTCCATTAATTCCACTAAAAGTGAAGTGAGGAAGAGAAGAAAGAGAAGAGCTAAACAGTTAACAGCCAGGTAGCTTATCCACCCACCTCAATGAGCGGCCCATCAGATCGAATGATCTTGATGACAACCACCATGGGAATGCAGATCATGGAAGCCAAGGCCAAAGTCCACCCGACTCCAATGGCCCAGTCAGGATACTGGTACATCTTGTTGTACGTCAATGGCTTGTATTTGACCAAAGAGAAGATAAAGCAACCCTGGATTGGAAGAGGAGCAGAAGTGTAAGTTTTTTTTATAAAAAAAAAAAAAAGTAAATAAATAACTGTGTTATACCCAAAGCAGGGGTATAACGTGGTGAAATATCTCTAAACTATATGTAAGAAAAGCTCATGATGACACTAGTACAATTTTCAGTGAACATAAAGTTGTTGATTGTTAATTCAGAGGAAAAAGGTTGAACTTATTTCTCAGAAATGAGAACAAATTTAATTGATCATCTGATTGATGAAACAACAGTCCTTACCATGCACAGTAAAGGAGTGATCACAGTCCAGCTCCATTTCATCCAAGGATTTGGTCTGTAGCCAATCATGTCCTCAATCGCATCATAGAAATTATCAACGCCTGTGAAGATAAAATACTCAATTTGCTTGCCTCTTAACTGTTGTGAACTACTGCAGCTGAATTTTTCTTACTGAATTCTGTTACTGTCATATTGCTGTAGCACTTCAGGCAATTTAGAGCATTTTTTTAAATTGAAAAAATAAAGAAATAATGACAAAATAATAAATACTTAAATAAAATAAAGTTTAGATGCTATGACATAGGCCTCATCCACAAATTAGTAATCTGAAGGCTCAAATCCTATCAGTGTAAATTGAAGCAAATTATGGATTCTAGTGGCATGAGAGACACCTGCCAAAGTAACTAACATGTCACAGTTTACAGACAGGAAATAATTTAGAAAATTTTACTTTTAGACAACCTCATTCTTTATTAATTGTTTGCGGATTCATGATCAGAAATAAGTATTAAGTATATTTTTTCTGACAAGATAGATTTGAGGTGTCTATGCAGACTTTTCTGTTCTAAAGCTGTCTGTCTATCTGTCACCTTCTATAACAAAAGACTGTACACACAAACAGCTGGGATATTAAATAGGTAGACATTACAAGGTACTTTATCACAACACAAGGTCATGTAAACTGGTGTTCATTAGAAAAGCATTAATTGTAATCCAAGCACAGAGTATTTTATTATTTATGTAGTACTCACCATAAACCCAGGCAACAGCTATACATTCAAAGAATGCCACCCACAGAAGGCACACACCGCTTGCTGCATAGTAGTCAAACAGCTGGAAAACGTACATGCCACCCTGCAAAAAAACAAAAAAACAAAACCCATCAAAAACACAAAACAAAACACACACTTGGTTTAAAAAAATTTTTTTTTGTTGTTTTTTTTTTATTCTCCTCTGTCCAGGTGCATTTCAGGTATTTTCAGTTTTCATCTTGTTACCATGCTTTACAACAGAAAGACCTGTATACCTGCATTACTGTGGCTTTAAGTGTATGGGGTTATAGTACAATAAGTACAATAGTGGTTTTCCTTTGCAATGAGTTGGTGCAAGAATGACAAGTGTGACAAGAACACTGAACTATGAATAACTATTAATCATCCATGTATTAATTTGACTATTATAGGATGCTAAGGTAAATACAGAGTAAAAGTGAGCAGCCAAAATGTCCACATGTACTTTGAGTGTGCACACGTTTGTCCATTGTGAGAAGTTAATCATGGGAATCCTGAACTGAAATCAGGCCAGTGCTGCCATAAAAAGATATTGTCATGGGAACAAGAGGGGGCGTGAAAGAGGAGGGGAGAGGAGGGGAGAGGGCACGGGTTGGGGCAGAAAACAGAGTGATGGGAGGTTGTAAGTACAGAGAGAATGTTTAAATGTTGATAGTAGGAGAAAAAGCAAAGTATTGATGAAGGATTGATGAAGAACAAAACAAAACAACCCACTCTGTATAATTACTGACCTGTAGATTCTCATTTAAGTGTTTCTTACTTTGCAGTAAAAAACAAGAACATATGGGGCTTTTCCCCACCTTTAGTGTAAGGAAAATTGGTTATTATACATTTCTGTTTTGTTAAACAAAAAAGTGGAACTGGGTAATCAAGGGTTGTGTCCAAGAAAACAAAAATATATAACTTAAAACCAATTTAAACAAAAAAATGGAGTTGTCAGGCTGATTGTATTAAGTAACTCAGAATTTCTAGTCAGGTTTGAAAATGAGTGATTGCCATCTTATATTATAACATAATTAAACATTTTACCTAATTTTGTCATGTCAAACATTTCTCATGCGTATGGCCCCATAGCATACTGGATGTGGCATATTGTAACAGTATGTACAATACCAGGTACCTGCTGTATCAGGACTGTTGCACTTTTTAAATGAAGGAGAAAGGTGTGCTCCTAAAGATATGTTACTACAATAATGAGGAACTGCCAGGAGCCTTATGCACAAGTAAAGAAAGGTGAAAAAGACAGGATCAGCTAAGATGAAGCTTAAGGAGGATGAGGATGAGAGAACATTGAGGGAAACTGTAGATAGGTGCTACAAACAAGGTAAATGCAAAGGAAAGATAAAATTAAATGAGATGAAAAACAACAGACAAAAGAAACCGACGGGAACAAGAGAGAAGAAGGAGGAAGCACGGGATTTAGAAAAGCTATATCAAGTCTACTGTATCTATTAATATCAAACAAGGGAAGGGAAGTTCTCATGACTTGACAGTATAAATAGCCCCCTGTCATCTCTTTTGGGATCGACACTAATAGCTGTCTGAACACTGTTTTTCCTGGAGTATTGAGTTGGGAGATGGAGCCTGAAATGAGGTCAGCAACCACAGTATATATATGCAATTATCAGTGGGTGTAGTGAACATGTGGAGAAATACTGCAGAGTGATTCATTTTTGTTCGAGTACTGTTTTTGTGATTCACAGCACATCAGAGTTTGACTGTTTTCTAATTTTCTAATGATTACACTGATTCTAAGTGCTCTAAAAGTGCTCTGGCCATGATTGCTGGTGTTTTCTTTTGTGTTCACTTTCCATTGTGTTGTTACCTTGGTAACCATGGTAAGTCCAAGCACGTAGCTGATGCAGCAGATAATAGCGATGAAGACCTCTCTGCGGTAACCCTTCCTTAGGAAGGACGGATACAGATCCACCAGTGATGTGATCTGCCCTTCCACCTCCACAAACTGCAGGGGAACAGAGAGATACAATGGCATTAATCAAAAAAGGATAAATGCACTTAATGAGTATCCAAAATATTTCAGTGCAACTTTCATTGGTGAGGTTTGGCAGCACTATGTGATGTGGCTATGTAAAATTTCAAACAGACAAGTCAGTGGCCATTTTAACGAGTGGGTGAAGTTGAGTTGTTTTGGTTGGTTCTTTTAAATTGTGGTACAACGTGTGAAGTGTCTAAGCTCAGAACTCAGGTAAAAAGCAGAAGTATTTCTACTGTAATGCCCTAATGAGTCTAAAGGAGAATATTCAATCACAAATGGCCTCAGTAGCAGTGTGTGCCACTGTGCTATCGTGCACCCACTTATAGGGCATGGATAAGAAATACATTTTTGGGTCACTCCATAGCTGAATGCAGCTCTGGCTTATGTGCAGTAGCTCCCTGTGGCTTTGGTAAAAACAAAAACAACAAAGAAAATTATAATGATAACGATGAATATGGAAAGGAAAAATAAAAATTTTTAACATTAAAAAAAAGAAAGAAAATCATCAACTAAAATGTGCATCATAGCCTACCTCAACAGGGGGTCAATAGCAAGGATATATACACATGAATGCATATGTTTTATTGGTGTTAAAGAAGTTCTGGGTCTGTTGATAATAAAGATTGTTGCAGAGTGGTTTAGAGTGGTTCAAAGGTTCAAAGAAAAATGACCTGGAAAGTGTAATATTTGTGTCATGTAACGTTACGTTTTTTAACAGTTTCTCCTGAATTTGTAACATAATCTTAAATAAATCTTTTTCCAGTTGTCGTTCTCTAATGGACTCTAATGATTCTCTATTTCGCCTATTAATGAATACTATCTGATGACTTTTTGTGTCTATTTTTATGCACAGAAACAGACAAGCACCAAATACCCAGCAAAAGCCCTTTTCAAACACTACTGTATTTGTGCACAGGCTTCTTCACACACTTGGTTCTGTGGTTGGCCAATGAGCAGTCAAATGTTTTGCTTATGGGAACCTTAAAAATAGCTGACGCCTGTAAGTGTCATCAGCATTTCCTTTTATGGCGAACCTCCTGAAGCGCCAACAGTCACCCATGTGTGAAAGTTTGTTTTTCCTCTAACCTGACTGTCGAGGCCAAGCAGCAGCAGCATAATGAAGAAGAGGATTGCCCAGAGTGTAGGAAAAGGCATCATGGTTACAGCTTTAGGGTAGGCAATGAAAGCCAGGCCTGGACCTGCGGAGGAGAGGGGAAGGGGGTAAGAGCAGAAAGAAGGGGAAGGGGGTAAGGCAACATTAGAACCATATGATAAACTCGTCTGATCTGCATCCCTATGGGGGAGAAAAAGAAGCCCCAAACAATGGAGACGCAGAACAGGATACGAACACACCATAAAAAACTGGCTACAATGTTGGGAACAATTATTTACTTTGGTTTTATGACTTTGTATATAGCTAATATATACTAACACGAAAGTATATGTAATACACATACTTACCTCTTATGAGCAACACATTATGGCACACTACAAACTGTATACACTCAACACAGCACAGTTTCATATCATTAACGATGACGTATTACACTGAATTCTTACAATAAAAGGCAAACAGAAAAATAAATACAGGTAGAGTATGACATTAAATGCAGACTTTAGTATAATGTAGCTGCAGCTCTGTGGAAGTAAGTAAATCATGAGATAACTTGCAAAGCATTCAGTAAATGGATGCATGTACATTATGTAATGGAATAAAACTGGTACATGGGTTATGTGGAATAAAGTTACCAAAAAGTCCATACAACACCACAACACTGCAGCAATTCTATGCAAAATGTAACCTCAACTGCTAAAGACGGATCAACAAATTCACCCAAGCCATTTTGCATTCCTGACTGAAATTAGGATGACCCTTTCTATAAGGAATGCAAAAGGACCAATGCAAAACAGCAGCAGATGCAAAATGAGTGGTCAGATAAAGAGCAAACATGTTCTTTTTTTCTGTAGTTTCTTTTTTTTGTTTTTATGAGCTCTTTTTTGACTTGCTACATCGGGAACTATAAAACAGAAGTCAAGGAACAGGGAAGCAGCCATAACAGCGAATCAGCATTGCAGCTGATAACAAGATGTGTCAATATGTTCCATTTTTTGTAGCAAATTATGATGAGGCATCCAACCAAACACCACGTTGACTCAAAAAAAAAAAACAAAGAAAGAAAGAAAAAAAGAAAAAAACAAAAACACCTTTTCCAGACCTGAAACTAACATATTCTAACTCAATGAAATTGTTCGATCAGTCATTACTACAAATACTTCCAAAGCTGCATTTGAATGCCATGTCATGTGTGCTTACATTCTACTGTGAAAACCACAGTATTCTTTGAGTATTCAGTCAGCACATTCTGTCGTGCACAAAACATTCAAGCATTTGCAGTTAAGGCAGACTTACTTCTGATGATTTTGGACTTTTCATAACCTGCTTGCCTGAGTTGGCTTGATGAGCATGCAGATGTTCCAATACTTATTATATTCTGTTGTCTACGTAGCCTTCCGTGTTCATAGACCCACAAACATGGACAGACTTTCTAAGGCATGAAAACCAAGCTGATAACCATGATATGCAGGGTGCTCGACTCAATTCCTCTGACCAACACTTCTATTCTAGATCCCTGTGGAGCATCAGCCCACTCACCAAACAACACTGATCTCTGACAGTTCTGCACACCCCACCAATAAGTTGCCACTCTAAGTGTATATAAACTGGGCTGGCAGCAAGGACAGTTTCTCTTGTTTTTTGACATTAGCAGACTCAAAGCTAAGTTTTTTTTTTCTTGGTTGATCATGGGGCAGAGATGAAGATCAGAGCATTTGATGATGATATACCAGAAGAAACAAATATTAGTATAGATTTCAAGTTTGTGACTCATCTGACAAAGCTTCATGTGCCAACACATTTGAGGGCGACTTATACCTTTGCACATCTGCTTTTAACTTAAATCCTGTGATTCTGTCTGAAAACTACACTTCCTTTGAATAGATGTCGGCACTTACAATTCCCTCAAAGCCATTTTCCAAAATACTGTATCTCAATCTCACGATGCCGTGAAAACAACTACTCTTTTTCTTTTACCTAAAATATACTGATAATTTTGTTTTTTAATGCATGACTTTGTCTTACATGGACAACATGATTGGACAGGAAAAAAAAAAAAAAAAAAAGAACAGATAAAAGGTGCTGGTTCTAGCTACCATGATTAAAACCAATAAATAATAGAAAGAATCAAGAACCACATATGCCGATGTCACGCAAAAGAAAGGAACCACAATAATGGTGGCAGGAATCTCTCGTGTACACAAAGGGAGCAATTCAGAACTATACCTCGTTGGCACAAGATCCATGTACAATATGACACAGCTAATTCTAAGTGTACTCCGCTACACTTTTCAACGCGTGTCTAAAAAAAGCACAATCGAGTCTCAAATGCGTCTCTCAGCCCCAACTTGTTTCGTTCGAATGAGCGCTAACAAATCAAGTCAATATTTCTGCTTTTTGTCAAGGAGTGTTTGATTTCGGAAGCTTTCATATTCTGATGCCGTCATTTGAGATCAATCAGCGAATCCATTCAATTCCAAATTTCAACTCAGTTCGAAACTGGACGTGTAGTCGAATTCTCACTCAGGTTTCGTTGCTGTTTTTCTTCATAATTGCTATTGTTTTATTTGTTAACCAGGAAGCAGCGCCCACCATCACTGCCGCCTTTACAGAACCCTCGTACCTGACTCTGCCACATCAGCAATGTCCACCCCTTGCTCTTGTGCCATGAAGCCCAGGACGGAAAATATTGCGAAGCCAGACACAAAACTGGTACCACTGTTGAGGGCTCCCAGCAGCAAACAGTCCCTATGTCACACATATGTCATGAGGAGGATTTGTTAATGAACACACAAGGATCCCTTTAGCCCCCCCCCTCTCTCCCCTATCGCTAACCCCCTCACTGAAAACTAATGCCTCACCTGTAGCAGTTGTATTTGTACTTGTTGTAGCTCCCCAAGGACGTCATGGCACCCAAACAGATGGCATAGGAGAAGAAGATCTGGGTGCCAGCATCAATCCACACCTACCAAGAAGGAAGTGGGGACAAAAAGGCTGAGGCCTGCTGATGAGGGGGAATTTAGGGGGATTTTGTACAGTGAAGCGAGTGGGATAAAACTCTGTTTCCGGTTGTTTATGAAAAACCTTTTTTTGCCTTTTCTTTTGCCACATTTTACAAATCAGTGTGCAGGCATGTGTTTTGCTACAATTCAACCCCCCCCCAAAAAAAAAAAAAAAAAAAAAAAAAAAGACAAGGGCGATTATATTATTGCTGCCTTATTTTCTTTTAAACCACATGTTCCATTTTTATGAATTCAACAATTTGGAATTTAAATTTGGTTCTTTTCTGTATGAGCAGCCAGACAGGTATGTGGTCAAACTAGTGAAGGAAAGCCATAACAGTGTTTTTTTGCTCATGCACCTCAGGTTAACACCTACCTCTGGGTCCTTCAGGCGAGTGAGGTCAGGATACAGGTAGAATTTGATGCCTGCAGTAGCACCTGGCAGTGTCACACCACGGATCAAAAGCACAATGAGCATGACAAAAGGGAACGTGGCTGTGATATAGACCACCTATAAGGGGAAACAACAGGTACAGAAAAGCAAGGTCACACATTTTGGAAACAAAGTCTAAATGATCCAGTTTGAATTATTTTACAGTCAATATATTAGCTTATCAAATCTTTATCCACAGTAGTTTTATTTTGCCAGCTAGCTGATACTCTGGCTTTATTACAGATAATAGGTTTGATCAATGTGTGAACTTGGGAAAATTTTGGACAACAACAGACCACAGGCGGTCCCTTAAATCAATAGTGGTGTACCAGTATCTCTTATGTGGAAAACCGTGACCACACTTGGCCTTGCAGGAGTGACAATAATACAAGAATTACATCTTGGATCAACTAGAAAGTATCAATCAGGTCAGTGCAATCAATAAAGTGTGTTAGGGCTATAAAAGAGCAGCCTGGGATTGATTGCCTTTGGTCTTGGAGCAAGCTGTTGCTGCTGTTACTGTAGCAGCAATTTAACGTGGTCTGAAATGTTCCCTATATTGAAATACCCAAGAGTACGTTTATCCTGCAATACTATAGAAAAATGTCGAGAAAATACCAATTTATAAAACAGACAGTTTTCACTTGTCAAGGATATATTAGGCTGGAAGTGAACTGTCATTTTTTTAAATTGATGTTGGATTTGGGAAAACTGGCAAGCATAAAATTTCAGCAGCTGTGACAAGGGCCAAATTAAGATGTCTAGACAACAGGGTCAAAGCATCTCAGCAGCAAGAGTTCAAGAAGGGTTTGGGCAAAATGCCAAAATGCTCATGGCATTGACTTGTTGTCCAAACTTCTTAGACCTTTTGACCAGGCATCTGTGTAGCATACTAGGAAATTAAGTGTAACCTGCGAAGCCCCCCTCACACTCTACAGATTTGCTGCAAATGTCTCAGTACCTGTAAAGAACAGGAGAACTTCTGTCTCAAAAGGCCAAAGACATTGTTGTAGCACAAGCAGGGGCATACATGTTATAACACTAGTGGCTCTTCACTGTAGATATTATATTTAGTAATAAAACAATTGCAATCTACAAATTATTAGGTAATTTCTTGATGCATAGAAGCACCCAATATCAATTTATCAGAGAAAAATCCGTAGTGATGTGTCAAGCAACAAGAAATTGTGTTACAACTCGTTTGTCCCCTTTTAGTCACTATGGACTAAATTCTGCACACAGCAGTGTATTACGTAGTAATATTGTAACATTTAAAACATATGAATTATGTCACCCATAATTGCCTTTGTTTAGTTTGAAAACCTTTGATCTTATTTTGTATTTACACAAGGAAATGTAAACATTACAAATTGTTCTTCTGGTCAGACCACAGAGGGGAGGGAAAAAAAAAAAAAAAAAAAAAAATCAGATGAGCATGACCATGTCTTGGATGTTAACTGAAGTTAATGTCCTGAAAAAACCCAGCCCCTGTATTCTAAGAGGAATAAAGAAGTGACGAAGCAATGAACACGAGACACTACAGGATATTTACCTTTCCAGTGGATTTGACGCCCTTCCAGATGCAGAAAAAGCAGATGACCCACACGAGCAGTAAACACAGGGCCAGGTCCCATTTAATAGGGCCAATCTCATCTATACCACTGGAGATACCGAGTACATTGTGCCTGTAACAACAAATAAATGGGTAAATAAATAAATAGTCCTCTGTAGGTGTGTGTCTGCAAGCTCCAGGTTTCACTGCTGACTTTCTACCTCACCTTGACTGAACTTTCACATGACAAAGAATGCACAATTGTTTGCGGTTATGCAAGTGTGCAGGTGTGTGTGGTTTTATGTAACTTACTCCCAGAACTCGGTGACGGGGGAGGTGAAGTTGGAGGCGTTGGCAGCCACCCAGAGGGTTTTGTTCTTGCGGTAGGTGTCCTCAATGCAATGATCAGTGTTCCAGGGCTGATTGCACTTGGCCCAGGGCAGCTCAGGCTGAAAACACTGGAATATAAAAAAAATATATATATGATAAATTATGACAACTGCATTATTACTATTATTAATAATAATAATAATAATAATAATAATAATAACAACAACAACTATATTCATGTTCTGATAGCAGGCAAGTCATTTCTTTGTACAGCTATTGTTGAATGTGTCCCCTGAAAAGCTTAAGTTTAGACAAAACTTACATGGCAGTTAGCTGGTAGTTAAATTAACAAGAATCAGAGATTGCACTACCCTGATGTAAAACCTCACCTATCTCCATTGTAAATAATACATGACTGACACAGGTGGAAAATGAAATGAAATAGAATATTCAACAGCTGTCTTTTTCCCCCTCAAACCTACCTGGAACAGGTAGTAGAGGCCCCAGGCCAGGATGACAATGTAGTAGATATTCAGCAGGGACACAATCACAATGGAAGCATAACCAATGCCTGGAGAGAATAGAGAGGTTCAGGGGATTAAACAAGATGTGGGTCATCAAACTATTAAATCACTGTTAATAATTATTAGTTATATTACTTTTTTCTGAAATAATATACAACAATTTCAATATCAGCATTTTCTTGGGCGTCAACTTATATAAGACATGATATTTTAGTCATTGTTTAAACTTCCTTCCAAAGCCCCACAATTTTCAACGCACTGTTTTCTTGTATAAGAGGAAGAGGTTTAATGCTAAAGTTTGATTGGCCACGAAAGACGATGAGACCAGTGGCACAGATGTTCGAAAAAAGTTGAGAAAAACAAACAAACATTTGAATCCTATGCAAAACTCTATGGGAAATTTGTGTAAAGCACAAGATGGCAGTGGTTGTATATATGACCCACTCTTTTAAAAATAGTTTTAAAATGTAAAAAAAAAAAAAAAAAAAAAAAAAAAAAAAGGATACAACTAAAAATTGCGAACTTGGATTTCAAGCCACCAGATGAAACGATTCCTACAAGCCAGTCATCGCATCCTGACAAGTTTGAGTTTCAGTGATACTTCCTGTTTTTAATGGTTTTCTGCTCTTTGTTTGTGTTACATTCGCTTAACAGAATTTACAGTGCAAACTGCAAGATTTTGTACAACTGCCGAAAAGTCAGCAGTATCCAATCCAATTTTTACAAAATAGCTAGTCCTTATAAATGATATCACAAAGTACAGGACAACATTTACCCAACTCAAGGTCTGAAGCAATTGTTTATTTCTTTTTTAACCTTCAGTTTTAATTATAGTACATCTAACATGTTTAAGATCAGCTAAGACTCACTGCATCAGTACTGGCCTTGAATGACTTGAATAAGCTGGTGGTAAACACATGAGTTGTGTGTGCACTCCTGTACTCCTGTGTGTACTCCTGTTCTCATCTGAAGCAAGGGTTGGGGTTTTTCTTCCCTTTCTTCCCTCCTATGTGCACACAGGAGTGCACACAGGAGGGAAGAAAGGGAAGAAAAACCCCAACCCTTGCTTCAGATGAGAACAGATGTTGAAACTGGGATTTGGACCAAGATTTGGACATGGATTAGGTTTTAGTTTAGAGGTCACCGATGGTCCTCATAAGTATATCAGAAAAAGCTTTGTATGCTTTTGTACACACAGCTGACTGAGGCCACTCATACAAATTAATGTCCTTCAACGTCACTGGCCTTCTGTGTGTGTGTGTGCATGCGCGTGTGTGCTGGTGTTGTGAACTGCCTGTCTAAATTCTCATTTGCCATCTGTGTCTGTGCCTGTGTGTGTTAGTGTGCTAATGAATGCATGGAATATTTTAACATTGTTTCATGTTCTTTTAATCACTGAACTAATTGGCAGCATCATAACCCCTACATGTCTAAAAAACACAGACATGCACATGCTCAAACACACACACCCACTCTGTCTTGGATCACATGGTACGCTGCAAATCAAACAAAGAGCTGTGCCCTCCTCCATGACGTCACATCTTGCGCTCATCTGCTGACCTTAGAAGACCTTATTTTATGAATAACATATATATTTCGCAACTTTGGCGCCCATATGTGTTTTACCAAGCTTTGTTTCAAATCAAATAAGGCCAAGTTGTAATTTTGTTTACCCTCACTGACATTGCGTTCATGTTCTGTTTAGCCACAACAACGCAATGACAGTTTTATTCTTCAAGCCCTCATAATTTTCAGTTTACACAGTAGCAGTGTTATTTGTGTAAGACTACGAGATACGGTCTATAGTTCTTGCTGTTTTTCTATTCCTTACTAATACTATCCGCTACTATCTAATACCATCTAATACTATCTGCTTAAGGCCTGTCTTTGGTCTTAAAGCCAAAAAATGCCAACAACAGTTCAAATTTCTGAATCCAAGCTAATCACATCACATTTCACTTTAAACCCACAATATCATATATTGCAACAACAAATACCAGTAAGTCCAAATTATATTTGATAATTTTTTGCATGGATTTCCTCCCCTTGTTATTTTCCCCTTGTTGATAATGTCCTTTTTATTTTTTCTAAGTCTTGTAGTATAGACCTTTCGCTTCTGTTTCACTCATATCCTCTGTTTTCTCATTTGCTTTTGCTTTGTTTTCCCCCCCTATCTTCCTTTAATCCCCTCACTCTCTCTCCTCTGTTAAATCCCTCTCCACCTTTTCCTGTTTTTTGTCAATCCATCTGTCTGGTCCTCAGATCTGTGCTCTGCTTTTTTCCCCCCTCTCTCTCTCTCATCATCTCTCTGATGTGTTGCTGCGCTGTTGCCATAACAACGTGTGATTCAGGACACTCTGTACACTGTCTTGAGAGATTGTGTATGTGTCTGTGTGTGTCTTTGATATCCATGTACAAGACTGCAAGAGGATAATGTGTCTGAAAATAAGAAAGATTGTGTATTTATGTGAAAGCGAGAATAGCAGGACAAGTAAATAATTAAGATCATAAGAAAGAAATGAATGTGTTTATAGCTCTGAACTAAATCCAGAAATGCGTTTGAGAAATAATGACTGTTAATGTGCAACTGCTGAAGATGGAGCAGTATAAATATTACAAAAAGATTTTAAAAAATGACTATTCAGAACAGAACAGACAGGGAGGAATACATTAACCTTATTTGGCTGGTAGTGAACAGGAGGAGAGGGGGAGGTGAGAAGAACAGTGAATGAAATGAAGATGGGGAAGTGGAGATGCCCAGGACAGAAGATAAGAGGGAGGAGGGAAAAATAATATGACAGACATTTAATAACAGGAGGAGAAAGAAGAGGTTAGAATTAAAAAAAAAAAAAGAGTTGAGCTCAGTAAAGTAGAAATAAATAACTACAGAGGAACTGTCAGAGTACACTGAAGAAATGCATCTTGGCAGGTGTGAGCCAGAGAAGGTTAAAGCACAATAGAGTCCTCAGTATGTTGGTGTACCAGTGCAGGCTTGGCTGCCTGGTAACGGCTGCAGGGTAAAGTCTCAGCAGCCTGATTGGATGAAAACCTGGTGTGACTCAGCCTTATGTTACACAGCCATTTCTCAGTGGAAAAAACAGAGGTCTGGAAAAATTCAAAGTCTCGGATTGGATATGGAAAGCCTGTACTCTGCACTCAGTCAAATTGGTGGGCTATCAAAAGAAGGCGAAGTGAGTGAAGCTGAAGTCACAGGTACAGGTACAAGCGCAGGTGCATGGAAACAAAGTTTTTTTAAGTCAATAACTGGAATTTTGTGAGCATTATAATAAATAAGATTTCAATGAATAGTTATGGTGATGTGTCTGAAATTACTGATTCAACAGCAGTAAGTAATGGGTTTCCATGAGGAAAGCCCTCATGAGACAAGTTACACCCGAGACAGAGTTAATTAGGGTGAATACTCCATCTAACCACCACCATAATCTCCAGTTTCTTTATTTTAGAACTGATATCGTGGGCACCTATAATGTGATTCCTAAGAAATAGCTCATTATTTGTGCAGGGAGGATCTAATTAGGGACTACATACCAGTAAAGATGGGACAGAGCTTCTCCCAGCAGGTAATGCCACCCTCGGAGGTGAACTGACCCAGGGCGACCTCCAGGAAGAAGACTGGCAGACCTCCACCAAACAGGAAAATGAAGTAGGGGATGAGAAATGCACCTAGATGGGGAACACAAGGGAAACCATTAACCTAAAAATATTACCCCCATGAGTTCTCTGGATATGCCCATGTTCATAAATTGTTGCAGCATTTGAAAGCCTTACCTCCACCATTTTTATAGCAGAGGTATGGGAAACGCCAGACATTCCCTAAACCAACAAAACCACCAGCAACAGACAGAACAAAGTCCAGCTTGCTGGCCCACTTCTCTCGCTGGGGGTGCTTGCCCTCTGCTTCATCTTCAGGCCGGGTGCCAGGACTCTTACCGGGAGATGGTTTCAGAGTGTCCTTATGGAAGTCTTTCAGACACTGAAGTTTCTCTTTTTGAGCCATTCTATTGAAACAGAAGACAAAGAAGAGATCAAGTCAGAGTTGCATTCATGAAAAACAATAAAAAAATATGCATAATAATTTAAAAAAAATATATTATCTTTTTGGTGCCTTCTTTCATGAATGCACTGCATTTTTACTGAACGATTGAGACTGATTTTTTCAGTTGTGGCAAGGGACTGAACTGGAGACAAAGAACTGTGAGACTAAACGCATTAGTTGAGGCAGGGAAACTGCTTAACAGTTGCTTAAGATTCAGGAAGTTGTAAAATTATCATCTGCTTCAGAAACCATCCCACTGAATGGCTATTATCAGTTGTAATCACTCCCACAGGCATTACCAGCAGGTTATGCACCCACTCATAAACCATCAGGTTAGGCATCCTCCATTTTTGTCAGTTCTAAAAAGAAAATGACCAAAAAAAAAAAAAATGTAGGAGACCAACTGTGGTCATGTAAATAAGTGCATACAAATTATCTGTTGGATACATGGAACTGATAACTGACAAAAAAACCCCAAAAGAACCGCATGTCATTTTTTTGAATGCTCACCGAGAGGTTTTGTTGCCTAACCCTTATTACTAAATAGCACATGAGAAAAGCAGCTGGTTAAAATAAACAGTTCAATTTGAATGCATTTTGTTCAGATGAAAGCTAAAACTGATCAGAGTCAAGATAAAAAGATTTGAATATATGGTTATGCGTTTAAGATGAAACAGTAAAACTACAGTCTTCCTTCTTTGGCACTTCCTCATTGAAACTATTTAATATGGCGCTGTGATTGGCTGAACATTATAAGGGTTACGATGACACAACTGTAGCTGTAAATTTCCATTCAGCAATCACAATGAGGGACACAAAGACAGTCAGGGAAGAGACTGACATACTTAGTAGTCAGCAGATGTCTGTCACTGTGGAAAATGTCACATCCCTCTTTCCATGTGCTAGGTTGCTGCACCCTCTAGTTCTTTGTCTTTATCTTTCATTCTTAGTGTGTCTTTCAGGATGATATTTACAGAAGGTAAAACTGAGGGCAAGACTACTTTTCCGTGGCTATCTGCAGATACAGGCTTTGTTTCCATTTTTTATTTACCTGGACATTTAAATTAAAGTTGTTGGGGGGGTTTTCCCCCTTGCCTCTACCAGACCCAGGAATGTTAGTCAGAATGCATCATTCTTATGTTTGAATCAGATACAGCATGGAAGTATTTCACGTTACTTGCACCTACAGCTTTTTTGTTTGAATTTGTTTCTAAATTGGACACAAACTGTGGTCAGGTGATTGGACATGAACTGTTGTCATGTTCAGTGTAACAATTCTTTAGAGGCTTTTATTGCAGAATAAGGCGTTGATGCCAGCATCACTGATATCATTTCATCTCACCTGTCTATGAAGCTAAATCAGGATCAAATGTTTTATTCATTTGAAAAAGTGATTTGAAACTGAAATTCTAAGTTTTGATATAAAAAAAAAAAAACTAATGAAAAGAATACATTTTATTTTGAATAAATTATTTGTTTTCATATAATATATCGTTGTTTGGAGAAAAAAAAAAAATCAGCTTCAAATTAATTTGGGGGGTTTGTTACTAGTTAAAAATGAGCATTTTGGTTAAGGATGGCCACCACTCCTTCATGGGACGTTGCCGGCACCAGCCAACAGGTAAGAAACACTGTTTTTGATTATCTATTAACTATATTGATGGGTGAATGCTTGTAACACATTGATATACACTAAGGTGGGTAAAAATTCACCCCAGCAAGAGAGTTATCTGTTATCTGAGTGGCTTATAGATCGCTAAGCCGCAAAAGCTATGAAGTCTGAAGAGAAACCTAAGATTATTTGTGTGTGTGACTAGAACTAAAGGGAGGCACACTCACACTGAAACAAAAGGAGAAACTACTGTGTTAATTAATAGCAGCATTAAGCAGTAGCCTACAAATCTTATAATGAACACAAACTGACTAATGGAAATAAGTTAGTAAATCAATGATTAAATCAGGCACATAAAGGATCATTCCTAGCCTCTTGTTAATTTAAGACAAGTTGATTGGTGTTTGGCATCAGCAGATATCTTCAACCACGGTAGAATTGGGAAAAAAGCTGTTCATGCCTAAATACTAGCTTAGTCAGCCAAATATTGGCAGAAAAAGTACAAACAGCCCTGTGCAATACCATCTCTCATTTCAAACAAGTTAATGATTTCACAGTTAGTGACACATATATTTATCTTCATGAATAACTTCCTATAGTAAGTTAATAAGTAATGCTAGGAGGAGAGAACTGGCTTTTTGTGCATATATTCTGTGAGTGACTTCCTGCTAGGAGAGACAAAGGACCCTTAACAGCACTAGATATGTGACATTATACCTGTATATATTTGGATTAAGATATTACATTGAAAAAGGAAACTAACTAGTAGACAAAAGAGGAATTCACATGATACTGCAATGTGCTCTGTTGTGTTGCAGCATCACAGGAATTAATGCAATAACCTGAATAAACTGACTCCAGGAGTGAAGCCATGTGCCTAAAATAGCTAGTGTGAAGGTAAATCAAATACATAAAAAGAAAAGCACAACAAGATTAAAATGTTGAGCTGGGATATACTGTGTACTACCAGTTCTTTTGGAAATTACTAGTGTAGTAGTTGGGAATCATCCAGTAATAAAACATTTTGACAAATCGGGCACTTCTAGTATCAACAACATGCTAAAAAACAAGGGAAAATGGCATATGTGCAGTTGATGTATTCTAAAATTCCCAAAAATTGGCAGGTACATAGGTACTTTGACCATTTGATGATTAAGCTTTTGGGGGCGCTAACAGTCTTGTGGATGTGTAAAGTATAATGGACGTCCTAACACATTGTACATAGCATATATGTAGTACAATCTAGTGAGCTTTGTGCAAGGAGTTCAACTTGTGAACAGAATTATATCCTGAAATGACCTTTTTTTGTCCCCAGTCAGGTGCAGGTGAACATGCAGGAATAAACTTGCTCACCAAGTGTTTTAAGTCATTTGTTCACAGGAATACACTGACAGGAAGGCCATTGTTTTCTGATCCAATTCATCATGTTGCTAAACTTACAAAGCCATACGAAGATAAACACATACCTTCAAGTTCCCAGCAGGGCCAGTGAACAAACTTCCTTGTATTAGGAAAGCGTGTAGAAAATCAAAAGTGATTCAACCTTTTGCTGCAGAGGAATGGCCTATGTTTAATGATTTGTAACTTTAAGTACTTTACAGTGAATGTAAAGTGGCCCGTCACTTAAAGAGACGGAGTGACAGTCAGTTGCTGAAACAGCCAGAATCACCTCTATCATGTTTTGGAGGGAATTGCAGACTAGCTTAAAATAATTTTTAAAAATAAAGACTTGACAGTCATATTAGTACTACTCCCCAATTTTGAGCTAGGAAACCATTAAAATCTCAAGAAATATGAATAGCATTTAGCTCGTCCGTTATGATCGCTAGCACTAGCTCCTTTAGCTAAATGTTACTGTGTTACTGTGCTGAATTCCAGTGAGTACAATTCGGTCAAAGCTGAACGATTTGTTGAACAATTCTTTGGAACTAACTGACTCTAGTGATTCAGCATACTGCATTGAATCGCCTTGAACATCACTGGAAAACAGCATCTGATGAGAATGTTTCCTGGGCGCTTCTAAGATTAGATCTTCTAGGCACATTAACTGCGTTTAAATCCTGGGGCTGACCGAGAACACTCTGAAGTGATGTGTACTCAGTCTGCCCTGGGAGTGCTTCAGGACTTCACAGGAAGAGATGGATGATGTGGCAGAGGGGTAAAGCTATCTTGTGTAGTCTGCTTTCACTACAGACTTGGACCCAGATAAGTAGTGGAAAATAGAAGTAATTGAGTGGTGACCATGTGTAGCTGTAGATTTAGCTGCTCAGGTGGTTCATCCCAAGAAAAAGGCATCATTTCAAGGAGACTGAACCCAATCTGCAATCTGTTCACGGGAATGTTGCTATTCCACGATTTCCTATAACATGACTCCCACGGAGTTAGACTGGCCTTGGAAACCACTATGAATTGTGGGATGATTTAAAGTTCAGGCCAAAAGTTTTGTGGACAACAGAGACCCATTGTCTGGTGCTGGTGTTTGTGAGGGTGGACCTCACTGGACCCAGACTCTGGATATGCATTCAGTGACTTCACATACTTACTACACTCCCAAAGTACTTACATAACACACTCTCCTATTTTGAGACCATGTACATTTCCACTGGGCTGGCTGCAGCTGCCCGTTAAATCCACTCTCCTCTTTTTTTGCCTCAAATTTCTTTTACTCATCCACTGCATATTTGTTTTCTTTTTTCCTCACCCATATTTCGTCTTCTTTCACGCTCATCACGTTGTGCTTTTAACAAACATGTCAATATTAGATATTTCATTAATTTCAAATGAGCTATTTAGGCCATTGAGCCTATTAGCTTATGAATAGTGAATAGACTTATTGGATTTAGGGCTTAAGGATGACAGATTCAAATATTTTACCAAAGACTAGAGATAAGATTGGACGTTTCAGTAACAAAATAATCAACAGCAGTCTTCCAAACACAGTGAGATGCTACACAAAACCAGCTGTCCTCTGCCTTTCCACCATTTCCAATTCCCATTTTCTCATCATCTTGGTTGACCTCCTTTGCTTTTAGTTTTTCTACATTTTCTTCATTATACATCCTTCATGTTTCAAACCCCCACAGGGCCTTTCAGAAGTCTCGACCCTTTACCCCCACCCCCACACCTTATTTCCACAGCTTGCTTCTGTTGCCCCCACCCCCTTTTCTTGTAATCACTCACCCTTTTCCTCCTGGGTCACTTTTTAAATCAGCTTGTCCTTTTTTGCAAATTTTCTGTTGTTTCCCGCCAACAGCTACCTTCCCTCTTAATTTTACTATGGTTCTTTTCTATAAGGCACTCCTTTAGACACTCTTGTTTATTTACAATTTTCCCCCATTAATGCTACCTCACTTTGCATAAGTGCAGACACTTCTCGATGCTCTTTTCTCATTTTCACTTCAGACAAATAGAAATGATCATACAAAACTTGTAAAAGAAAGACAGGAAAAGAAACCAAAACACAGAGAGTGAATATGAGTAAAAAAGAGTGAGAAATAGGTGGAACATAGGGACAAAGGAAAGAGTGACTGAAAGCTGTTAAAGATTAACTTGGATGGGGAAAGCTGAAAACACAATGACATGAAGACAAAAAGAAACAGTGAGGTCCGTGTACACATTTGTTACTAAAAATTAAACATGTTACAGAAGGTAACAGCATGTGATAGTCACATGCAGACAAATACAAAAATAGATGTTGGGCTGATGGACCAAAAAAGAGACTAAAGGCTTTTCTTTGAACACCAAGAATCACAAGAAGTATGAGCATGTGAGGCAACAGAAAGTTATCAAAAGTTACCAAAAGGCTTATCAAGCTACAGTTAACACTGTCGGTTCTGCTAAAAAAATTTTTCCACTCTAGTTCTACAAACTATAACAGGTCAGTGGAGCTGAGTTTCATTTCTTCACATACTGCAAATATGGATCTAACAATTAAACATCCAAGGACTTTAAAGATTATGGCTTGTTTTAGTATCTCTGTAATTTCCAAGTTTTGCCCAAAACTTTGGTCATATTTTGGTTTTTAAGAAGTGCTTTAACCATTAAGAGATTCCTGATAAGCTGAGGTTTATTATGAAAGAATAATGCAAGGTTTTAACCGAACCTTTCGTCATGAACCATTTCATATCAAATATGTGGGAAACTAACAGAAATGTTTGAAATTTCTTGGAAGCTGCCACGGAAAACTCATTCACAGATTCAAAATTGCATGTCCAGCAGATACAGATATTTTTCACTCAGAGTCAGGTTTATGTTATCCTTACATTTGTAACTTCAATATCTAATGACCTTTTACTTGCCAATTTCCTAACACATTGGAAAACACCCATCTTGTAATGGAAGCACTCCTTCCTCAAGGATTGTCTAGTTTTGCTCCATGCAATGAGAATATATCATTTTCTTTACATTGTAACTTTGTTGTTTTCATTTTTACCCCTCAGCTGTAAAAGGCCAATGGGGTATTGTCGTCACCTCAACAGACTGGTGCTGCGGACACCCAAGTTTGTGAATGCAATAACTCGAAAACAAGGTGATGTAGGAGTTTCAAATTGATACCGTAGGTTTGTCTACTGGGAGGCTGAGGGATAGCACTGGAAGCTCTATTTTACTCATTATAGTATTTACAGGAGTGTAATTATTGATATGGTCCCTGCCACCACAAGAAGCCAATAAACCCTAGCTTATCTCCCTTGTCTTGAGGGTGTTTTTGCAACTTCATCAAGTCTACAGAAGTATTGAGTTCAAGTTCTCTGTAATATATTATGCAATTTTTTTCTCAGTGTCTTGTTTGTTTGCTTTTCATTTCTTGTTTTGATTAATCATTCCGTTGGAAATCTTAAAAGAATCCAAGATTCCTACATTTCCTGGTAAACTGGTTCGTTGGCCACAAGGTGATGCTGATCTTTTATCTTCTGTCAGTTATCTTGCATGAAATGTATTAAAGTCAATCACCATGATAACGCATGCACATGTGCAATTTTCATCAGCCTGATATACAAATATATAAGGTGTTAATCACTATCATTGTCGTTTTCACCTTCAATAGCCAAGATAAATAAGATCTTTCACAGCTGTCAATGCTTTTTAAATAAATGTTCAAACTGAGACCTCAACACATTTGTACAAAGCCATACAAGATTAATGGGGCAGCTCCAACAGCAATGAGCTCATAGTGAACTAACATAATGGTGTGAATTTATGTTGCTTACTGGTTCAAGTTGGTTAATATTTAGAGCGGCATGTCTGATGTCAAGGCCACCTGATCATAAATGTTTGATATCAACACATGCAATGCAACAGTTTATATTTTCATTCTCCACGTCAGTATACGTTTGCACCACCTTTCTCAGATTTAATCTGTAAAAAGTGCTGTTGTCACCATGACTAAGATTTTACTAATATGCACATGCACGCACACACACACACACACACACACACACACACACACACACAGGCACACGTTCCATTAACCTCAGATTACTGACTTAATAAATCATTTAACAGCAACAGCCTACGGTTGACACGTCAGCTTTCAGCAGTAGTTTGTCAGACAAGGGAACAACAAATTCCCACTACATTTTCACTTACATAAATGTCTATTATTTACAATACAACAAATATATTAAAATTGAAATATACCTTGCAGATTAGATATTAAAACACAAATACAAAAGACAAAGACAAGCATTATAGTGTGGCGTAAAATCTAAGAAGTGCATCTCTGGACAGGTTACAGTGTTTCCCCCACACACAGAAATGTTTTTTTAGTCATTTACTTATTTTTTTCCATCCAAGAGAACAACACAATTCAAAATCACTTCACTACAGAAACATCACCTCTCTTAATTTGAAAAGATCAGTCCCTGCTAACTTGCTAGCTCTGACATGATCCTGAGCTTCCAGTGCTATTCGAGAGTTTCACACATCAAACTCAGCACTCAAACTCACTGACTTTGGAGGCACGTGCCTTTTAAGTCTGTTAAGACCCATAAACTGTCACATGCGTAGGGGTCTTTTGCAGGCATTTTAAGCTCATTATGTGCACTCTCGTTCTTTATCACTCGAACCCTACCGTATTAACGTCACTCCTGACATTGTTCAAAGCTCCACTGTCCCTCATCCCACATGATACGGATGACAGCATCAAATATGTAACTGACTTAAAAGTTTGCCAGCTTTCATAAAAAGACATGAGAATGAGGGTATATGATTCTGATAGACTGAACCACTGAACACTTCTTGATTTTCATAAATTTTTACAGCCCCTTGAAATCAGTCACTTGCCAGCAGACGTCAGTTGATTGAGATTTTTGCCTACATCAGTCAAGATTAGATTAAACTCAAGGCCGCTAGCAGAGAAAATACACACAGAAATGTCTCTGTCAAATCCCAACATTGGCCCTGTATACCAGTATATTTTCCACTTAGTGTCATCAGGCTCTAAAATACAGGAGACTGCTGACCAAATATAGTTAAAAGTTAACAAGAACTGGCAACTGACACTTATAAATGATTAAAAAGAAAACACTATTAATCTAACCTTGCACTGAAATCTATGGTCTGTGTGGGAGATGCCACACTGTTTATCAACTGTTAATCAATTCTGTCAAGGCTGAATCTCCAATTTCAAACTCAAATAGTATAAATAACTTCATAGATAAGATTTTTTTTCCATTCGGTATGGTTCCCTAAATGCTTTGTAAAGGTCTCTTTGTGAAAGATATTCCATTCCAGGTTTTATCATCTTCCTGAGTTAAAAATCCTGGGTAAATTTCCAACTCTGAAACCAACCCAAAAAGGAAAGAACTACTTGTTATCAGAACCAAACCCCTCCAAGGCACACTGAGGCTGCCAGTAATCATCTTTTTATTCTCTTCCAACCTTTGTAAGACATCTGAGAGCCCTGTAGTGTAGTGATTTACCCATTCACCTAACACAAGAAAGGTCTCCGGTATTGAGCAATCCACTGTAGCGACCCCTTGTGAATAAATGTGAGACCGAACGAAGCGCGTAAGATTCACGTATAAAGACGAAAAACGCCATTTCTTAATACTCTAACAATTATATAGCAATAGGAAGCTAATGATCGTTGCACATGCACTTGTTACTGGCGACGGTGAAATGACTACTTTTACCTTCCATATAGCTAGTCGCCAGGTACAAAATTACGTTTTTCTCTGCATATTCTTCCGTTCATTGTCACAAATAGTGCAGTTACGGAGACAAAATTAAGCGAAGGAGAAAAGAAAGAAAAAGCAGACTCAAAGGACGAGACAGTGAGAGAGAGAGAGAGAGAGGGAGAGAGAGCCGTTTTAAGGGGAAGCAGCGCGCGATGCTTTCAGAGCGACAAACGAGCATCTCCGCCTTCTCGTCTCACTTCCCCTTTCTTTTTTAGTTCAGCAACGCAATTATTCGAAACAAAGTCAATATAATAAACCTAAAAGACCAAAAATATAATTTCTCATTTGGTTTAAATAATGTGGATATCCATGGACCTAAGAATAAAGCGACATATATGTATATATAATAGAGAGACAAAGACTGTAAGACTCGCGTAGGCTGTAAAAGCAAATAACCAGATAACAGAACTAAATCCGCTGCTCGCCATCCTAAACAAAGACGATTTAAAATAAATAAATAAATACAGCAAGCAAATGGTAGAAATGAATAAGATCCTCTAAAATAAAAGCATCTGACGTAGACATGTGTGAATCCGCTACATCTCATAGATGACAAAGCTACAGATGAAAACAGATAATTGTACATATTCCAATAATAAAAACTGACACTGTAGCCATCTGGATAACACAAGTCCACCAGTGATCCTTCCTAAACGCTCGCTCAGCGACGAGGGGAGAACAGCCTTCACCCAAATCTACCTCACAGCTTCCTCACAGATCTTCACCCGAACATCTCGTGTATACACTTCCATCAGTAAAACCAGCAATAATAACGAAACACATGCAATGGATTTAACTTAGAAATGGACAATAACTTTTTTCTGTTCCTCGGGGTTTAAAAAGAAATGTTTCCATTCAGACTCAAAATCGAAATAAGTCAAAACATCAAAAATCGTAATTTGATATTTTAGAAAGAATTTATAAGAGAATGCATGTAAGATGCACCGTCATCTCTCCGTGAAATATTCTGTAGGTGTGCAATGAGGGTGCATTTTGTCTTTACCTGCAATGTTGATGTGCTTTCCTCTGTTATTTTGTCCTTTTAATGTCCTTTGAGCGCCGTCCCTTGTCCGTTTCGTCTTGTCCGTGACCTCTTGAGTCCGTTAGAGCGACTGAGGACTGAACGCGTCGGAAGCCTATATTTAAGCCTATTTATAAGCTTCTCTTCCTGACCTTTGTCTCTTAAAACTGGGGGACCAGAGAAGCAGCAGCAGTGGAAAATCACCGGCTTGCCTCCTCTCTGAGCAACAGGAGAGGTCTATGGTGCCTTCAGGGTGCAGCGAGTGGAGTCGGATTTTTTTTTTTTGAAGGCTAACTGCGCGTTTGCAAAGCATCAGGAAATGAATATAGCCATTCACTAGCTAGTAGTTATGATTATATTTATGATAGTAGTTTAAATTAAGCTATTTTTCCATATCCTATCTAGGAATTGTTGCTATATTAGGCTATACTTTGTTTCCTTTGTGTGTTTGTTGCTAGAGTTATTGTTACTTCAACCAGCATGCCTTTAAAGGTTATGTTGGGCCATCCAAAAAAAAAGAAAAAAGTTGGTGTTTACAAGCATCACATGCAGCATTAATGAATATTAAAGTGCCAAGCTCTCCATTTAGTCTATGTCTTATCCACCTCTCACGAGCACGCGCTCAGATTGTCGAGCGCGTTCTTGAATTGGTTCCACTTCCCCTTAAACACGCGGCCGAGTCCTGGCGAAGAAGTGCACGTGTGGAAATAAACGATCTCTACGAGATAACACCTTTTGTGGTAACACAGATTCAGCAGCATTTGGGTTTAGCTCTTTTTGATGTGTAGCCACATTGTTATTATTTATTTATTTCATTTTATTTTTTTATTTTCACAATAGAAAAAAAACAAACGTTATCACAAACAAGTCAAGCTCAACTCTAAATCGAAACTAACTTGCCTGACAGAGTTTTTGTTGTGAATAAAAAGATGTTTCTGTTATTTTGTAATCCTATGTTTTGATAAGGAACTGATAATTGTCTTCCTATATTCTGCCTGTTTCCGTCAGAATCTTGATGTACACTATAAAAAATAAATAAATAAAAAACTCTAAAAAGCACTTTGAGTGCTCCAAGTAGAAAAGCTCTATATAAGAACCAGTCCATTTATAAGGTTATGGCTCTACATACTTTATCCATATTGGTAAATGGGTTAGGGTGATTGAAGGGTTGTTACTGGTAACTGATGTTTTGAGGCTAACCTGCCATTAACAAATAAATAAATAACACGTGTTTTTTATTTTCAACACCTTTTGGTGTTACTGGCCAAAAGGATTGTGTAGAGCAGATGTTGAAGTGGACAGAGGGGCCAAAAAACATTGGACTTAAATACTGGAGACATTTTTTTGTTGTAGACTCTCAACTGACAGTGAAGACCGATTCTTTTCTCTAACCTTATTGAAGGACTGACTTAAATCCAGACTGTAGTCTTATGTAATCACTGATCTGGGAAACTGGTTTATGGTCATTTTTTTAAAAATTGATTTGATTTTGGTCAGTGCAATTATACATTACATAGCCATCATGAGAAAAGTTGGATATGATGGCAAATATGTTGCAAAAAGCAAGAGTTTAGATGTGACTCATTCATAACTGGAACTTGCAAAAAATTGTTTTTTGTTTTTTTTTTGTTTGGGGTGGGTTTTAAGGTGAGAGCATTAACATTAGACAAGTTGAAACTTGCATGATGTTGTTGTTTCAAGAAGGGTAGTGCAATTTCTCAGAAACTTTAATGGAAAATTACAGACACTATTTGACCAAACTCCATTCAAACATCTGTTAAATTTGGATTTGAACATTGAATTTCAAAAGCATTATTACTATTATTATTATTGTTATTATTATTATTATTATTATTATTATTATTATTAGTTTTAAAGCACAAACAACAGAAACAGAAGTATGCAACGCCTCTAATGCAAACTTCCAAGCGCCAACTTAGAAAGCAACTCTTTTCAGGCCTTCAAAGAGAGCCGTGCTAGGGGCACCATTAGCAATCTCTTCAGCAGGAAAACTAGCCACAGCGACAGTGGACTCTTGGAATCCAATACTATCATATATACTGCTCATAACCAAATATGGATACACAGATGATGAGATCTGTCCCACTAAACAGTGTCACCATGGTGCACAGGATGAATAAAAAATGGGTGTGGATACACAGAAGTAGCCGTGTGCCATTCTGCAGGACTCTCCATTCAGCCTTGACCTGGATGACAATTTCACAAAGTGAAGGGAGGAAAGAATTTTCTGTTTATTTTGCAAATATGTGTCACTGTGCCAGCAGTACAACAGCAGGAAGAGACACATGTAAAAAGTAATACATTTAAAATGCATTGTTGTTTCATTAAGACGAAAAATATATTCAACATTTTATATAGTTCAAGGACATAGGCACTGCATATTGGGGAGTAACACTGAATTTAAACACTGAGTTGAAAAAAAAAAAATCATCCCAGTTTTTTTTTATCCTTGTTCTGTTTGATTCACTGTTAATGTTTAATATAGCTGCCATTTCATGTATAACACACATTGTGCTCCTGCAAACTTCATGTCGCTAAATTGCTGCTTTATCTATTCAGAGCAAATGGCATATGTCACAAAAGTTAACTAAGAACCTGGCACAAGGTCACTGGCAGGCTAAAGCAGCTGGGTGAAGATAAGGATGTTTACTATTTCACTGCTTTGAGAAACACAACAACTCATAATATTAAGAAAAAAATAAGAGTTTTGAAACTAACTGTTGGCATGGGCAAGAGTTTTTCATGTAACAAGGTGTTGTTTTTTGGAAACAGCGTGCCAAATAGCAGACTTTCCCTACTTTCTTGCTCCAAGCTCTGTTATTGGACAACCTCGACGACTTGCTACTGAATAAGTAGCAACGGTTCACTTCCAGAGCACCGTGATGAACTCATTGACCTTACACATTCTGAGAATTACCTCAGATAATTATTTTTCTCTTAGAGTACCAGATATGACAAAGTACTTTTTGGTCTGTTCTTTATAACTTTTAAGTGATCTGGGTGGAAAATGATTAATGGACTAGCTTCATCCATATCACTGTTACCTGAGAAATCTGCCTGATCAAAAATAAGAAGAAACGCTCTCGTTTAAAGATCGAAAACATGTTTTAGGCATACAGTCAGTGAGAGCTTTCCAGTGTTATAATGTTCTCGCATTGCATATTCAATAAAAGCACTGTATATTTACTTTACTTTGCTTGTAATCTTAAAATGCTGTTTTAAAAAAAGCTAGACCTGTACTGTTATCTTACCTGTTAAATACTCCTCCTATCTCTCTTCATTTGCATGCCGAACTGTTTCAGTTACAGTACTTCACTTGGTTTTCTCATCATACTCTTTTGCATTTCACATCAGCAGAAATGAAAATGAAAATGATAATCACATTAGGTATGTCCAAGGGGCAGGCTACACTGTGGGCAAACCAACAGTGTAGTGACAAAAACTGCAATTCGTCTAGTGGCCACTTGAGGCTTGCTTCAAAAATTATTCAGTCCACAGAGACTCTCATATTAACAGGAATAGCTTTTTTTTTTTTGTATTTTCAAATTAAATTAATAGGGCAAATAATATGGTTATTTACCATACTGTCATACTACATGTTATACTACATTGCCGTTGAAATAATCTTCTTTGTTGGTCATTGTTGACTCCCAGAAAAAGACATCACTTTTAGTCTGATACATTTACTTTGTACAGTGTGTACCTACTTTGAGTTGAAATGACAATTGCTTTCTCACTTGAAATGAATGACTACATAATCAGATTGATATGTCTGTTGATAATTTTGCTATGACCAATCAGTTCATACCGTGCAGTTATGCAAAGTCCTAATTGGAGATGACTAAAAACAATCCTAGATAGTTTAAAGAATAAGGGTGTGAGGTCTGCACAGGTTCAGAACTGTCTTTGATCAGCGGGAGTTGATCAATGGAAGCTGTCATGTCATGAATTATTGTTGAAGCTACATCTGCATGGCAGTCATCAACTGCACCATGCCACAACTTCAGGAAATTGGCAAAAGAGTGACAAATTCAAATACTTCCATTTCAAGGTGGCCTTGTTCCTTTAAAATGTGCAAAACTACTTTGTTTCTACTTTGAGAAACATTGTTTAAGACGACACCATATTTCAATGAATACAAGGACACTGACTAGAAAGTCTGTAACTGGGAATCAAATTACAGTCACATACTTGGAAAAACATGTGCTCTTCTACAGTTGACATGGTGAACTGTGGATAGTATAGTTTTCATGCTCAGCATATAATAAAGGGGTGTTTATCATACTTTGCTTCGATAAACATTTTAATACATTTCAGAAGGCTGAACACATCACAGGTTTATCAAGGCATGTCTATGAACTATGAAGAAAAAATGTGTTTGCCTTTAGTCAAACGCAGCTTTAAATTACTTTTGTGAATTTCTTTTCACAGTGAATATATTTACAAACTGAGAGATGATGTAGACACCCATTTTCCCCTCCAGACTGTATTTTGTTGCTATTTGTTTTTTCCTTATTCATCAGAACAAAGCAACCAACCCTCTTTCTTATCACCATGTAAAAAAGGGATATTTTAAAATTTGTAACACATATGGTTTAAGGATTTTTTTTTACTCTCCTATAACCAATCCTTTGCTTTTCCCATATTTCCTGTAAGATCCTCTGTGTACTTGGTTTTCCATTGCCACACAGAATAAAATTTTGGGATTCACTCATGAGGAATTTTGAATCATGCATCCACATGCAGCAGATGGCAAGAGCAGGTGTTTGCACATTTTTCATGTTATGAAATAGATGAGTTTTGCAATACTGCTAGGCATCCACTCGTCGAGTGATTTGTGTGTCGATTCTTCACATGTCAGTTTCCATTGAAATACCCATGAAATGGAACTTAAAACTAGATTTTATGCAGACGCAAGTTGTATTCAAAGTACCCTAGAGTCTGAAGACAGTGCAGCAGAGGAAAGAGACATTGAATTCAAAGGTCTCTACAGTTTGTTTGACTGTGCTGTCAAATTGGTCTTCCTCTTTTCTTGACTCTCTGACAGAGCAGTTGTTCAAAACAAGTGTACACTTTTTGATGAGTCATTTCCTGTGAAAGTGTGTACACTATATAATTATACTGCCGGCAAACATGGGTCATTTAAAGTCATTATGTTGTAGGATAGAGTTTTTTTCCATTTGTGCCTCATTTAAATAGCATGCAAAATAGCACGTTCACTGGTTGATTGAAAGAAAGAAAGAAAGAAAGAAAGAAAGAAAGAAAGAAAGAAAGAAAGAAAGAAAGAAAGAAAGAAAGAAAGAAACTCAATGTTTGGGTTTCAAATAGATTAAATGGACAAACACGATATCTATATACAAGACATTTAATACAAGATATGGCCTCCTCTGGACACAATGCAAAAAGTCACGTATCTGTGCAGGGACAGCATGGGTGTCCAGATCTATTGTTTAGGCAAATCCTGAATGAGTGTAGCCTGCAGCAGTGGTCACTGGCTGTGGCTGCCTCTGAACATGTCAACCCAGCCTTCCCCAGGCATCTTCGGAAGGAACACTAAATCCTGGGGCTATCAGGGTTAAATGTTGGAAAAGGAAGATGGCTTGTGGATATGCTCCTCATCCACCTCATCACGATACCTTTGTCACATCTATTGTCACAATAGATTTGTCACATCTGACTGTTCTTGATAGAAATCAAGAACAGTCAGATCAGAGATGGTGCTCTGATGTTGACAACGAAGGCTGCAGCATCTTGGCCATGCGTGCCAACATCCAGCATATCAGCAGCTCATCCTCAGTCAGCTTTGATCGGTCATGTCACAGTGGCGCTTTGACAACTCTGTGAATACATTGCTCTTCTGTGTTTTGAGACCTTTGGCTTGAGAATGCAGTAAACTGGACATCTGAGGTGTACAAGTGAGTTCATTTGTGTCCTGTAAACAAATTACCAGTCCTGCATTTGACTAAAACCAATCAAGTGGAACTGAAAACTACTTGCAGGATGTTTGGGTTTTCAAGGAGACTAAAATGGTGTATAGAGAAATGAATTTAAAACTAAGGTTGAAAACATTTTTGTAAAAAAAGAATATCAGAAGAAAATGATATTTTCTGATATAAGATATCATTTTGAAGAAACAATATGACATTTCCATCAGTCAAAAGACAATGAAACCAGCATGCACCCAAAGCACAGAGAACACCAGGGAGACATGAATTATATCAGTTATAATGCTTTGTTCGTGTTACTCTGTCTTTTCTGTAATCACCAAGGACAGATTTGTTTGGGTTAGCTTAAAAACACAGAGAGACATACACACATGCAAATACAAACACACCCATGCTGCCGTTTACACACTGAGGAAAACTTCTTCAATGGAAAGATTATACAAACACACACAGTGACAAATGAATCAGACAAATGACTCGCTATGACTTATGAAAATTGCTCAGATGCACCAAACAATTAGCTTACACTGTCAAATGACTTCAAATGAAGTAATCTGGTATGGATAATAAAATAGCCTTCACCAGATTGAGTGTTATGGTGTGATGCAGATGCAGATTTTTCCATTTTTTGTTTTGAATTTTTACAAGGATAAAATTAAAAGCCACTTGATAAATGTTGCAACTGTCAGAGATGTACCATGTGATGTTTATATTGGTGAGAGTAAATTAAAAAAAAAAAACAAAGTAAAAAAGTACAGACCCACCCAGAGTTGAGGTGGGTCGGACCTGAGAGCAGACCACAACAATGTTCCAGAACCAATCAACATCACAAAGCGGACATCCAACAGCAAGTCTCAGGCAGAAAGAGTAACACAATCAGCACCTCCTGGAAGAATACACTAATGACTTCATGAATGCCAGGCACCACAAATAAATGATTGCAGGTAACAGCAGGTACTCACCAGGACTGGATAACACAGGTCAGAACAAACGTGGTCATGAAAGAAGTAAAGACATAGTATTTTTGAACTGCAGGTCAGTTACTTACCTCTCTGCAATATTGAAGCTCCTCTCAGGCATCAGGAGCTGAGTAGGCTCATAAGACTTCCAATGCCCGTCTGAGCTGCCAGATGATCAAAGCACCAGCTACTGGTTGATACAGTACACCAGGACTGTACGACCAGACTGGCTACACAACTAGACATAGTGCTAGTTGACAACAAGCAGAACACTGCCAAGACCACTGTAATTGGTGCTACAATCCCAGCAGACAAGAGTGTCAGACAGAAGGAGCATGAGAAAACAAACTAGTACCAGGGGCCGAAGAAACAATTGGAAGTTGTGGAAGATGTGGAAGTTGAAATCCAGAGTGGTTTCAACGGTAATAGGAAGCTCAGGAGCTGTAAGCCCAAACTGAAGGAGTGGGTGTAGCAGATTATTTTCATGATAATAATATAATAATATTTCATAAAATATACAGCGACTCTTTGAGGTCTTTTCAGGAAATAACTTAATTGTGCGTGACTGTCCAATGTGCAGTATATGCTTCTTCTTTTTTGTAACCTAAATACAAATAACGTTTCTGAGTTAACAAAGACATTGTGTGTCATATATATGTGTGCGTACGTATGTGTAAGGAGTTGGAAACAATGATTTTAATTTATTTTCTTTGCTTTCTTTGAGATGCCAGAGCAGTCTGCTAAGAAAGAAAAAAAAAAACCCTGGGCACATTGCAGACTCTAACACCATAAAGGGTGTTACTGTGTTTGCACAGCCACTGTTAGTGCAGCTCGAGGTCATGTGACAGGAAAAGTGACAAAGATCTAGATGGTAGACTTCCTGAAAAGGGCAAAGAGAAAATAAAAACAAAGCTGTGTTCAGTAGTAAATTTAATCAGACTTTTTCCCTCAGTCGTTTATTACCTTTGATATCATTTAATCTCTCTCTCTCTATATATATATTTATATCTATTTATTTATATTTCTGTTTCTTGCTTATAAAATAGAATCACGGTATCAGGCGTTTTATTCTTTTCAAACTGAATATCTCGTCACTTTTAATTCCCACATGAAATCATACAATCAATGTTTTGATAATAATCTAATAAGAAACTAAGCTCAAAGAGATCAGCAGAATGTTAGAAAGAATAAGAATAAAATGCATGCTATTTGTTCACAGAGGACCAGAAGAGGCAGATTTTATAAGCAAGTCACAAAGAAAGTGAGGAGAAACAAAAGACTGTGTGCTTTAACTCTCACTGAAACTGCATTTCAAAACAATTTTAATGCTGTCATGTGTTTCCTGTTAAAATAAAATCTTAAGCCCAAATGGCTCCAGGATGCTCATCCTGTTCTTCATTGCACAAAGCAGCACATATCAGTCCAAAATACCTCCTCCATGCTATTGAGACTTTGCTGGGACACAAAGCAAACCTTCTGGCAATGGCATTTATTGATATGCCATCCTCAAGGAGTTGAATTACCTGTGCAGGCATTGCTTCATGCTATCATTAATGACACTGATACTAAATTTAAATTAAAAAAAAGAAAGAAAAATAGTCAGAAAAAAATGTCATTGGCCTCCACCTGTAAAACCATTCCTGTTTTAGGGGTCATCTAATTGTAACCCCTTTAGTGCACCTGTTGTTAGTTAAATTAACACCAAATCAGCTGAAACTGATTAACAATAGTTTCTGGTACTTAACAGACAGGATCATTATCCCAGAAGCTTAATTTATTTAATGTTATTAAAAACATTAGTCACTAAAAATCATGCCTTTAATTTTGTGAGCAGTGTAATTTAATCACTGCAATACTTGAGAGAATGTAATGCTACTTAGTGCTACACGCTATCTGAGATTTGTGCTTAAACTTAGATCTCATGCCTATAGTAATTATGCTAGCATGCTAATGCAGCAGCAGCTCTATCTAAAGTGATTGTGCTAGCATCTGAACCACAGCGGTGGTTGTGTTGTGAAAAATATTCTTTTACCATGATACCGGGTTTTACCTTTAATTTTGGTCTGGCTTTTATGTTTATTTATTTCAATAAAATGTACTGAATCCAGGGTACCCTACATGTAGCTCAACCATTTCTACTATAAAACATAGCCATAGCTCCTGAGTGAGAAAAATGAAACCAGTGCAGAAGTGTTTGCATTCTATCTAAAGGCTACCAGACAGCAATAGCTGTAGTTTCAGTCCTGAAGTCTACGAGAAAAAGTCTTTCTGTCTTGACCTCTACCTCTACTTTCCCGATGAGTTCATGGGCTCAATCACTCATTTTAGGTTTCATTGAATAAAAATTTAAAAATGAATTCTCAGCACATTCAGGTTTTTGAAACCAAGATGGTGATGCTGAAAACCCTAATGTGGAGCCTTCAGCACAGGACTTAAGACACCAAAATATGACATCATGATAAATATGTCCACCTTTTATGATGTCTATGGACATAACATGGCCATAACTTTCGCTGTTTTAAAAATTATGATTAGCTGATGGATTGTTCATCAACCAGTCCCATTGGTCCCAATGATGAGTATCAAGAACTAGGAGAAGCATCTATGTTGGAAAACTAAGGTTTACTAGAGAGGGTAGCAGCTCTGAAATCATTGTTTTAAAACATTATGTGAGTTCATGGTTTAAGTAGGTGTTGTATTTCAAAGGGAACACAAAATATACAAAGATATAGGTCTGAGATAGAATATAAAAGTAAGGAAAGCAGGTGACACGGTTCATCATCTGACTCCTTCACTTCATCAGCGTTAGCATCTCTATTCACCCCACTTGTTGGGTTGAGAGCCTGCTATGTGATGGAGGCATGCTAGGTTTTAATCCCTTATTAGTAAGTAGGCAGTCAGTCAGGCAGAGAGTCCAGAGATTAGTGCCTGTCATCTGACTATCCCGTTGGCCAGCGAGAGGGATTAAACCAAAATAAATGCACCACTTCCCAGTAAACACTAGCATTATGTATAAGGCAGGCAGTTAGTTTCTATGAAGAACAAATGTTTCTCAATTAGAAAAGTCCCCCTTTTCCTGTCCCTACATTTTAGCAGACCTCGTCAAATATTCAGCCTACTTCTCTGTTCACAGTCATGCATTCAGTCAGTGAGCCATGAACAGCTAGGCAACCACCGCTGGCGTCAGGATTATTTAAAGGAACACAGCATTGTTTTTAGTTACTGATTTATTTCATATTTTAACTTAACATATTTTTTATGCTTTATATCATTTTGCTATTTCTTTAAAGAAAATTTGATTTTTCATTGTGATCTTGAACACTGCAAGCAGCTCTTGGCCTTGGATTCATGCATTTCTTTAATAAAATGTATAAATCCAGGTCTAAATATATGCATTTAGTTCTTTTCACCTTGTTAAAGATTTTGTGAAGTCAGCAGAACCTGAAAAACATCACAAGTAAATGAGATACTTTGCATTTTAGCAAAATGTACTTAGTGTGTAGGCAGCATTTTGATAGTGTAACTGGTTGATATTTGTTTAATTTCACAGTGTTTATATAAAACTGCATGTAATGATTACTTTCATTATGGATTTATGCCAGTGTTTTCATTCATGCATGAATCTGCTGATTAATGAAAAATGCCTCGCAGTTTGATACATGGAGGAAAAACCACACAATGTAATGAAACAGAAATACAGTAAACTTCTTTTAATTAAAGTGCCTGTATCTCAATAAAATTACAGAGGACCATATTTTGAAATTGTTCCACAATTTGCAGAGATGGTTTTTTTTTTTCTTTGCAGATCAGTTAACCTCAACCTGTCTCAACTCTGCCTCTCTAAGATGATCTTTTTATATCATGTTACTGATCTTTTACAGATTACCTGCTAATAATTGTTTTTTCTGGTTACTTCATCAGCCTTTTGTTGCCCCCATCCCAACTTTTGTTTTAGATATTCTGGTACCATCAAATTGAAAATTAGAAAAAAGAATATCATGTAGAAACTAAGGCTACATTTAGTGATGGCAGTGATGGCACTGTAGGAAACTAAACTGAAAGTGTGGAAAGAAGTGCAGCTGGTAAAGAGAGATAGTGTTAAGACTGATCAAACAACAAAGGAGCAGGATGTGCTGCTGTGATATCGCTGCTACACTGTGCTATATGATATGCATTCACTTCTACAGAAGAGCTAAGTTTGCTGCTGATGTGCCCTTGGACATCTTGTGTGGCCAAATAATATTTATGTTCAATACAAACAGTATAAGATATAATTAAAATCTGCAATGTAAAGACAAAGCATGGCTTCTTCAAATCATTGTCATTCTTCTGTCACTTGTTATTATATATGCAAACAAGTCAATTTGGCATATAAAAGTCTTTCATAGCCCTCAAATAAAGAGACTTTTGTCAATTCAGTAGGCAAGACGCAGGAACTGAGATGCTATATTGTGATTTTCTCAGCACAAAATGAAAATCACAAAAGGACAGAGAAGGCATTACTGTTCAGATCTAGCTGACATGCTTATGATTGTTGCCATGCAACTTTTGATAATGTTGCCATGGAAATAATCACTGCTGCACCGCATGAGACAGAAAGTCGATCTGTTACCATGGCAGAGGCTGTGTTTTGCAGAGCACTCTTGGAGAGAGTTGTGTTAGCCAGAGTCTATTAGCCATGCATGCAAAACATTCCCCATTTTCTTGATTTGCACTGAGGGCATCTGTCACAATACTGCCAGGTGTGTGCCATGTTGTTTTCATGCAGTATAATTAAATTATATAAACACATAGTGCCGCAGATCATTCGAGAAAGAAACATGCCTACAAAGATGAGATCTCTGGGGAAGAAAGGTTCTTTAGATGAAGAAACTTGGGAAATGATAAATGTTTAACTAATGTAGATTCTTTTTTTTTGTATGTGCAGTCAATACTCTGACAATGATACAATGAAGGATGATTTTTGAAATTTGGAAACAATTTCATTTTTTTCTGTTTATGCTCATAAAACCAGAAAGAGAGTGCCAATTAGTTTATTTGGTTGTTCAATGGACGTGTTAAGAGTGAGAGAAAAAAAATGCATTCACATTTGCAGTTTTGTCTTCTTATACAATATTTGAAATTTTAAAAAAAGTACAGTACATTTTTGGAAACATTTGTGAGCGTTTTCTTGTTTGTTTTTTGTTTTTTTGTACTACTTGAACACTAAAGTGGCCCTCCAATGAGATGACAGTGCCAGCAGTGGCCCACAGCTCATTTAAGTTTGAGACCCCTGGTTTAGACACAGTATTCAATACTTTGATGACATTTTTGCTCCTATTTGTGGAAACGAAAATTGGTCCCATGTGCTCCCTTTAGGGGTCACCATCTCACCCAATCCCTAGCATCCTCCTTTGTCTCACCAACCCTATGTATGTTTTTCTTGACTACATGCATGAATTGTTCTTATTTTCCGTCTGCCTGGGAAATCCATACTGAATTCCATATTAGATATATCCACTATCCATCTCTGCATGACCAAACTATCTCTACCTTGCCTCTCTAACTTTGTTCTCAAACCACTGAACTTGAGCTGTCCATTGATACTCATTTCTAAACTTGTCCATTCTACTCACTCTCAGTGAAAATCTCTATCTCTAGCTCTACCTACTGTTTTTTGTCTTCTCTTTCACTTGTGATGATATCCTTTTGTCACAACTCACTCTTGACACTCATCTCCAGGTAAATAAAGAGATAAATCCAGCGCACAGCACCCAAAACGGTTCCAGGCCTGAACAGGAAAGCTGTTCAGGCCTGCTAAACTTAGCTACAAAAACTCTTTCCCATATTTTCATGGTATTGATCATCAGTTTTGTTCCTCAGTAGTTAATACAGCTCTGCACATCACCTTCACTCTTAAAAACCATTATCTTTCTCCATTCTTTAGGCATCTTGTTATACATGAAAAACTTACTATAAGCCTTTGCTTTTGCCTTTCCCTCCTCTCTCTTTGCTGTACACCGAGCCTCCCTTGTCTAATTACTCGTCTAATTTCTAAATTTCTACAATTATCTCACTTTTTAACTTTTCTTTAACTTCTTTAATTTAACTTTTCATTAACCAATTCTTCTTAATGCATTCTCACATGAGATAGGCTAGACTAAAACTGGTTAAATAAAGGAGCATAACAGGCAATAAAAAACATAACTTTAGTTGAAGCACAAAAATCGAAAGAAACTGGCCCTTACTGGTGCCTGCTGCAGCCCCATGACCATCAGACCGCATCTGAGACTGAAGGGCTTCAAAAACAAAAAATGTCTTCAAAGGCCTCGTCTCCTTGAACGCCGCAGAACTGACCGTTTGGACTTTGCAAGAGAGCACCAAACATGGGGCACTAAAAGGTGGAAGAAAGTTTTATTCTCTGCTGAGAAAATTTTTTACCTTGATGGTCCCGATGGTTTCCAAAGTTACTGGCATGACAAGCAGATCCCACCTGAGATACACACCACAGTGGAGGGCGCCATAATGGTCTGGGGTGCATTTTCCTTCAGTGGAACAATGGAGCTTCCGGAGGTGCAGGGGCGTCAAACGGCTGCTGGCTATGTCCAGATGTTACAGAGACCATCCCTCATGACTGAGGGTCCTCATCTGTGTGGTAACGACTGGGTTTTTCAACAGGACAACACTACAGTACACAATGCCCACAGGACAAGGGACTTCTTCCAGGAATATACCATCACTCTTTTAGACCATCCTGCGTGTTCTTCTGATCTAAATCCAATTGAGAACCTTTGGGGGATTGATGGCAAGGGAAGTTTACAAAAATGGACAACCTTTCCAGACAGTAGATGCCCTTTGTGCGGCCGTCTTCACTACTTGGAGAAATGTTCCCACTCACCTCATGGAAACACTTGCATCAAGCATGTCGCAACGAATTTTTGAAGTGATCAACAATAATGGTGAAGCTACTCATTACTGAGTTCACGTTTGGAACTTTGATTTCTGTTTTGGGGGGTTTACAGGTTTTTTGGAGGTGTGGTCCTAAACTTTTGATCAGCTGTAAAACAGCCTGTTACAGTTTAAGCTTTGTTTTCAATAAATTGCATGTTCAAAACAAAGTTTAGTCTCACTTCCATTTCTTCTTGTTGTATGCTGAAGCTCTACTTGGAACCTTGTTAAGATGCAACCATGCAAAATATGATTTTTTGCCATTTAAACCTTTGGTTGGGACTGTAGGACCTAAAGGAGTAAACCCTCACCCAACAAATAAACTAACCTTACAATAACTTGGTCAGTTCTTTTTTCTTTTCATTTTTCTTTTCTTTTCTTTCTTTCTTTTCTTTTTTTTTTTTTACATGTTTTATCTTGTTTTATGAGTTCAGGGTTAAAAAATGTTTGGGTTTTACTGGCTTTATAGAATTTTATAGTTTTTGAAAATGCTTTCATTGCTTTCATTACTTTTGTGTAGTTTTTTTTATAGTTTTATTTTACAGTTTTGTATATATAGTTTTATATATATATTTTATGAAGTTTTATGGAGTTGTGTTTTGTAACTGTTGTTTTCAAGACCAACAGTACTTGCTATGCTAAGCAAATTTCCTTCTGACATGAACTTTATAGGCTACTTATTGCAGTCAGACTTGAGTGTGGCATTGGTTGTATTACTGTAAAATAAGAGTTTTTCCACAATAATATGCATTTTTATGCAACATATCCACAACTAAAAGAAAAGTTTCTACAGCTCTCTACTTATTGTTTAACAAATAACTTCATTATTGTTGTTTGGTTGGTAGCGGATTTAGCCAACAGGCCAATCAGCATCTCCTTAAAGAAGCATTATCCAGTTGGCTGGGCTCCACTCATTAAATGTTCTAAGTCACTTATTTTTTTTCTCCTTTGAAATAAATGACAAATCTCTTTTTCACTTGATTTCAGGGATAAACACATTCTCTCTCTAATCCAAGAACAGTTTACACTGGGCAGTCTCTTGAAAAACTCCCTCTTATTCAAACCTTTACCTCTCTCAGTTCAGCTCTCTCTCAAGCTTTGAAATTGGTCTCCCTGTGGATTTAATGTTTACGTTTTTGTCTTTGTTCATAATCTCCTTTTTTCCCCTCTAAATTTTCCTCCCCTCTCCACAACACTTAACCGTTTTTATGGATATAAACATCTTCTACATTGTTTACTTTTACCTCAACATACTCTCAGTTGCTCTTCCTTCTTTACCTCTCTTTCTCTCTTAGGGACCAGGGATGCATACCCTTAGGAATGTGTTTATCTCTGATGTTGGCTCCAGCTGGTTTTGGGTCACTTTGGCTTAACTGCTGTCATTCTGTTGCTGCTCAGGCTCGCCCCCTCTCACCTAGAATAAGACCAGGTTCAGACCAGGTTCATCTCCTTTTGACTTTGATTAGACTACTGCACTAACACCAGTCAGTTAAAAAAGTTCAGCCTTTCTTAACATGTGCCAGAATAATAACAATAATTGCATTTATATCAACTCCATGATTTCGTAAACAGTTTCCAAAAAACATGTTTACTGTTTAAGTCTCATATATTAACCGATTTACCATCGTTCCTTTTACCATCTTACTAATCTTATTTTTCCAACTTTGTCTACTTCTCTTTTTCATTTACCCTGAATGCTTTCTTGACATCCTTCAAAGTGTCTCATTGCTAATACCCCTTTGCCTCTTTGTATTCTTATCAAATGTAATTAACTTATCTTATTCTGGATTTTCTATCTCCTAAACCAGATCTTAGATCTAGATCTTTTATATGTTATTGAAAACATATTTTCTGGAGAACCTCTTGGCAATAACAATACAAAGATAAACACATTTGCGGCCACTTGAGATCACGGGACCAGCATCTTAAAACCTGTTCCATGGTAAAGTTTACCAGATGAAAAAACTTCAGATAATAATACTGAGTGTGTGAGCATTGGATCCTGAGAGCGTTTGCAGGAAGAAGGAGCGGATCAAGCTGACTTCCTAAATGTGATTATGTCTGACCCAGATGTGGAAGATGAATAAAAAACCTCCCTAAAATCTGATAACAATATTAAAAAAGCATACTTGTGAAAGAAAATTTTGCTTTCAGAGTGTGTTGGTCAAACACTCCACAGATGCTCACAGTATCTTTTTAATTTCACTAAACTGATGTAAAACAACGTGACATTTATTCCCAGTATACCTTTGCAGTACAGTAAAGAATCAAAGTGCTAAATACATGACCAAATCAGGCTCAGTTTCAGAGCCTCTAATGATAATTAGTTTTCTTCACATAGCCCAGAAGACAAGTATAACAGAGAATTCGGGAAGAAAAATAAAGTCCATTTAGCATTTACCAACCAGTCTAGTTACATTTTTTCTGCTGATATATAGTCTTATTTATCAGAGCTTCAATCAGTTGAAGATAGGTGTCTGCTGCTATTAGAAACAGGGTTCATGAATATTGATGAGGACTAATGAAGATATAAAATGTGTGCAACAAAAAAAAGGAAAGCAGACAGCTTGTAAAACTTGCTTCTACATGTGATGCCTTCCGATTACCAACTGTTGATATAAGTTATGCCTGTAAAATTTCTTATCTTTCTCACTTGAGTGGTAATGAATGATACACATCCAAAGAGGCCAAATACAAAAAACTGCGTGACATAATTTTGTTTGTTTACTTAACAAACTAAGACAGAGCAGAGAGGTAGAGATAAATCTGAGAAGAGAGTGAGAATATATGATGATATTAATGTACAGACACAAAGTAAACAGCATTAACATCATGAGAACAGGAAGGGTGCACACACATACACACTTGAGCACTTTATGGGCAGAATAAAACTGAGAGCACAGCACGCATCATCCTGTTTGTGCAGTATTGAACCAGAGAGAGACTTCACATCCAGCCTGGTATTGATGTACAGTTAACTGGTAATGTCTAATGTTTTCCCTGTCAGTGTTCCTGGAAGCTGTCCTCCCTGTCTTACCGGATAGTTTATATCATTCTCAGTGCTATTTAGCAGATACCTCTATCCAGAAAGCATAGGTGCCTTTAGTTGTAATCAGAGGTGGGAAGTAACAAAGTACAAATACTTCATTACTGTACTTAAGTACAATATTCTGGTATCTGTACTTCATTTGGGTAGTTTTTCCTGACAGCTTTTTAATTTTACTCCCTACATTTTTAAACAAGTATCTATACTTTCTACTCCTTACATTTTTAAAACAGGCTTGTTACTTTTGTTTTAACACATTTGGGTCAAGTTATTATTTTGTCACTGCAGCCTCCAAACATCAAACCAATTTGAGTCTAAACAGTAACACATGAAAGGGAATCCTATTGATGTATTAATCACTAGATGTTGCATAATAGAGATGATAGGTTTTTTTTCAGGGTTGGCGGTGGCGGCGGCGGTGGTGGTGGTGGTGGTGGTGGGGGGGGTACCACAACACTGGGATGACTGCAGGTGTCCGTAAGTTGTGGTTGTGGTACTTCGGAGTCTAGCTAGCGCTAGTAGCAGTAAGTGGCAGGTAATTTCAAATGCAACATTTTGATGAGCTTAACAAAAATCAGCAAAGATACGAACTGTTTACGTGCAGTTTGTCACACAGTGTGCTGCTAGCTAAAGGTCACTCAGAGATCGAGAAAGATACGAAAGACAGGACAGAAGAGGACGATGAGAGGTTAGATTTAAAGGTAAGGACTGCTCAGTGGTGTTTGATAAAGTGCTGATTTAAAACTTTCATGTAAGTCCTCGTGTTTTTAAATCAGATATTGGGTCTGTACACTTGACATTGTGTTTTTCTAGTTGTGAAACATGCTACAACTAGAGTGAATTAACTGTCTTATTTAAGTGTGTGAAAAACATTTACAGGTAAGTGCAGGATAAACAGGTTAGTTTGCTGTACAGTGATGTATTTAAAGCAAACAACAGTGTGTTGGACTGGTGTACAGTGGGTGTGGTTTAATGGTCAGAGTTAGGTTAATCAACTGTAGCAGAGATTCATATGAATTTTAGTTGATGATGCTTAGATCCACTGACTTTATGCAATCCAGAAAAAAGACGGTATGAACAGTGTACTGTCAAAGTAGAGGATGGAAATCAGTCAGGACAACTCATGAAACATCTGCTTACATCTGGATGAATTAAGTTGTGCACATCCACAAAGAGCAGCAGGTCAACTGATCACAGCTTGTACACTTCTACTGGAACTCTCAATAGAAATTATTGACAGTTATTATTCTTTTCCCCACAATTACCCTCCACCTGTTGAATCCCACTTTAACACCTTCCCTTTATATATATATGTTTATTGAACATCTTGAGCATTCAAGTTAACAAAAAACTCTGTAAACGTTTATCCACTCTCTCTCTGCCACTCTTGGGGAGGCACTACAAGTCCTTGAAACGAGGAACCAAAGCTATGTAAAGCGCGTGTTCTCAACAATATTAATAGGTCTGCAGTTTGTTTCAATCCACTTGGCAATTGTGTCAGTCAATATTTCCGAGGTAGCCTTACTGAGTCCCTGATGCTCCGTGAGTGGTTTGTTGCAAGTTGGGTGACGCGCTAGCCAAACTCCTAGCAGCATCCCCAGCTAATGTATGCTTCGCATTAATGTGATATTTGAAGCTGGAAGTGCTTCAGTGAAAAGAAAATTCCTTCTTGCACAATGTGCATAATTCTTTATGTTGGTCGACTGTTCCGTCTTATTATTTTTTTAATGCTCAAATTTCCAAATGAGTGGGCCAATGTGAGTTTATCATCTTCCTTATTGAGTTGATTGGTTCAGCCGCCTGTCACTACCAGATCAACTGCCCATTTGCGCATGTGCGAAGGTAACTCTACTTGGACAAACTGCCCGAAATGCATTGACACCAACATTTCAGGGATTTTGAGTCATTCTGCACTCCGGATGCATTAATTGTGTAAAAAATTTTAATCGCTTTGACCGTGATGACGGATTAATTTGTGTTAACGCCTAAATTTTGACATCACTAATATATATATAATATATGTACAGGGGTGCACATAAGTGGTCCGCAGGTGCACATTCGCTGTCAAAATAAAACGCGCACCAGATAAGAAGTTGCAACGCGCGTTTGCGTACATATAAAAGGCACTGTTTTTGTCCACTAGAGTGGGATTTTCACGGCATATTCTGCACCACATCTCTGTGCGTTCATCTTTTGTTTGAAGCCAGCTCACCTCCTGCAACCACTTTTCCGAGAATACGCGCTTCTTTTGCAGTTTGGACTCCTTCTGACATTTCTTTGGAGGTGGAGGAACACCAAAGTAATTGCTTAAAGGAGCTTGCTTCTTCGACATCTTTAAGAGTTCTAAACAAATGTCTGTCCTCCTCCAGAAAATCTTATGTACGCAAACACGCGTTGCAACTTCTTATCTGGTGCACGTCTTATATTTTGACAGCGCATGCGCACGTGCGGACCACTTGTATATATCTATATATATCTATCTACATATATATATATATATGTATATGTATACTAGTTTTTATCCCACTGTAAGAATATTTTGGCCAAAGACTATGCTCACTGTTACCATACACAGTTATTTCCTTTTAATATAAGACAACATGTAATGTTTATTTATCCTGCAGTGTTACTTCAGTACGTCAAGTGTTATTTTCACTAACCGCAAAAAGCACTGTGATCTGCATTACTATGACAATGTTGCACATATGTGTCATGGCAGTCCCATTGGGAGTCATTCAAGAGGGACATCTCATTCAAATCAGACGAGATTTTCCAAAGTGTGTGGGCATGGTGAAGGATACGAGTTAACAGATGGTTGGCATGGAAACAAGGTATCTTCAGAGCCCACTGAGATTCTGCATCCTACTCCTGGCAGACAAGATTTCTCAGCTGACAGCCTGGAGAATGCTGACACACAGATGGAGATGCAAACTACAATGATAATGTTTGGTGATTATCCTGCTGTTATTAGAACACTTCGCTTTCTGTCTGCAACCATTGTTGCAAAAGTGATTCTCCCATAATGTGTAATCAACCATTTGAAAACAAGAAAGGATATCTGTTATTGAAATAGAATTGATGTTTTAGGGATAATGTATCCTATTAGTCAAACAAGCTTGTAATCTGAACAGTAATATTTTGATTCTTGAACATGGTACATCACCCCCAAGGACCCAAGGTTCATTATATTGCAGTTGTTGTTGTTTTAAATAGCTTTACTTTTAGTTTATTTCTTAATTTTGTGTATTCAGGATTGTGATAAACCCACCCTGAACTACGTGTTGTTTGCCTCAAGGGTTTCATACACAGATTAATCCAGCAATAAAGGTGGGCTTGTCATTTTTTATGTATCTACTGTAGTGTTTAGGTAAAAAGTCACAAGGAAACATGTCCACTTTAATGAATGTGGAGAATTGGGAATTGGGAAAAGTGAAGTGGGCATAAAGCATTACCTTTATGTCCTCCTTCACTGTATTTTCATAAGTTTACAACTTTTACTATGAGTTTAACTACAAGTTTTACAACTTTTACTATGAGATTAATGAGGAGTTTAACTAGTCCAATCCACTTGAGATCAAAATGAACTGTATGTAGCCCACCATGTAAAGTTAGTTTGACATCTCTGACTTAAAGTGTCTTAACCATCCGAATAACATGATAAAATACAGCTTGATTGCACATGGAAATAGAAAGGAAAAGCATTATAGAGTATTTAAAACTGTTCTTATATCCGAAGAACAGCAGACATTTTTGGTGTGCTAAAAGCAAACTCAACAAAATGTTTCCTTTTATTTCAAGTCCCAGAAAAATACTGCATCCTGCAACACACTGAATGAGTATCTCAAAAATACAATACTTGCCAAAATGTAGTTTGCTTGGAGTGTGCATGTAATACAGTATATGACGAAATATTAAGCAAAAAGTGTATGTTTTGTAAAGGTAAAGTGCCGATTAAATTTATAAAGTAAAGTCTGAATATATTTAGTTGAACTGAACACAGTGTTTGTTTAACATGAAATCAAAATGAAACCTGGAGTGTCAACATGGACTATCAACATGCTTGCAAGCATCTCTTTAGTTTGAGTTTGCAGAAGGCATCCTGAATGAACAGAACTTCCCCTGCTAAGGTTGATGTCAGTTAGCAGTAAACCCAGTATGTCTAACCGTCATCTACGCTTCACTCTCAGTCCCAGTTCCTTAAATAGAATGTGAATTATACCCCAAGGTATTGCCTTCAGCTATAGACAGATCATACAAAAAATGCTCAACGTGTGTTTTTCTCTCTGTGTGTGTATCACTATAAAATTATACACACATTTGCTATTCATTATTTTATTAGAATGGTTAGGGTTAAAACCATTTATGGTGAAAACCACTAACAGCTGCAAATGTGTGTAGGTGGTCTTACTTTCAATCCTGCGTGTGTGTGTGTGTGTGTGTGTGTGTGTGTGTGTGTATGTGTGTATGTGTGTAGACATACTACAACTATGACATATTCTGTTTTGATTACCATGGCAGGTGTTACCATAGTTGTCTGGTTTTTTTTTTAAAGATAAAAAAGGTGTTTAATGGACTGATTCTTATACAGCACTTTTCTACTCAAGGACTTTATACAAAATCCTTCATTAAACCAGCACTTATTCTTCTACACTTGCATGCTTGCTAACAAACATTCACACTCCCAAAGAGTGTGCATCAATCAAATCACACAACCATAAAGCAAACATACTAAACGGACAATAAAAACATACAAAAAAGGGAGGTAAACAACATTAAGGACATAGTGAGTTATTTAAAAGACCAGTAGCACTTAAGTAAAATGAGTTTTTCAGTCTCTTTCTCCTGCAAGTTGGCATACTATATCTGTGGCCAGAAGTCAACCTCAACTACTGGGATGACAAAGATCAGCCAGGATGGACTGGGCTACAGTGGCCCTGAGAGGACAAACACCCTACAATTTAAGAAAAGACCAGAAAACAAAAAAACACTGCAAAAACACACAAAACACAACATAAGATGAATAATAGACATGTAATAATGTAAATAGAAAAACAAAACTCACAAAAATTTCACAAAACACAACTGAACTATTTTGGGGGACACATTAACATGGACAGTGGAACAGCTACAGAAATCAAAACATGTGAAAGATTGTAAGTTGCAGATTTTTTGGTGTTTTGTGGGATAAAAACATGCAAGGTAGTCTGTGTTTTAATTGAATTATGTACGTTATACTATGGGCACATGTATCTATGAACATATTAGCTGTTTACTGTTAGTTAGTTGGTCACTTCCAAAAGTGTTTTATCTGGAATTTCCCCCAGAAAGTCTTCCATTATTCAATTTCAATTAAAAGTTATTTCAATTTATTTATTTATACGGCACCAAATCACAACAACAGTCACCTCAAGGTGTTTTATATTGTAACGTAGACCCTACAATAATACATACAGAGAAAAACAATCATATGTCAACAGTGGGAAGGAAAAAACTCCCTTTTTACAGTAAGAAAACTCAGGGATCAGGGAGGGAAGGCCATCTGCCACAATGTTTTGTTGATTTTTTTTAATGTTATTGCAGTGTTTCTATTGCGTTCTTCTGTTGTGTTTTGCATGCTTTTGCATTATTTTTCTATTTGCTGGTGTTTCTTTAAGTTGCATTTGCATTTGACCTTTCAGGGCTACTGTAGTGGGCCTCTTCAAAGTGCTAACATAAAGGTGAGGAAGGTCATTAAGGGTAGCACCAGCAATTGTGCTGTATACTGTGAATGTGCGAGTTCATTTGAACAAACCAGCTGACAAAATGTAATGTGAAAACAGATTCAATAAAAAAGTAATAAAACATTCTCATAAAAGTCTCATAAAAAACCCGAAGCTTCCGATAAAAAAATATGTGCTTGTCAGCTTTTCTACAGATAGCATCCACCTGAAGCTCAAAGGTCAGCTTTATAGTCATGTGAAAAGTTTTTTTTTTCACAACTGTATCTTGTGATTATAGTTCCAATACAAGATATTTAGGTTTCTTTTTCTAATTCTACTAGCTCTTGTAGGCTGTTTGTATATGTATAAAACTAATAGAAGAGTGCAGATGCTACAGAGCCACTTAGCAATAGCAACTTTTTACTCTCTACTTTACCTTTGGTATTTTCACTTTTGTGAACAGTTTTATCAACAGGATACTTCCCTCATGCACTACATAATCAGACAATGAGCATAGTTTTACCACAATGTTTATCTACTCTTTTGAGATCTGCTTTGGTGTCAAAAATAAAGAAATGAATATAACAAGTTGCCCTTCTACACCAACAAGGAAGGGTTACAATAATATGTGCTCATATTATATGTAACACTGAGTATCTAATTAAAAGATAGGTCGACTTTCTGAACGATGCAATATTTCTGTGCTTGCACTGAATAAGATTTACAGTGTAAACTGGTAGTGTCAGTTAATACAGTATAAAGGAAAACCATGCAGAACATCAGTTATGCATGAGGATAGAAGGGAGTGTGTCAATGGAAAATTGTACTTAGTAGTCAGTATAATCTTTTAATGATATAAGTTTCCATATATGCTTAGAGGTGTATAATCGATTGTGTAGTGATAGGATGTGTGATCTTTGGTAGGCTGCAAAGACTTTGTGTGCATTCCAGAGTGTTCTGGCTTTCACACCCACATTCTGGGAGCATGGGAGAGGTCGTACCTTCTCTTATTGTTTTATGATAGGATAAACGTATCTATCTCTGTTTTTAGCTAAGTGCCTTTTGTTTAGATGAACTGTTGGACTTCCAGACCAGCAGGTTTAGGGAAGTCTTTATGGGGTCACACTCTGACCCCCCACATACACACACACACACACTCACACACACACACACACACACACACACACACACACACACCCAATGATGTATAAATAAAGACCAGGGCAGTGGCACGGCGCGAGTCTCAGAGCCCTCACTTCTGTGCGAGTGCTCTGTGACTGCCCTTGCTTGCAGGTAACTAACTGCAGTGTGTGTTTCTCCTCTCTGATTCAAAGCTGAAGAAGTGTCTTAGAATACATCTCTTGACAGAGTGAAAAAAGAAATTTCTTCAACGGTATAAATAGAGTGGTGTTTATTATTGTAGAATGGCCGCTCCTTTATTAGTCATTTTAACAAAAGCACATCACAACATTCTTTTGTTTCTCGATGTTCCATAAGAATTCAAAGACAGAGTTAAATGAAGATAGGAAAAGGACAGAAAAAAAGAAGAGATCAATTTGAAACCCGAAGTCAGGGAGGAAAGATGGTAACCGAAAAACACTTATTATGGAGCCACAGGGAGGGGATAGGGGCAGGGGTTCAGGAAGGAAAGGTAAAAAGAGAAAAAATAGGGAAATACTTTAGGTCATTATCTCGATTGAGTCGGGTGTGGTTGGATAAAAGTGATGAAAGAAGGGCATGAATATTAAGGAAACTGGCGCAATGGAGACAAAAAGTTCAAGGAAAGGGTGTAGCCATACTATTGCTGGTGACAAGCAGTCATGATGGACTCTGATGCTTTCAGTTCTAGTATCCAAGAAAGATGGAAAACAGGAGTTAAGAGTAAAAAGAAAGACAGACAAAAAACAAAATTGTTCACAGGTACTGAAAATCAGTCATCTGAAGGTCAGACATGATATTAGGTACTTACATTAAGTAATTAGTCTATAATAGATTTAATTAAATTAGTTTAATAAGTTTATTAAGTGCTATGATAGACTGGCAACCTGTTCGGGGCCTTTCACCCTTTGATTGCTGGGATAGGCTTATAGGCTTACGTGTTACTGTTATGGTTTTGGGTATATTTAGATTATAGTTGGAGTTAAAATAACTACCTTCTAAAGACAAGGGAAACAATATTGGTCTTCTACATGTTTTTTTTTTTCTTTTTGCTGTAAAACTACAATTATTACTAGACTGGGTGTTAAGCTGTTGAAGAATAACAAAATCAAATGAGCTGAAATGAAAGGAAACATTGTTATAAGACATAATATGCAATATAAACTACTGTACTGAAGGATATTTAAGTATGTAGGTGTTTATCATTAAAAATGTTAGAAAATATGGATATCTTGGAGGGGTTATTAAACAAGCTGGGTTCATCTTTTAAAACCTGTATTTAATGTCACAGTGGAAAACATGATAAAGTAAGCTTTAACCTCTCGTATTAATCATATATCAAATAAGGACCCTCTTATTTGGAAGAGCAGAGAGTTACTAGAATCATGGGTTGCTCTACACGCTTCACCACAATGTGCCACCATCTGCTGGATGCCTGTCATGCTCTCTGCGTGATGCTAGAGACAAATGAAGTTGAGAATGCCATGCATGCCATGCAAAGGTGGAGCTGCTAACACTGTTTCTGTCCATCAAAGGTTTGAAGACATTAACAGTCACTTGCAGTAGGAAGATTAATATTATAACTGGCAACACATAGTGTTCAATTTTCACTCAAACAATATACAGTATAATATGCTTAACTATGCCCATGTGCAGTGTATTTAATGCTAGGCCTACTGATCTTTAAAAAATATATCAACCAAAGTAAAGTATTGTGAAAAAGATTTGAGTCAACCCTAATTTTTTTTTATATCTTGCTTCCAAAGAGCTAAACATTTCTGTAATTTTTTGTTTTGTTTTTGTTAAGCTACCTAACCATGGTCTATGAATTATGCAAGCATTAAAAAGGTTTGTAATTTAAGTGATAAACTAGTGTTGTATCTAGAAATATGACACTACTTAAGAAAGAGTCGGTTTTAATTTGTATCTTTAGACACTTTGTTACTAGCAACCTGTTTGCAAAAAGCATACAGTTTGTTCTCATTACTTTAGATGAAACTATGGAAAAACAGAACAAGGCAGCCATTATCTAAAGAAAAGCTTTGGGATTGTTGAAAGAATGTGTAGAATTATTCCTGAAATCCACTTAAAGAAGTTACAAGTTTAGAGCAAATCATTAGTTTCTGACCAGACTGGTTTCACAGAAGTATATAGATTGACCTTGACCTCAAAGCATCATATTATATGGTGGCATTTGGTGTGTTCAAATTACATGCTGGTACGACAGTAAATGACTACCCTGTCATCCATTGACTTGTTTGACAACTCAGACACCCAATGTGCTGGTGATAAGACCATCCATTGTTTTAACCCTAATTTTTGTTTATTTATTTGTTTATTTTTGTTAGTTCTGACTACCTAAAACTGACAGCAACCAAAATTAATGACAACCATAAACCCTCCATCAGCAAGTTTTAAGTTACATTCATGTTCACATAATTACTGATACATATTTAGTATGGGAATAAGTTCACATTATTCCTAAACCATAGTGTTAAATAATAATCTAGAGTTTAAATAAAGATTAAATACAAATAAAAAAGAGAACAAATGCCTGAACTAATCACGTTGTTTGAGCTCTGTGCAACAAATGGTCACATGAGTTTCCTCATAAATCTAATTGTCCACCTCCCACTGGAATATTAATCCTTTCTGAATGAGGCTTAAATGCTTGGGTTTGCAGCACAGATTCAGAAATAATTGGAATGCAGGAAAGATTAACTTTCACAGCAGATGGGCTGTAACACATTAAACAACTTTATGGAGTCTTAACTTGAGTCCTTGAGATGTTAAGATGTCTTGAGATGTCTTGTTAAAAAAATATAGCCAGTTATATTTTGATAGCTACATGATTGATTTTTTTCTACTGGAAATGTGTGTGAAAAATGCTTGTCAGCTTTTTTTTCAGCGTGTGGAACAAGTGCCTTGCTATTTCACAGGGCTCCCATATTGCCTTTCTCAACCCTATTTATTTTGACCAGCTGGCCTTTGACCTACCACTCTTCATACCGCCACTCACTGTCGTCTGACTTTCCCTTGCATCATTGACTATTAGGACTCTGACCAAAACCTTCGTTTCTGGATTTTGAAAGGTCTTTGTCCAAAAGCCTTTTTTGATAGAAGAACTTGAGATTGCCTTAATTTTTTTGTTGATTCTTCAACCACTAAGTTGCAAACATGGAGGTATCATTCAGTTATTTCTTTATGGATTGGTTTACTAGCTTTCAAACTCCAGTTGCCAACCTCACATTGATGGCTGATCATGGTAGCTACTAGCCTACAAGCTGCTAGCCTGCCACCTACTAGCTTTCATCCCAATCAACTAGCCTGAAAGCCACAAGCTTGCTGCTAAGTCAGCGAACCTCTGAACTTTTAACCAATGATCAGTCCTCGGGCAACAGCAATCTTGTTCAGGCATCAGTCAACCTCTTGTCTAATCCTGATATTAGTAATCCCCAAGGATCTCTTTTCTTGCTGACTCACTATGTAGCAATCCCCCTGTCTGGAACAATGTTCACTCTCAAAAGGAGTCCCACTCAGTAAAACATTTTGCTTTCAGTTCTCAGGCATCCTGGTCTTGCTGTTAGCCTTATGCTTGCCTTCCAAAGTGGTCCCACCATGCATATACTATTTAAAGCTACAGACCCAATTACAACATGGTGTCTCAGCCATTCAAATAAAATTTATGAGTGACGCAAACAAAATAATTTTACCAAGCTTCCTCCTCGAAAGATCTGAATGTTTGGCACACTTTCACAGTTTTGTAGAGCATATGCATTAGCATCATTCTGTGAAGGTTTAGAAAGCCTGTTCAAATGAGATTCCAGATACCCAAGCCAGATGACTTACTGTTTACTTCTCAAGGATGATGCAGCGTGGTGTAGTCACTAAGCTGAAATCGACACATAGTTCAGCCCTGGGAATGGGGTTTAGGTTTTCCGTTTTCCACTGCAGACCAACAGAGTGTCACCACCCATCTGTCCTGCATTCTGGACGCCCACGAAACAGCTCAATCCACCTGTTCCACAAACCTCTTCCCAATAGGAGTCTTCTTCCTCTGCTGTCCTTAGGCTACTCAACTAGGGTCTCTTGTTTCACCATTCTCCAGCCCCTGGGCCATTTGCCTGAGTTCTACTGCAGCCTTTCTCTTCGGCAGTTCATCAGAACTCTCCTTTGCTTTCTGATTCAGCCCTTTGTAGTATTTCTGCTGTGAGGTTGGTGCATTTTAGTCTTTATCCCTTTATCCCAACCACTCAAACATGTTAGGTTTGAGTGGTTCGGCTTGCTGTGTTGCAATTTTACAGTCAGTAAACAGTAACCTAATCATTATAGATATGGCAGATTTAGGTAGGGTTTGTTTGCTTGTTTTACTGTAAAACAAAAAAATAAAAACTATAGCTACAGTCCCACACAACAACAATTCCTTCCCAAAAAAGCTGACTACAGAGCACCTCACAGTAAATACTATAGGGACTCAACTGTAGAAACAGATACAGACAGACATGACAACTGTCTCTTTGCTTAAACAGTCTATATGGGGTATTAACTTTTGCCATGTTTACCATTTCCACCATAATTACTAAAAAAATGCACTGGACAAAACAATTGGTTCAATAAAAATTATTTATAGATGAATATTGAATTGAATATGAATTTCAAGAAGTCTTTACTTTTAAACTGTTAAATATAATAATACATATAAAAAAGGTAAATACACTTTTTTCTTGGTTGCTGTATACAGTAAATACACTCATACACATAAAGTGCACTAAGCGAGATAATATATATATGTATACCTTATATTGTATGTACCTATATATTGTATATATGCACTGTGTACAAATTAACAAACAGGTCACACTTACTAGAAGCAGTAAGTGGATGGAAGCCAATTATCTGACTTAAAAAAAATAAATAAATGAAAAAAAAGAAACAAGTTGACGTTCTTATCAATGCCCCCATCAACTTTGTTCCCAATGTATTAATGGAATTATAATTGAAAATCTTGGACCCATCTTCACTTCTCCCAAATATGAGAAATTTGTTTGCTGATCATGCATTCAGTGTTGAGCATAAGCATGTTGGCTGTTTTGTACAAGCTTGTTTTTGTTATGTGCAGAACATTGCCCGTTTTACATATATTGTGTCTCAGTGTTACATGGAAATGATCATACATGCTTTTATTTTGTCAGTCATCAATTTTTGTACTCTATTATTCCTCTGTCTGAGCAAAGAATCCCTGACTATGGTGCGCACTATGGGCCTCAAACGAGCAAACCATAACTTACACATAAATACGTAGGCACTGAGTATTTATAAATATTTTTACACGTGACCCAGTTACATGTCAACTGTTACTGGGTCACTATTGAAATCTATTTATCCTGTAAGGAATTGAAACTGACCACGGCTGATACTGTTAAGTATCATTAAATAAAGAAAAAAATCGATGTTTTTATAGCACAGACAGCAAGCGTCACTGCTGCTATACAATTACACGCCGCAGACACCACACTGTGGTTTAAAGTCTATTTTAAGTTGTATATGTTTTATGTGGAAATAATTCTGCTATTTTGACATGGTTTTTCATTATTCCTCAGATGTCCCACTTCACAACCAGGAAAGAGGAAGTAACCAATAAAGTAACAAGCAAGGTGCAGTTCACTGTGAGGACTACAAAAACATACCAGTTCCACAGATTCAGATAAACAATCAGCAGCCAAGGTGTGTTTCCACAACAAATGTCTGTTTCTTTCTTCATGTATTCAAGGACAATATGTATATATGTATAGTAACATATTTCATTTAACATAAAATAAACACAATATGCACAATTAAAACCATGAAGTAAACTGATCAATGTTTGCCAAAGGATGGAAGCCTCTCTCTCTTTGTCTCTCTCTCTGTGCATGTGTGTATGCATTGCACTGTATTTACAGATAACTGTGTCCATAGTTACAGTGACAACCGATCCTGGCATCAGTTTTTTGTTTCCACTGAACTGGGTACGCAAAAGAATATGGTACGGTCATACTGGTATAAGATATTTTCAAATGCAAACCCCGAAATGAATCTCTCATACCTTATTGGTATAACAGACTTATTTTTGTTTATGTATGTGACTTTCTTCATTGATTATCATTTCTTCATATACTTTTTTGTGGTTATTTTATGAAATATTCAGCAGTAAACGACAACACAATGACACTTCTGTGTGTCCCACAGTTGCTCAAAACAAAAACAAAACACTGCACCTAGTGACAAAAACAACGTGACCTCAACCGTTGAAGAACGTCAACAGCAGCGTACGCAACAACAACAACAATACAGGAACTCAGTTAAAGCTACTTTCTAAGCTTCTTCTTGACAGTTTTGCCCAGGGGACAAATTGGCAAACGCAAACAGTGTTGGGGAACAAAAATAAGGAGTTGCAGGGAAAAAAAATAAAAACTTAAAAAACCGAGAAGTTAAATAAGGAAATAAAACTGATCTGCTGATCAAATGTGTGGGAGTGTTATTTAGCCTCCTAAGACCCGAACTCTTCCACGGCATGCATTTTAAATTTCTCTTTGATATTTGGGCATACTGGGGCCCAATGAATGTAAAAACACAAGAATTACCAGATTGTTTTTTTAACCTTATTTTTGTTTTTAAGAAAAATAAGAGCCACATATGAGGATATTTGTTTAAAATTCTGATAGAACAGTAGCAGTATAATGTCCTCGTAAGTGGATATCAGGCCCATGTAGAGCAAAATTGAGTATTTTGGTCTAAATAACCCAAAATGTGATGTCCACATATGTGGACGCCAGGTCCTAGGAGGTTAAAGGATGTGGATGAAATAGACAGTGATAGTGAACTAGGGAAAGAGGAGCACTACATCATGAACTGTCTAAATGTGCTCTTAGCAAACCTCAAGACAAAAGCACACGTTCAAACACATGCAAATTACATAATATATAAACCTGTCATGCTTCAGTTGAACTTGAATTGGCATACATGGAGGGCAGGGGTAAGCTCTGCAGCTTATTTCCTACTAAACAGTGTGTTATGTGTTAAAAGAATGTTTCTACTCACTGAACCTTAGCCACAGCAGACAAGGAACCTCATGACTAAGTGCAATTTCTAAGTTTTTCTCTGCTCTGACGCATCATCAGTACTTTGTAACAACATGTTTTTTGTGTGTGTGAGAATTACAATGATTTCTTTTTTCATGGTTGATAGAAAGTCAGATCTCTTATTAGAATGTGATTTTTCCTTGTTCCTTGTTGAATTTTTTGTACGTGAATGTGTTGAAATAAAGCAGTCTTGCTACCAGCTCAGTGGTTTTTCAAAAAAAAAAAATGGCAAAGGAGAAGAGAAAGAAAACAGCGAAGACAAAAAACATGGATGTTATGGTTTCCCACTTTGTGGCATTGCTCAAGTCATGATAAGATTTGCGAAACAGTAAGAGTCTTACTTAAAACTGTTCATACAAGCTAAACCACAATGAATCACCTGCAAAAGCCTCTAAGTTGTGAAAATCCAATTTTTCTCTCTAGTTACTTGGATTATTTTTGCTTCGAGTAAGTTTTAGTATTACAGAGAGTAGAGCTCTGTGATGAAGGCTGAAAAAGATAAAAGAGCAAAAAGTTAAAGTTTATGAATAGAACGTTAGTACAGATAGTTAAAATGTAACAATATACCATCTGCTATCTTTCATCGACAGTTATTTTCAGCTGTTCTTTGTTGAGTGGGCCATGTTCCCACACGTTTCATTTTAATATGCCCTGAGGTGTTCTATTTGATTGAAGTCAGGTAACGCCCCTGCATGCTTATTTCTTCCTGAGGACCTGCTGTGTTAATTATGAGTAAAAAATGAAATCATGTGGGAAGATTCCTACTTCTTGTTACCCAGTGTCTTGGTGTATCTACAGGCTTTAGCATTCACAGTGGAGATCCCATTTGAGCAAAGCAAAATTATTTCACCAAAACAGACAATATTGTCCAAGAATTCAGACTTTCTTTTATGTTCCTCAGCAAAGTTTAACTTTTCAAACTAGCAGGTAGTGTTCATGTCCCATGGTTAAATTTTAATTTCTTCAAACAATTCGATTTATAGTCATATTGTATGATACATGCAGAAAGATCAGCTCATAGGATGAAAATTTAGGAAGAAAACCCTGGAATTCATATGATTTCATAGCCATTTTCTAGCGGTTAGGGGGAAAAAAAGTCAACGCATGAATTTCTTATAAAGGCAACTGTAGCTACTTTCTGTTAGGAAAATGTACACATGATCTATGTTTCATAGATCATGTTTCAACATGTCTAATTTTATTGAAAAAAACAAACAAAAAACAAAACAAAAACATGTTGATCCCAGCCTGGAGTGGATTGTAATATGTACATTATTTCAGAGCTAAGTCAGTGCTTTGTAAATGTATTTTTTTGTTTTATTAATGATGAAGGTTAGTTGTGTATGAATATATGTATCATTTGGACAGCAATGAATTTGCGTACCTGTTACAGCAAGGAACCCGTTACTGAAAGAAAGGCAAAGAAGAAAAGTATTTTGACAGATTGCATTGCACTTCAAACACAGCCTGTCAGTCCCTTTACAATCAAACATTATACATAGCAGTGAGCAAACAATCCCAGTATGTGTTATACTTGGTTAAATGTGTTTTGTTATTATTTTTCTCACTTGATCTCTCTTCCAACAACATTTGTTGTAAAGACATTGCTCTTGTAACAAATCAGCTGGCTGGTTTTTGAATTATTTAATAATTTGTCAGAAGAAAATCTCTTTATATTTAAATGAATGGGAGGTCTAGAGTTGACCAACTATAAACAGAGTGGGAGAAGCAGAAAAATTCTTATATAACTTGCTGATGAGTCCACAGTTTATACTCTATGGGCACTCTGCACTCCAACAAACTTAAAGTTTTTGATTTGTAGTTGAGTGAGAGGAGTGCAGTCTCACTCCCCATACAGACATGTGGTTATTTGATCAAGTACTTTTGAAAAAAAGCAGAAATTGCCTTTTTTTTTTTCTATCTCCGAACACATTTTTAAAACTAGGAACATAAAACAAATACAGATCTGTAGAGGAACTTGTGATCCTGTTAGTCTTTAAACAATGTTGACATGTCTTGGAGTTCTAACTTTATACCTTTTTCTTGTGGGTGGTGGTGAGAGAAATATCATACAGATTTCGCTGTCAGTTACTTGAAACACTATCGCCATAGTAACTTTGACTGCTGGTTCACTAACGCTGGTGTAAGCTACTGACAATTGCGAATTATGATCTGGCTGGTTTATTTGAATCTACTCTCTGTCTGATTGGTTGATACTTGTCATGTGTGTTCACATTACTGTGTCTCTCTAAGAAAAGTGGTTGATTCTGTAGGGCTCTGCTTCAGATGGACTTACAGATATGTAAGCCATCTAAAGCTATTTGTTCATCTTTCTGTGGGTATTCCTGAGAAGTCAGAATATAACGAATATTGATAATTCAAAACCAAACAACATGAGAGCTTCTGGTCTGTTACTGAAGATTAAGATGTCTAAGATACAGTATTAAGCTGAGTGTTTTAGAGCACCATGCCATTAGTGTTAGGAGATAACTTAAAAGGCACATGCGCCTTTGCAGGAATCCTATGTAGACAATATGTGTGTGCACCAAGTAAATAACTAATATAAGTGGGAGTGGATTAAAAAAAATGAAATTATATCCTTCAATCTCCCACTTCCAATGTATAAAGTAAAGTGTGTGCTTGTGAAAAAAAAGGTACATTAAACCCAAGCCAAGGTTTTTGTTGTGACAGGATATAACTATATAAATAAAAATTACCAATAGGAGAATACCAGGCTGATAAAGTAGGCTATCATCAGCATAATGAGATAATTCTGCACATGCTTTTAATGATAGGAAGGATCTGGGAGTGAAGTTGAAGGTTATGGGGACTGGTGTACTTTTGGAGACAGGTTCAAGTGACCAGCTTTTAGCTTCATTTTCTACTTTGGAGAAATACTGTGATAAAACCCACAAGATGTATTTTTTGTAAAAGTTTATAGGCAGAAGTATACACACCTACACACACACTGGTTTTCATATCTTAGTGAGGATATCTAATTGATATAATGCTTTCCCTAGCCGCTTATCCTAAACTTTAGCCTAAACCTAACCATAACCTAATTGTAACCCTGACACTAAAACCACATTTTGAGTCTAAAAAATGCCTTCAAACTGGGGACAGGCAGTTTGTCCCATAAATGACAGTTGGTCCCCACAAGTATAGTAGCGTTCCCCACAACGTTATTGGTCCCCACAAAGATATATAAACATGGTGCGCGCACACACACACACACACACACACACACACACAAAGACTTATAAGTTACCTTATCATATCAACACTAACCCTGAAGTCTGATTTCTGCAGTAGTCAACATCAGGAATGTATGCTAGAACAAGGACAGTATCTTATCTGTGCTATACATTGTAATGCAAGTCATAGACCTCATCATATCAATCTACAGGAGATTTATTACACACTTCCCCTTAAATTCCCTCAAACATGTGCTGTTCCCAGAAAATCACACAGTAAAACAGTGCACACTTCCTGTTTTGCCCTTTAGACCACATTTTTTGGATTATTAACATAGCAGCAGAAGCAGCCAGCAGAAATGTAGTGCCATGCCATGCGAAAAGTGCTTATATAATATTTTGAAACTGCTAACTTACCAGATGTTAGAGCCAAATAAAATAAGGGTCAAATGAGAGAGAGAGAGAGAGAGAGAGAGAGAGAGAGAAGCAGCTTAGTTTTCAAGTGCAATAGGGTGAACAGCTATCAATCAGTCAATCAATCAAATACTTCTGTTTAAGGCCTAATAACTCAATTATTCACAAACATTCAGGAAATTATATTAGTCATGGTGTTTTTGACTGACGTGGAAAACTACCAGAACATTTAAGGATCTCATGTCCGTCTGGTGTTACTGACATCTTAGAATGTGTGTGTGTGCATGTGTGTGTGTGTGTGTGCGCGTGTGTGTGTGTGTGTCAGTGCATTTAAGCTGTCATCACTGCATGGGTAACACATTCCAGTCATTATGTCCACAGACCGCAGGCTAGCAAGGACCCCAGTAGTCACTGGGGCCAATGCTAGCCTCCACAGGTAGAGATAGAAATTGGTGATCCATGACTGGTAAACAGTTTCTAATTCTCCAGAGATGTCAAAGTCGTACAAACAAGCAAAGGTTTTAAAATTATTTGCTGCTCAGATTATTTGCTGGGTATCATCCATTTATGTCTTCCCAGGTTACAGGAATAAAAGTAGGTCAATTGTTTTATTAATCCTTAAGCCTACGTAACTGTCTCGCTCTTTGAGTATGAATAAAGAAATGAATTGGCTTACTTAGTACAGCTTTGTGTATTTTGTGTGGGAAAATCAATGGCTGAGAAGCAACATCTGATCCTTGTTTGGGTAAGGATAGGTTTCAAAGCCATTTCAAATTTGTGTGAGTTTAGATAGATAATAGTGTTACCTGTGCAAGGGCCTCAAAAGACTTGATGTACAGCAACATACTCTAACATACTCTGATGTTAAACTTAAATCTAAGATAGAAAAGAGAATGAAATTTACACAGATTTTTTTTTAATTTTATTGATGTTTTATAGCTGTTTGTATGTCTGTGGAATTTCCCAGAAAGTACAAAGCAGTCATAAAAATACTGTAAATGATTTTAGCTCGGCATTCCGGGTTGAATGCTCTTGGTATTCTCTTTTATATAAGAATAAATCTGAAACAGGAACATGTTAGAAAGGTTTGCATTGTTGAGCTTTCATAGTGTGTTTACCCTACAGAGAACAACCCCCAAAAGGAGCCACTGTGCTGTGTTTTGATACAACAGAATTGTATGAAAGAAAAAAAAAATCAATACAATATACCCTTGTTCATATCGCTAATATTTAAAGCTGAGTTTTGTTGTGTGTGAAGTAATGAAACTGTCCTTCATGACCCTATTGATATAATCTGTAGGTTACAAATTACAGTAGCTGGAAAGAAAGAAAACCTCAGAATTGAGCTTGTGGTGATATTGCTTCCTGGTCTCTGTCTCACTGTTTCCAGTCTGTGGTTGGGAACCACTGATTACTACCCCCAAAAATTTCAGGACTGGCTTTCAGTGCAGACCAAGTCTTTTGCGTAAACAGTAATGTAGGTAGTTAATATATATGTAGCTAGTTCCTCCTTTACAGAACTTTTGTTCAGCCAGGAGACTTGGATCGACTCTCGTCTGAGACCACTGACGTTTTGCAAAAAAAATGCTGCTAGAGACTATTTATCTTTAAAACATAATCATATGTTGGTAAGAACAGCTATCTCAGATCTAATGTTATAAAGGTTTTCTCCACTGCACTGCTGAAGGAAAGTAGCACAAATATTGACCACATTTCAAAACAAGTAATGCATATTTTCTGCTGTTTTCATATCTTCCCACGTTTCTTGCTTTGAAACTAATAACCAGCTGCTCAGAATGAGCGCACAATGAATGGCATGTTGTATTGTTATTGTATATCTCAAAACCTTTGAGTACTTCAAAGTCAAATAATTCCTTTTGTTTGTATGTTAATTCAAGTCACTTCAATTTTATTTATATAGTGCCACGTCACAACAACAGTTACCTGAAGCCACTGATGAAAAGAAACAACATATATTATAATAATATAATATATATATTTAACTATAAATAAAATTACCAGTTTTAAAGTGCAAATATACCACATGGTGCTTAGTACTGAAATTTGCTACTTACTATAGACTGTGGTTTAGATAACCTTCTGACTAGCATATGGTGCCGTCTGTCATCATAGCATTCCACAGATGATTTGCAGCAGGCAGGGGGATTAGCAGGCTTTGTGCCCACCCCAGACAAGCTTCAGATCTTCAGTAACACCCAGCAATAATATTGATTATAAACAGTGGAATCAAGTTTTGATCTTGGAAATGCATAGCTTGTCATTTAAATGATATATATATATATTTTTTTTCTAGCAGTTTAAAATACATTAATTTTACCCACGAAATAGTCTGTCTTTAAAAGACTGTTTCCAGGCCATAATGAGATCTTGCACCTGGCTGACTAAAAGGAACAAGACAGCTGTCAGTTAAAACAAAGGATTATACAATTGAAAGGATTGAAAGGATTATAGAAATCTTTTCGATCCTTCACAAAGGAAATTGAAGTTTGGCAAAAGGTGTTGTTTTTTTTCAGCTGTTTGAAGCAAGTTCAAACAAAACAGATGCTTAGAAAAGAAAAGCATAGAAGTAAAAACTGTTTAGTGTAATGTCTATGATTTCTTATTTTTTTGCTTCGAAGTAAAACAGCTAAATGAACATCCTCCAAGTGTGGGGAGTCCATAATTTCTGCCAAGATTTGTATATGCTCCCAGGGTGATGTCAATACAGGAATGAAGAGAAGACAAGCAGCACATTTCAGTAAAGAAAGTGCTAGTGGAAATGCCCTGACTGTGGTACATCATAGGGCGTTGTCTGGAATATAAAGTTTATGTATAATATAATATAATGTTTAATATTCGAATGGTGACCAGGGTGTACCCTGCCTCTTGCCCTGTGACAGCTGAGATAGGACCCAGCCCAACCATTACAATGAATTTATAGGCTTGTTATGATACTTTATCATACCTGAGTTTAGTTCTTCACTTTTGACCTTTTCTCTAGACCCAAACTGTTATGTGACTTGGATTTTTTATAAACTTTTTAATTTTAGTTCTTCCTCTTAACAGATGTATTCTTCACTGTAGTGTTTCCACACTTCAGGAGGACGTAGAAGAGTTGCAGCCTCATTGGGGGATCTTGTCCTGATAGGTGGCATAGAAACTAAAGACTGAAGACTTTCCTGACCATTTCTTAGCATTTGATTTTCCAGTAGTGGATGACACACTGGAAACACTGGAAAAACAATTCCAGCACACTAGATGTCTTTCTGAAAGTGCTGTAACATAATTTCTATTTGATTCAGATTATTATTGTACCAAATGACATCTAAATAGAATACAGAAACAGGCACAGGTGCTTTCTTTTATCTGCACAATGTCTAAAATTAGTAAAATCCTATATCGAGGTGATGCTGAAACTCTAGTTTATGTATTTATTACTTTTAGGTTGAACTATTGTAATTTATTATTATCAGGCCGCTTTAATAGTTCCTTGAAAAGCCTCCAGTTGACTGTTAAATCCAGAGTCAAATCTATAATCTTCCTCCCCACATACAAAGTCTTGAATAATCAGACCCCATCATATTTTTAAGACCTCATAGTACCATATTATCTTGAAAGAGCACTTCACTCGAAGACCTGTGGTTTCTAGAGTTTCTAAAAGTAGAATGGGAGGCAGAACCTTCAGCTTTTAGGCCCCTCTCCTGTGCAACCAGCACCCAGTTTGGATTCAGGAAACAGGCACCCGCTCTACTTTTAAGATTAGACTCAAAACTTTCCTTTTCGATGAGGCTTATAGTTAGGACTGGATAAGGTGACCCTGAACCATCTCTTAGATCTAGTGTTACCAGCTCAGACTACTGCAGGACATCATGTGATACACTGTGATGCACTGAGCACTTCTCCTCCAGTCACCTCTTTTCACTCCCTGTCACTCAACATGTCGTCATTATTATTTAATTCCTTTATTTATTTAAATCTTTTTGGTAAATTTAATTGCTTTTCCCCCCTTTACTATCATTATATATATATATGTATATTCCTTTTCTGAAGCTTTAAAGTGCTCAAATGCTTTGTTTTTGTTAATAGTCACTATCTCCTTGAGGGGGGAAAAAAAGGTTATTAGATATGATAGATTGACTAAAACATAACATTTTAAACCTCTGCAACCTCAGCTTCCATGCTGACTGACAATTATGCCAGAAGAGAATTATGCCAGTTAAAATTTAAATCAAGTGATTCCAACTTCTGTCTCCTATTGGTGAGAAAATAATTGCAGCATGTAAAATCCTTTTTATTCTAGTTTTTCTTTCATTCATTGGGCTATTTCTATACAACAGACACATGATATAGTTGCTTCTCAGAACTAAATAACAAATGAGTGAACTATTTAACTAGCATTCTGGAAGATCATGTTACTCGTTACTGCCGTGTGTTTCTATGACCGTCCTTGAACAGAATATGAGATAACATCATCACAGCCAGTTGGATCACTTAGAAACAGCTAGCACTTGTCAGCAGTTCATCCCTTTCTTTCTCTTTTTTTCACCTCTAGCTCACTCTGAAAGTTTCTTTCACACAGTCTCACCCCCACACATGACTGTCATATAATTTAACACCTGCCGAAGTCTGATCAAATTAGCAGGTTGCCAAGCTGGCACAGTACTGTGTCCCATTGTGCTTTCACAAGAGTCAACAACAGTCTACAGCAGTAAGGCCAAAACCGTCACACATCTCTCATCCTCAGTTCATACAAGGTCTTGCATCTACATGTAGAAAGGGCATAAAGTCTTTCCATTTTGCATTGTTCGATTGTTTTTTTGAGTAACACTAAATCTCAAGAGAATAGCTTATCTACCAAGTTATTTGGGAAAATAATCGTGAAAAAAGTATTGCTAAAAGAGGTTTGTGCTGACTTGGCTTCCTCTGACCTAAACCCAAACTCTGGTAGAAACTGGTAAAATTGGCTGTGAGCCAGAGTTTAATGCCCAGGATAAATCCTGACCTCTCTAATTGCCAGAATTGAACTAACACTTTCCAGTTTGTTTGTTTGTTTGTTTTTTTCAGTAAAAAAAAAACATTTTTTTTTTTTAAATAGCCTAGCTCTTGCTGAGGCAGAATAATATGGGCTGACCATAAAAGCCATTAATCTCACAGCAGAGCAACCTTTCATCAGAACCTTTACAGAGTGTTCAACCCAATGCCCTTAGGTTCTTGGTACAGTGCAAGATGAATTTAGAGCTGATTTAGAGCTATCTCTCAGTGTCCTTAGTGGAGTCAAAGCTTTTTTGTTTATTTCACCTATAGGTCAGACTAAAACTTACAAGAGAAGACAAAACAAAACAACCAAAAATACTTTCATTTACTTTTTCAGGCAATATGGCAACATTCATTGCTTCTCTAGTGGATTGCATGGGAAATTAGTTTGTATCTTACCCGTTGCCTTTTATACTGGAATAAAAGACTAACATGCATGCAATGCAGGTGAAGAAATACCATCGTCAAGTTTCAGTTGAGGGTATCAAAGTCCTTACATTTTGCTTTTTCCCATGATACCAAGTGTGGGTTATTCCCTAAAGTTGAGCTCTTTTTTTGAAATATGAGGGAAGGTAATACTTATACATTCATTCTGTTGTCCAACATTATGTTTGAAAGAACACAGTGTGTGTTGTAAAAACTGTGCAGAGACCACCTCAAGCTAAAAATGTGTTCCTGACTCGACTACTTTTGTGGGATCTAATGAAAATTCTACTCAGATGACAGTTTTCATTGTTCTCGAGGTACCTCGTGAATGAAGTGTTTGTTAAAATGTGTTGAACACAGCTTTCTTGGGATGAAACCATAGATTTTGTATAAAGGATGTGAATAGAGACCATGTTATTCTTTTTCAACATTTTTTTTCAAATTCAGATTTATTTGCCACATATATCATTGTATAAATATAAAGTACATTTAAATGCATATGTAAAAGTTCACCTGTACACAAATAAAGAAGACACTGAAGAAGACAAATGGAGATGAATTTCATTTATTTAGTTATTTATTCAAATATTCACTAACTTAACTAACTAGTATCAACACTATAGTCAAGGACTTAGTAATAGAGTAGCTGACTAGTCGTAGATAGTGGGTCAGGTGGACTTGCCCTGATGGTTTAGGAGTACAAGCCCCTCCTCATTACTTCCTTCTTACTGTCTTCATAGCCAACACATGGTAGTGTCTCCCTGATGGGAGCATAAAGAACAGTCTTCTGTTAGAGTGAATGGAATCCCTTATGATCCGCCTGCCTGATTTGGTTCATTCAATGTATATGACCTGCTCATTGTGAAGGCTGGGGTTGGCACTTCTCTCAGGTGAATGGATTATCCTGCTGAAGGTCAAGTGGTCCATCAGGTGCAGCTCCCCTTTCAGATGGTCATGAGGCAGCCACACAGTCATAGGGAGAGGGAGTACAGAAGAAAGCTCAACTCCAAATCTTGGGGGAGTATAGTGCTGAAGGTGAGAAGCCACTAGGTGGTCAGCCAGTATGATCACCAAGTCTGGAAACTTAGGATCCACCTACATGGGATCTCCAAGCTAAGGTCACTCAGTTATTTGCCAGCCTGAAGGGAAATATCATGTTAAATACTGAACTGTAATCTATTAATAGCAGTCTAGAATAAGCCCCTTTCATTGTGTCCAAGTGGGCAAAAATGGAGAGCAGCAAGTGGACAATGGTGTCATCTGTTGATTTGCTGGGGCGGTATGCAAATAGTAGAGGGTCCATGGTGACAGGCAGGGAGGATGTGATGAAAGTTTTGATGAATAAGGGCTATGGGCTGATAGTCATTAAAGCTGATGAGCTGGTGTTTCTATGAAACACGGACTATGACTGTCTTATTGAAGCATATAAGAATAATGCACTTAGAGTACAGAAACATCTGTGCCGCATATAGATTAGAAGTGACAGAAAAGATACCACCAAAGGTGGTTTAGAGCAACAGTGAAGCTCCTGTGGAACTTCCAGTTCCAGACAGACAAGCAACTGTTGGCCAACAAACCAGACATAGAGGATGACAAAGTGCAGGATCGCACACACACGCACGCGCACACACACACACACACACACACACACACACACACACACACACACACACACGCACGCATATATGACCCTTTCTTCTTTGACTTGTTATAATGTGACTGTGTGATGCACTGTTTGAGGTGGCATGTACAATACATTACACTTCATCTTGGAACAGCTGCAGATGAATTTCTGTCCTCATGAGTCACCCCTGCTGAGGTGAAAATTGCTTTGTTTTTGTCTCAGAAATACCCATACTGTGCATAACCTAAAGTAAATCCTCAGGTGAAATTTGTTACAATAGTGTTGAAGTTCAGTTATATTCTCCTTTATTTTATTCAAAACATTTGAAGTAGCACAGTGGTCTAAATCCAGAGAATGGTGCTGTGGATCTTAATGTAGTCTATTGGTCTTGGAGACAGTCCAGGTTCTGAGATAACATACAGAAATTGGATCCTCTCTTTGTTCAGTCATCTCCTGGGGACATGGGACATGGGAATTACAATCATATATGAGTTTTAGGTCAAGCTGACAGCCCCAATGTCATGTCTATAAATGTATTAAAGATATGTGAGTCAAGCTTCACAACACAGAACACACACAGACACAAACATCAGTGTAACTGATCGTTACTGACCACAGCTGGGGGGTGAGAATGCATACTGAAGAGAGTGGGAAAGAATGTGTGGAGAAAAAAAAGTGCACTGGCATTAAGGACATATCTGCATTTCTCATTTAAACATACAAAGCATAATATCATGTTGAACTCTCTGACCTGTTTTCTTTATCACTCTTTATTTTTTTCAGTGCCAAATTTTTAAATAAATAGGCTCTTGGATGAGAGATGAAAGGTCTTCATGAAAGAAAGACAGAAAGAAGTCCGGTCACTTTCTTTCTAAGCTCTTCTAAGCTGTTTCTGGTCTACGTCCTTCTTATTTCGGTGCCTCCTTTCTTTACCATTTTTTTCTTAGCTCCTACTTTAAATTGTATTTTCCTGATTCTCTGTACCGATGTCTTGTACCCTTAGTTCAGTACGCCCTGTGTACTTTGTTAAGGTGTTGCATTGCATCAGGTCTGGACCAGGACAAAACATTCAGCCCTGGCATTTGTGGTCCAAATGGCCCACAATGATTGGTCAAAACAGTGCAGTAGTATATGGAAAACACAGAAATAGCATAATAAGTCACATAATCACAATATATAATAGGAATAATTTCACTAATTTTACTAGTTTTTGCAGGTACTATTGTTCATGGATCAGCAGAAGCTGCAGCTGCTCCGACATGTTGGTTAATTTGACACATTTTGCTGTATTTATTTCTAGTTTCTTTTTCATTTTCTCTCTTAGCTTTTCTGCCCCAGCTTTTTCAGAGCCATGCACAGCAGCCCTTCAACATGGCCCACTGCCAGCATAATTATATTGACAAGAAGAAAATAGTTATGATAATAAAATAAAATTATATCAACACATCAGCCCAGCGATGTGTCCCAGTATACCAGTCCAGATGCCCTTTGTGTTTTTTGCTCATGGCTCACTTTTTGTCTAGATTTTTGCCTGCAGTGATCTGCATCTAAGTCCCTCATCACAACACTGTGACATTACCAAGCCAGATTGAGTTTTTAAAAACAATTTTATTTGTAATACAAGGCAGCCTCTGAATAAATGCAGAATCCTCTTCAGACTTTGACAACCTCATTTTTTATAACATGATCTCATCCCTGTCCCTTTAACTTGGAATAAGTAAAGCATCTGTTGCTTACTTCCAGTTGTTCTAGTAGTACTTTCAATATCTACATGATTTCTTGTTCAGTTTTTCCTCTGTGGATTTGTTTTCCTCGTCATTATTTTCTTCTAGCTCCCGTCCTTGTGTTTTTCAGTCTGATAGATGCAGACAATAGGAACTGACTTGCTCTGCTTCATCCAAACACATTCTGTCTAATTTAGTCTAATTTATTCAGAATTTGTTCTGGCAAACATCTATGTTGCATGTTTTTAATTGCAGATATAATGAACAGAATAGATTACAACTTTAGCAAACAAAACACTTCAACTCAGTTTTATTTGAGGACACAACAAAAGTGTCACAACTATAAGCCTTCATGGAGCAAAATTAAGAGCCAAAGAGTTACACCAACCGCACAGTTTCTATCTTACAATGTATCTAACACAGAGAAACATACAAGTGCACAAACCAAGTGCCAGGTCACTGTGTTCTGTCTTCCTGAATCAGCAAAGTCACAGAATGCAGCCAACTAACCCAAGATATAAATTTAAGACTAGAGCTCAAAGACAGCACCAATAAGTGAAAAGTAAAATCCTGCATGTTAACTAAAGAGCACAGGAATATGTCTCATACAAGTGCTCTAATTTATGTCAAAAATCCACTGATCACACCTGCACACCTTTATCAACATGTGCACTGGCCTTAACACCAGGAATCCATAAATTAAATACAAGTATAATGTATTAGTAAAACAGATGGCAAAAAAGTGCTGTAGTGTGTCTTTACATCTTTTCATCTCGGCTGGGTTTAATCTTATGGGTCAGGATATGCAGTAGCTGTTGCAGCTGCTGTCTGAAAAAAAATTAGAATTAGTGATATTTTAGAGAGCTGAATACTTTGATGTTGCAGTTACACTAATAAGCCACAACATTAAAAACCAACAGACAAGTGAAGTGAGTAACATTTATTGTCTCAATATGATAAAGTCTTCAGTTATAAAGCCTTGGGTCCCATCATACCTGTGTATGTTTCAGATGTATCACGCACCAAACTATAGTTCCAGAACAGGTACCTCTGTCCAGTCTACTCCCAAGGTAACTACACTTCCTAAAGACAAGGAAAATTTCCCCACACTGCAATATAACAATGAGCCCAAGGCAGGGACCGGCCTCAAAACTCCCTAGATCCCAAACTAATCAGCATCCTTAGGATGTGCCATAACAAGACTGAGGCCCAACCATACAACCCAAAGGACCCAAAAGATCTGCAGCCTCTTAGCAAAGTGTTTCCAAGACAATATTAGGTATATGCTGTTGATGTTGTGGCTGAAAAGAGGCTCTCCAGTGAACAAAAATGTATGGGTGTAGATTTACTGTAAGTTGCAAATACAACATAGCGTAACTGTGAGTGCAACTGGATAGAAGATGGAATGAATGTAAAAAATGCTTACCCCTTCTTAGCTTTGCTTTTTTACATTTTACAGCATTTCAGACTTCATCTAGTTGTTATTAGAGTATTTATGGTTTTATGGATGCAACAGTGCAAATGTGCCACAAAGACACTGATTCAACAACTGGTTTCAGTTTAAACATTTTATGACCCCTAAAGCAGTGAAAAAAGATATGACGAATAGCAACAGGGTAATAAGGAAAATAGTGGTGCAGTTTGTAGTGTTGATAAAGACATTACTTTTATTTTTACTGCGCAAAAGAGCAATAGTGGGATGATAAAGTGGAAACAACATCCAGGACAGAAACAACTGCATTATGCTGTCAACACAACTTTAGCATGCTATCTGCACAGATAGCATGCTAAAGCTAAGCTAGCCAAGAACCCAGAGTGATGTTAAAGCTAAGTGATCGCCAACCCCAGTCAGTTTGAAACAAAGTCAAAACAAAAATTTCTCATTTGAAAATCATTATTCAGCATATTTAGAAACAGGAGCTGGAGGCCTTTAACCATGCTGTCACGTTTTCAGACAGTTTCAGTTACCTGCTATCCTTAACAGAAGTTGACAGGGCAAGTAGGACAAGCGAGGGGGTGTGCTGAGGAAAATGATCCACCTCAACAGTGTAACTACATGAATAAGAGAAGAGAGGAGAGCAGTAAATGGGCAGTTTCATTTTGCCATCAGTCAGCTGAGTGTAAAGTTATACCAGTGCGGCTGGTCTGCTGACAGCTGAGGTGGGTGGAAGAATGCGCTGGGTAAACAGGGCCTCTATGATATGAGTGCTGGCTGTAAAACATTCAATCAACTGTTCAGTTTGAGTGAGCAGTGTCAAAATAGATGTACTTCCAATATCAGCCAAATATAAGAAATAAACAGACACACACACACACAAACCATACAGTGTTTCATAGCTGCAAATGCAGCATTATTGTAATCTGTATAAGACATACACCTCACTAGGGACAGCTTTGAGAACTTACTATACAATGTATATATTCAGCTTTGCATAATGCATAATGCCTACATCAACTCAATAACAAAGAAATTTTTATGTTTAAACAAATTTCTGCACAGTGGCAGTAAAGATAACAAATTAGCCTTTTATTCTGCACTGTACTAGAAACTGATTAACAGCAGTGGTCTGTATTCCACTGTGGCTATAACCACATGCTCAGACTACTGAACACCAATTAAAACAACAATTTTTACCAAATGCACAAACAATTAATTATACTCCAGACTTTGCAGCCCCACAAAGAACTTTGGCATCTTTCAAATATTCATATTCACAGTATGGTGCTTCATTATTTTGGGTGACTAACCCAGTAACAACTAAAGACAGACTGAAGCCTTTAGAGGGTATATTGCTTAGTGTCTGCAGTGTAAACAAGCAGTATTTGTCTTCCAGCTTCATTATATAACTTTTGCAGATTCTTCCACAGTAGAAACCAAAGCAAGTGTTCAATGAGAAGCATGCCTGCTTCTCAAGTACCCTTTACTGTACCTGAAAACCAAGTACTGGTTACCCTACCTTAAAGGCCCCTCTTTCTTAAAGAGACAGGCTCAGCTGAGTGTAACCGCTACTCTCTCTGCAACGATATGTTGCTCTGGACCTGCTGGTGTCTAGTGTTGAAATTTAGCATTGCTGTATGTGTCAATAAGAGGTTTTGTTTGCTTACTTTACTGCAAGAATTTTCTAGAGATAACTGAGAGAGCTTTTTTTTTTTTTTTAAAAGCCATTTTTAAAAGGGTCAATATTTTTATTTCTTAAAGAGCTGATATGATATGACAACAGGCTAAACAGGAAGAAAGAATTGCTTTGCTTCTCCCTGGATACATAATCCCTCATGCAAAATCTCCCTCTCCTCTGCCCACTCCCTGCTGCGAACAAGATATTAGATGGCAATAACTTGTTTGTTTAAGTATTACTGAAGTCAGGATGAGGAGGTTAGGTCCACAAAGAGCTCTGCAGGAAAGCCACATTTTACTTGGCTGAGCGATTGGAAAAGAAAATGTAAGAAAGGTGTTGTTTTGGTAAGCTAGAAAGAGATCTATATCAGTGCATTAAAAATAATAAACAATGTTTTAAATAGGTCTTAATTATCAGATTATCATGTGACACAATCATGTTTGCGTAGTTATCTAGGTTCAGTTTTATAAAACCTGTTAGATTCAACAAAGCTTGACAAAACAAAATGTTCAGTCTTTTCTGGTTCAAATATATATATGTAAGAGTTTGGGCGATTCATCATTTTGTGCTTGAAAAAAGATAAGAGGAATGTGTTTTCTGTCAACAGAAGAAGAAATTGAGAAAGACAGACAAAGCAGAGTGACAGCAGAGAGTGCTGAAAATCACAGCATCACCCTGAATCACAGAGAGCAATATAGGTCACCTGTAATCAGACCAGACATCTGTGTGTGTGTTTGTGTGTGTGTACACAACTGCACAGAATGGGTGCACTCTGATGTGATGAGTGTTCTGACCTACTAACCTGTTGAGGGGGAAAGGATCATCACATATCAGGGAGATGTGGATTACAAAAGAAAGGAAAATAGGAGAATAGGAATAGAAACATGGTATACCTGCGAGCTAGAGCTTAAAAGTGTGTTGGTACATGTAATGCCGTCACAGTGCAGAACAGTACCTACAAACGAGTGTCGTTTAAGCATATCAACTTCAAATTTCCCTGAAGTTAAATTGAAATTTCATGTTGCTAGCTGTGAGTCAAACACTTTTCACTTGGTTCAGTATTTAAAATATTTATGATTAAAAATTGCTAATCCTAACCCAAGAGATTAGACATAAATTACTCATTACATAAATTACTCTAATATATAGTAGTTTGAAGCAAGTTAAATAAGCGCTGTATTCTGAACAACAACATTGTTATTAATTGGCAGCTGTGATTTAATTTTAGTCTGAAATTAATCAAAGTTTTGAGGGCACGTTTAGCTTTTTCATTTCGAGAGGCTTATCCACAAAGCCATCCACCAGCATAACTGAGCTGACCTGTTTGTGTGTATACATCTTTTTTTCCCCCTGTCTCAGTGAGGATTTCAGTTTTACTGCCTAGAAAGCAGTAAATACTGTGGTTAGAGAGTTGTATAATGGATAGTCTCGTGCATAAAGCCAATTACAGCTCTTGACCTAAACACTTTGTCAGTGCCATTACACTGTAACCAGAAGACAGAAAATAATGAATCGTCCAAGAAGCAAGCCAAATCCACCACAAGCATTCAGACTTGCATACAGTCAGGACTGTGAAGATAGATTAAAGACCAAAAACAATCCTTAACCAGCTTCATTATAACAGACCAACAAGTCACTTTGCACTCTCATATCAATTTAAATCAAATCAAGCTGCCATTTGCAACAGATAGCACATCATAAGAAGAAGTAGAGGCCAAACACTAACCCAATTAACATTCCAGACCACTTGCTGTTCAGTTTGACAATTTCAGTCATACACTCAGTTTCCCATACTGACAACCAACACTAAGACTGGCAATACTTGAAAGACTTATTTTTACTTTTACTTCCTTATGTAATAAAAAAAAAACTCTTAGCCTGAAGAGTAACGTTAACTCATAGGTAATATTCAAGTAACGCTGCAATTTGTCATCCCAAACCATCCTCTTGTCAATGATTTGTTTGTCTTGGTGTTTGTGGTCTTATTAGTTCTACAAAAACATCCGTAGCTTCCAAACCTAACCACTCACATTTCAGGTCTCTTTCCCACAGTGGAGCTTTATTGCCGTCTGAAGATAAAAACATTTCTGAACTGCTTTTTTCCCCCACTCCTGTTTACTGAGTTTTCATTTGGTTTTATATCAGCAGCGTGGAAAAATGACTGTCCCAAACCACAATCCACACACACGTTAAAATTTGTTTTTCACATGCGAGCTGTTTTGTCTATAGTTAGACTACCTCAATCATAAACCCCTTACAATAACTTGCACAGGTTTTTATACCTTTACTGAGTGTATCAAGATTTGTCTGTATGTTTCTACCAAGCAGCAGCCTGAAAAATGAGGTTAACATGAAAATGCCAAAACACCTGTTACTTCTTCCTTAAGTGATCCAAGTCAATCCACATAGACTCTCCATGTTAAAATACGACAATTTATGGCAAACAAATCTGTTTACAGCAAAACAAACAAACAAGACAACAACAAAAAGAACTGTACAGGGGATATTTCATTTTATATATAACACCTTTTATCAACTTTGACTGACAGGTAGCTAAAGCTGACAGCTATATGCTGCCATTTACCTCTTCTAATCAAAACACTGAACATTTGGACCATTTTTCTTGCATTAGTACCATCTGTAGCACTTTTATCTAACAAATGATATGTATTATTATGTGGTTAATTATACAGGAACAGGAAGTCTGTGCTCCAGTTTTGGTTAAGTTAAGTTCTTGTAACCCATTTGTATATTACATAACACTAGCCACAGCCACCCTGTCTGTGAAATGCATCCACAGACCGAGGATGTTGTTTCCTGACAAAGCATTACCGTATTACTTAGCATTGCAGTTTCTCATCCAAATAATTCATCATGGCTAAAAAACAACCACATGGTGAACATCTAAAATATTATTGTTTCAGTCAGAAAACAAGACTTCACAAATCAACAAGTGACATGACAGTGTCTGCATACAATTTATGGTCTCTACTCTACACTTGCAGCAGTGCCTAAAGGTGAATGTGACCTCACGTTTGTCCCACTCCTGTAAACACAAAAGAACAGATACTATGAATTTTGCAGCCTCACGTGTGTTCTGATTTTCTGGTTGCAAATTAGGTGGAGAGCTGTCACAGGTGTCAGAAGGTAGCACAAGGTGTCCACCAATTGGAAGGTCAGTGGTTTGCGCTGTGGCACCTCCAATCACCAAGTCAAAGTATCCTTGGGCAAAATACTGAAGCCAAAGCATCCATCAGAGTGTGTCTATGTGAAAGTTAGATTAAAAGCACTTAGAAAAAGCACTTGTACAAATGTCTGTGATTAGACGATTGAGGCTTGTGTTTTGGATTTTAAGGAGTAGAAACTTGCTATACAAGTACCACTCAGTTTACCATAACAGTAATTATTGACACCAATGTGACATTGTTTCTGCACATAAAGGTACAATAAGGGACAATCCTCAACAGCTACTGCTAAATCTGACTCTACAACCTGTGCACAAGCCAAATATAAATACTGTACTGAAGTCTTAACCTACCAAAAGATTGGTTTTTTGTTTGTTTTTGCTTTGTTTTCAATAAAATGTTGGTTTATGTTTTATCCATATGATAATGTGACTATATTTATAAATATTATATGAGTAAATGTACTTACATTTTTATATTCAAGTACTTTAAGTGCATATGGTTAAAGGTTTGATTGGATTGAGTTTATGCTTATGACCTCAGCCATCAGGCTCTGCTTGTTGTATGTATGTATCAAAATAAAGTTCTGCATCAACATATTGCTCCTGCCAGAATTTCAAGTAAACAAATGCCTGCGGCTACACAAGAGCTCAGTTACGTAACAGAAAGTTCCTTGTTTCATTAGCTTTCCTGGCATTCCTTTAAATGATTTTGGTGTTTCTTATTTGCGTCTCAGTGTTGTGTACATGCGCTTGTGATATCAAGTGCATATTTTACATTGTTGGTCACAGACAATGTCGATGGAGGAGGAGAAAACTGAGTCTAATCAGTTTTATTTGTGAAGTGCAGAAGTTATTTGTCAAGTGGGTGTTGAGTTAATATGTGGAACACAACACTGAAACAAGATTAAATTCATATACCTTCATTCTCCCCAGCATAAATACATTACACTACCAATAACTTTCAGCCTGTCTGCTGGTGGCCTCCGCACTAGGAGAATATTAGGGGTCAACAAAATAACAGCTGTGACTGTTTAGTGCTTTTTATTTCTTAATCCTCCAATTATCATTAAGACAGAGGTGATAAGAAAAAACAAGCAACGATTTTATGAAACTGATCATGTTTTTTTTATGTTTTTATTGCCAGGTGATGTGTTTTTTTGTTTTGTTTTGTTTTTAGATATATCAAGTACGTTCCTTACAATCATATTATTTTTGTTATTGTTCCCTGAGAGAAATTAGCTTTCCCTGCAGAGATAAATCATCTCTACTTTGACTCTACACATGATTTAGTATTCATTTAAAAGGTAAACAGTGCTCTTTTACCTACAACACTGAGAAAGTCAGAATGGGAGCCTTCTTGGTAACTTCTCTGGGGGGTTACCAGGAAGGCCAATTCGAGGAAAATACTAAGGAGCAGAACATATCAGCTACATCATGTATCATTTGATTCCTCTGGAGACTACAGTTAGCAGTCTGTGGGCTAATCTGTCTCCTTCCAAAGGTAACAAAATCCACTTGCAACACATCCAGACACTTGGAATGTGTTGTATGAGTTAAGGCAAAGTTTAAAAAGTAGAATTTGCAGTGGGTGGGCTGCTGAGCACAGTAACAAGTGCTTTCCTGAAAGATCTGAGATGTTAAAAAAGTTCTGGCTCTAGAAACACATCCAATCTGGAACTATGCCCCCGGTGTGCCACCATGAAGATCAGCCAGCATATCCACCAATATGTAGCAGAACCAGTCACAATGACAGAAACATACCATCATTACTCATTTGAAAATATATGCTCTTATTGCACAGTACCCAAATATACAAAGGTAGATTTATAATCATCATAATTATAATTAAGGCGTTTTGTGGGAGAGGCTTTGTGGCAGTTGGATTGACCATCGTATGAGACTAAAAAACTAAATACAGAAGTTGTGTTTAAATCAGCTTACAGTTTGATGTTGTTGTAGAAACACAGACTTGTTTATTGGTTTGTGTACTGCCTGGTTCTATGTGCGCAACTTGAGGTTTTTTATTTCACAAATTTCTTGCAAAGCTACTCTTTGTTATTTGTTTCATATTAAAAGTGTAATGCAAATGACTCTGGCTATGCTAATGTCAGGAGACAGCGCTCACATGATTCCTCAGTCAAGATGGTTGCAAATTTTGTTTACTATTTGCCCAGGATGGTCAGATTGTTTTGCTTAAAGGGAAATGAATGCATAGGATCAGATTGTCAGGATAGCTATAGGGATCTGTGTTGGTGTGTGGCCTGTTTATGTTGTTAAATGGTAGTTAGTGTGTTTCAGCTATTTTACAGAATAACATGAAAGTAATGTAACAAGTAGCATAATGAATTACTCTCTCCTTGGAGTAATTAGGTAATGTACTTGATTACTTTTAAGAAAAGTGTTCTGTGCAAAATGTGTAATAATTACTTTTTTGAAAAACGACCCCAACACTGATCACAACCAAGAGGGGAAAAACCTCCAACATGCACAAACATTTGACCCAAAACATACACTTAATTTGCATGAGTGTGATGTTGTTTTATTGATGAGTGAGCCAATGAGAAGCCAGTGAAGAATTTAATCGATACATGATATCAATAACAGAACAGGCATCCTTAAATTCTTATCAATTCCAATCCCAAGTGTTAATACACCTTCTTGTATTTTTTCCTCTTTTTCGTCACCCCTTTGTAATTTTCTTCCACATCTGTTTTTCTCATCTATTTCTTCTCATGTACCTTCTTGCATTTGTCCGCCTTTCCATCCTATAGTCCTCATCTCTTTTCACACATTTTTCCTTAATTTCTTCAGTGATTTATTAAGGATGTCTACTTTTGTGCCAACCTAAATCTAATAAATTTATATTATGAAACATGATATCAACAATTGCATCAGCAGTTAGAACACTTAAGGCACCCAAGGTAAGGATTAAAGTCAAGGAGAAGAATCATTAATGTAAGGAAGAAAAAAGAGCCAATTAAAAGCTTAGCTTACATCTACATTTTTGGATTTTCTTCACTCCTTCCATGTGGCAGACCACATGGCTAACTGTGGTGCATACTTTAATGCCTGTTTCTCATAGACCTTGTGGCGGCACAATGACACTCTGGGCGGCCAGTTGCCATAAAGCTGCACAGTCAAAACAGCTCCATCAAGCAGCTGCTGAAAAATTCAGAAAATTGTGCGACCACGTCAATTTAACAAGAAAAAACACACTCGCCCATAAAAAACAAGTGGTTGAGTTCCCAAGAAATATTTGTTTAAGATTCAGTTCCATAAAACCACTCCTTTTTTTTTTCAAAGTCATGAAAAGAAAATATATTACTAGCTCCTTAATCATACAAATTATGCAAAAGGTTGTTTAAATCCAAATTCCAGTGACCATGAAAGAGATGATAGATCAACCTCAATGAATACATGAATTAATCTGCCCAAGCTTCCCACTTTAGTCAACATTCTTCAACTATTTTTAAGCTCACTGCTCATTTTTGGTTTACCAAACTTTACTGTAAATGCTGTGTTTTGTGTTAAATGACCAAAATCAAGTTAATTACGGTCAATTAGGTAAAAAAGAATATCATCCGTAAAATTAGTTGTCATGGTGACCACTCGTGCACCACAACTGGTAAAAAACAAAAACAAATTCAAACTAAAAACTATAGATTTACACAAATTTATTGCCAGGATTATACATGTATTACCAGGCTGCAAATACTAAGAAGCCACGTGATATCAGATCCAGCAAATTATGTAGTATAACAGCTTTTAACTGACAACTATGTAGCATCTGAATCTAAATTTCTTTCAATTTTTTTATTGTTAGTTTTGGATGAAAAGCAAAACATTGGCATATTTCAGTTTGGTGGGTTTCTGGTTTGGTACACAATGTGCCTACAATGTGTGGTCTCTTTTCTGGGAACTGGGAAAAATGGGTGCAGACTAGAGACAAGCCAGTCCTCTAAAATGAACAAAATATTCTACCACTACTTGCCTAAGCTGTAGTGCATGCCCTATTTACTCTGCAGATGTGTTTTTCTTTTCTTTTTGAAAATAGCATTTAGGCCTAACCACAGGCACTGTTCAGTTTTAACTATCATTTCGGGTTTATAAAGTGAGTGCTTCAGTCCCTGGGTCCTCTAATCTTCATGCTGAACAATCCTTTGGCAAGACTCCAGCCTATTTGCCATTTACTATAGCTTTGCTTAAACATGTATATGTTTTCAGCAAGGTTGCTCTTAGGAAATGACATTAAAACTGATTTGTCTCTAAATGCAAGTGTATGAGACTAGATAAAAATATCACACTGCTGTCATATCTCCTGAGGCTGTAGTACCTGCTGTCCATTTAAACTCCCACAGGTGCTGAAGAAACAGACGGTGATAAGCCGTGATTACCTAATGCCGGTGTTCACCCATACCATATTTTCAGGCTCTACTTCCACCCTTTTTTATTAAGGGCTAGGCCACATGTATTTTACTAGTTAAATTAGTCCATCAGTTTTCCTAGAAAAATGTAAAATATGCCAGTTTCATCTTATCAGCTGTAGCTAGTTCTATGTTTGGTATTTATTCTAGCAAGAGGAAAAGCAAGAAAGAATTACTTGAGTGACTTTTTCTTTTGTGATGATGAAAAACAGAAACAAGCTGCATGTAAATGGATTTAAATTAGTTTAAAATGGATTTATTTATTTTTCACATACACTGTTGTCACAACTGTTAGGGTATGGACAGACTGGTGCTGGTCGGTTGTTGTTGTTTTTCTCCTTTCGTGTCCGGAGCGGAGCTGCAGCAGGTAAGGTCATCTCCCAGCGGTCCTGGATTGCCTTCATTAGATCGTTGTCGATGCAGCCCTGTGATCCACTTAGACTGATTTTTAGTTTTAGTGTCATTCTCTTTCTCTGAGTTATTGATTCTGTGACTAGTTGGCTAACATATACAAATATAAGTCTATTAGAAGCAACCAACCGAACAACCACATGATGTCATGTTCCGTAACGACAGACGATGGCATGTTTGAAAAATTTTACTTTCAGGATTTATTTCTTAAATCCAACTTCACAGACAATGTTACATCTATGTCAGTTTTTAAGAGCAGGGCTCAATGGTGTAAATCAGCCATTATATGTGTAGCGTTTCATCTCTATGTTGGCCACATCATTTACTTGATTTCTACAAAGGCAAAATAATTCAACCCATTTTAATCCTTGAGGAGGTAACCAATGACCAGAAGTAGTTCCAGCACATAGAATTTATAGAACAACACATAGAACAATTGTCAGTGGGCTTGTATGGAAAATGCAAACTGTTATGTATAGAAGCAACCAATGGTATTCTAGTATTTCTAGACGATCCTAGTATTAAGATGTCTATCCTCATGTGGTTGATGTCAGCAAGTAGCAATTACAAGGCATTAGTGCCAATGAAAAACATGTTTTTTTCATATTTTTCATGCGGAAATAACTCCTGTCAACTTGTCTCTGATAATTGCAGCATACATGCCATTAACCCAGAGCACTGTGTTGTTGCAGACTTTGACAAAGGCTGAATAGGAAGCAAGCAGTTTGAAACTAACACCATCAGACATGTACAGTATTGTTGCAGTGGTCATAACAAGCCAAGACCTGCAAATATTAACAAGCTTTGACACATTTACTACACCACATGCTGCTCCAGCCTCTGGCTCATGCCACTGTCATGCAAAAACCTTGTTTACAACTTTAGAGCAGCACATGTTTTCGAAGTCTGCTGATGACTGTAAGTGCAGTTATAAGTCTATAATTTCATATATTTTGCAAATAATACATTTTTTACCAGACAGTAATAAACAGATAGGCGAAATGTGGTCAGACAGGAAAACCAATGAATCCTTAGTACACTGTGTGCTTCTGCAAATGGGGCTGTGTAGGTAATCAGTTCATTGCCCGACTGTTAAAGTAAATGTTTTCTCTTCTTTTTCTCTTCTGCTATTGCTTTTTTTTTTCTAAATGCACAAACATTTTAAAACCTCCACCCACACAGGATTAGTGTTTCTAGGTCAGAATCCCTTTTTTGTTTGCTCTAAACAGATTTCAGTGAACTGCCTCTAAAGGTTAAAAGTTCAAAGTTTATTGAGGATACCATTATAGGTTTTAATTGCAGACATTACTCCTGACACAGCACTCTGTCACATAATACATATATCTCGCACATACCTCTTTTCCACTGGAACCTACAACCAGTTCCACACATTTCTACCCAAAATAAATAGGTGCTGGTGCACCTACTTGGCTGTCGGCACCAATACAGCACCACAAAAATGCTGGGTCCAAAGTTGGATCCACTGAAATTAACGACTATAAAGAGATTTACTAAATACAATGCAGTTCACAGATCATGTTTCCACTATGTAAGATAGCAATTTGAAAATGTGAGAAGGTTCTCAAACATTACCTTGACCATACTGGTGGACAAGAGTTTATGTCCACTTGATCCATAGAATAAGTATTAAAAAAAGATTTGCAATCTTGGCAACTATTTACTTTACATGATATAATTTGAAAATGAAGCTGCAACACTAAATGAAAAGCACTTAATTCTTAAAAAAGTTTACCACAATAAAGACACATGAAAAGAAAACTTGACTCAGTGCTGAAAATGTTAACAGTACCTGATGAAGATTGGTTTCGTTTAGAAATAATTAATAAATAATGGGGTTAGGGTTAGCACTATAAGAGAGTGCTTCCACTCACACAAAAGAATGGCTTACTACCTATGCTTGATCAATGTTTTATTATTCTATACATATAAAGTGTATAAAATAAAGAATTGTATGTAATAAATGCTTGTTATGCTTGTATAATGACAATAAAGTGTCTTGAAGATAAAAATCAACACAAAGATCTATAGAAAGCATCCGACTTAGGAGGCAAAATTCAATTGGTAAGTGCTTGTATCTGTTTATAGGATGTTTTCAGCTGCTCTCATCTAATTCTCTGATGATACTACATGATGAGAGAGGTTGCTCAGAAATTAGTGATGTAACCAAACACCTCCAGGCCAGCAGTATCTCCAGTTTTGCATTCATGTGCTGCCACGTGGACTCGCCCTTTCTGCCATGTGACCTTCTGCCTTTTTAATTTCTCTGAGGTCTCCGCCTGGCTCTGCAACCTTATCATACTTCATGTCCATGGACACAAGTAGCTAAAGTATCACACACCAACACTAGACTCAGGTGTGCAATATGACCAGAGACAGGAGCCATAAAGCAACTTTATCATGATTATAATCCAGTGACAGAATGCATCTGTTCACACTGCACCTCTATAAACCCCATCTGCAATGCCCTAAGGCAGCTGTTACAGTAACACTAAAGTGTTTTGTGGTATATTTAGCTAATTTTTCAGGAGAGCCAAATCAATTCCAGTCTTTTTTTTTAATACGTTGTATATACAGTGTAAAGTGTATATAAATTAAAAAAAATGTAGCCAATTAGATGAACATAGACATATTTGTTTGGGAGCCAAATGATATAACAATATTTGGATGTGCTTGGGTGAGTGCTATGCTATCAGCTAAACCGTAGCAAGTTTAATTACCAAGCTGCGTTCATAACTGCAGTTAGTAAACATGCACACCGGCTAGTTAGTGCTAAGTATCAGATTGAAAATAAATAATAGAATTTCATCCCCCGAACTGAAGAACAAATTTTTCTTAGAAGGGCTTTACCCAACAGCAGTTATGCCTAAACAAAACATGCTGTGATAAATCAATTCTTACCCAAGCTGTTCAATCTGCTCCTGTGTTACCTTAAAATCACTTCAGTGCTTATTTTTGAAGTAGTACAAGGAAATAAATTATAAGCAAATCAGTTTAAAGTACTGCAAGTTGTGGAAGAAGTAGCAGTGACAGTGAGGCGTTAAAGAGTTGCAGGCAACATCCTGCAAATCTCCAGCTTTTCTGCCAGGTAACCAGTGTTTGACTATACCCTGCTGTTAATAAGGTTGATACGGTGCTCACAGACGTCCTAATTAAAATGTAACAGCTTGTTTTCCATTAAACTGCACGCTACAATGTGTAGTTACAGCTATCACAAAATCAAGTATAAAAGTTTACTTTCAAGTGTTGCAACTTGACACCTTATTGTTAACCTTATTAATGTTATGTGCTTATTATTTATCATAACCGTAAGGTTGGTATATGTCATGCAATGACATACTACCATTGTAAAAATGTTTACAACTTTTAGCATGATTTTTTAACTAATAAGTGTTTAGATATACACAGTTTCCTTGAGGTCTTAAAGCACACTTGTTTGGTTTGACAGGATCAAAGAGAAAAATGCAAAGAAATAGGGTTGATAAAGATTAATAGCTCTGCACACTAATGAATAACCAAAAGCTCAGATTCACAATTCTTGCTAACCACATGGGTTACTGATTGGACACAAGTAGAATCTTTTGCTACAGTGAGCTCTCTTGAAACTGAGCCGGTGTTGGAAAATCTTACCATTATTACAATTTATCATTTTAACTTAAAAATCATGGCTTACTTTAAAAAACTAGTTTGCAGATTTGTGGCATTTAAACTGGTATCCAAGCAATCAATGGCTGGTTATGGCCAAAGGAAGATTTTTTTTTACCACCAGTGTGTTCACATGTACTTTGGTTCTATGCTGTTTTAAGGCACCAATCAAAATTGTCTGTAAGACATAAATGTAAACAATTCTGGGCACTTATTAGTAAGTGCTGAAGACACAATGGATTTTGCTAGGAAAATAAGATGCAAATGAAAAATTTGTTTATGTAGATTTGTTTATCATTTAGAGCTTACCTTATATGGGCAAAATGTCCGTGTAGTAGCATGTAGGTCATTTTCCATTTTAAACGATGATCTCGACTGATGCTGGTCAAAGCTGCTTTAGTAACTAATGATTTAAAAGTGCAACGAGACCCACAGACTGCAGTGACAGCAGGCACCATGAAGCCACATTTTATTTTATGGATTTGAAGATTTTGCCTGTAACCATCTTCATCTTTTGGAACCAGAAGTTACCATGTTTGGACAAGAATGCAAGAATGGTTAGCAAGGTGTATCCACAGTGACTTTAAGAATAAACATTTTTTTCCTATAAAATTCCAACATTGGGGACTGTACCATTTTTGGAGCCAGCATCAAGTTTATTTTCTTCCCTTGAGGCTGCTGGATAATTAGATTCAAAATTATAAGCGTAAAATACTGATAAAAACCAAACAGGTAAGTCAATTCTATAGAGAAGCCATTAAACTGAAATCGTAATCTCTTAATCTCTAAGAATACAAGTGTATGATAATTTCACTACTGGGTGCGCAGTAATAAACACGTCTGACCACTTCTGAAACATTTTTAGAACATTTTCCCTCCCATGAGTCAGTGCTGCCCTTCAGCTGAATAAAAGGATGTCTATGTGATCACATCAAAATAAATGCACTCACATGGCTATATGAAGTCACGTTATTAAAGGCACATGTAAAACAGAGGTACTGACTCATATTCTCGGTCCCATTAAAATCCTGCAAACAATGTGACTCATATTATGATGGTCCATGAAATATCATCTTATGCATTCACCGTTACTGGGGAGATATAAAGGAATGTATAAAGAGTTCTGTAGATATATACACTGCTCAAAAAAATTAAACAAACAATTTTTAATCTAAGTATGGCATCACATCAATTAAACGTCTGGGATATTAATCTGGTCAGTTAAATAGCAAAGCAGATTGTGAATCAGCTCCAGCTGCTTTGGTGTTAATGAAATTAACAAGAGACGTACTAGAAGAGCAACAATGGGACAATCCTCAAAACAGGAATGGTTTTACAGGTGGAGGCCACTGCTATTTTTTTCCTATTTATATTTTCCGAGTGTTTTTTTTTTTTTTCACTATTTCAGCATTTGGCTAGAGTCAGTGTCGCTATTGATAGCATTAGGTGACACCTGGACCATACAGAGGTTACACAGGTTGTCCAACTTCCAACTCCTCGAAGAAAGCAAATCAGTATGTGCCATTGCCAGAAGGTTTGCTGTGTCTCCTAATGCACAACAATGCCTGGCCTCATGTGACTGGAGTATCCAGGCAGTTCTTGGAGAATTAAGGAATTCATTCCACTGTCTGGCTTCGATGCTCTCCTGATCCAAAAGAACACCTCTGGTACATTATGTTTCAGTCCATTCGATGTCGCCAGGTTGCGCTTTAGACTGACGAGGACCTCAGTGTTGCACTGGTGGCGATCTGGGAGGACATTCCCCAGGACACCATCAATTTTCTCATTAGGAGCACGCCCCGAGGCATGCGTACAGGCACATGGGGACCATAACAACAATTGATTGCCATTTTTGGTTGCTGCAATGAAATTTTGCCTCATTTGTTTTACTTTTATGTTTGGGGTATCTTTGAATTCAGCCTTCATTTCCTTAAATGATATGGTGTCCTTTCGTTGATAACACATTACCCACTATGCCAGCATAGCTATCCAGCATATTTCTTTCCATTGAGATCTGATGTGTTTTCAGTGTCCCTTTAATATTTTGGAGCAGTGTATATATCTTTCCAGTGCAACTGAGAGAAACTTTAGAAATATGATAATTCATGTTTCTGTAAAAGTCACAACTGTTACATTATATTCTGAAATTATAATAAGAATGCTAAATACATTCAAGAATAAATAGTGGAAAGTTTTACAAAAATACATGGCTTGAAGCTCGGTTTGACTGGTGAAAGTCAGAGGAAAAACAATACAAAAAGGAGGCTGCTGTGTCCTGTGCCTCCTGCTGAATGTGCCAGTAGTCAATTTCAGAGGAATTTACCCTCATTACCCTCTGAAGCCTTCATTACAGCACAAAAACAGAGAGAAGAAACTGCAGCAGAAGACGTTTAAGAAGAGTCTGACCAGTGGGTTGTTTGTTTGGAAGCCAGAGAAGTAAAGAGATGTACCTCCTAAATACTTCAGTAAAGCTGCTGCAGAAGACTGTGGTCGTGCTGGCAGCTCCCAGGTATGAATGTCTGCAGTCACCACAAAAACCTCCTGGATTATTTTTTATATACTGTTGTGAAATGAGAAAGAACTCAGGTTACGTGTTGTGGGCGCAAAATTTACACAAAGATTTTATTTCTCATATGATTATATAATGTTGTTTATAATGTTCTTCATTCCTCTGTCATGGGAAGATTGTGATAAAACCACAAACCACACACTACTTTCACATGTTTGTTACATGAAAAGGTTTGCTAACGGTCTGGTTTTGCAATAACCAACTCATTATGGCAACATGGTGTCTGGCCTGTGGTTGATTCCAGTATTTCTAGCGTGTGACCAGAAATGAGAAAGAAAAAAACGTGAAAAACACAAGTGCATGCAAGGAATATTGTAACAGATATTTTGGGTTGCATAATGACCAAATTACTAGGGACAGACATCAGTTCCTTTTATGATATTTTGATCTCAATTTTAAGACAAAGTGGCACCTCTAATTCACATTCATAAACACATGCATGCACACACGCACACATGCACAGTAGCGCCAGGGTCTCTGCTCTCGGGCTCAGCAGGCAGAACTGCCTTGTCATCATAAAACGGTCATGGCATCTTGGTATTTTCTGGCATTTTGTCCTGATCTCTTGTGTAACAGATCCCTCAGGGCTGTTATTTTTCTACTCATACAATGGGTCATTTGTGGCAGATGGAAACACAGCATATTGGTGTGTCTTTGCTTAATAATTGTAATTCTTAGTTAGCATCTCAGTCGAATTGCAAACAGATAAGCTGGTAATGTAGATGTTCCTTTCTGTACATCTAACATCTGTTTATGCTGTAAGAAATAAGCAGTCATCATCAGCTCTATGGTGAATAAGAGAAGAGTTATGGTTCCCAGCACGCTATTACCACATAAACACTGGTAGCACAGCAGCATTTAAAGTATTCAAGGAAACACCCACAGAAAGCATTTGTTTTTCCCCTGGTTCTTGACAAACACATCAATTTAAAGTTAAAGGTTACAGAGGACAACATAATGTGAGCTATAGGAAAGTTTTAGACATGCTGATAATGAAATGCCGAGCCAGTATTATAATATCCATCCATCCATTCTCTACCGCTTATCCTTTTCAGGGTCGGGGGGTGGCTGGAGACTAAGTATTATAACATAATAATGTAATTTTGTTGTGCTTTTGGCTTAATAACAATAAAAGATTGATTTAAAAGATTCTGATTTAGTGCTGGCCTACAGGAGCTGTTATGGAAAACCCATCTGATGAAGCTCCTAGCACACACTTTTTGTGCTGATGTTAGTAAATCATGAATTCAGACATGGTAAGCAAACAAAAAAAAAACCCAAAACAAAACAAAACAACAACAAAAAGTAGTTGAGTGTTCATATATCACACATGAACAAAATATTAATGAATAAATTTAATGAAACTGAAGGTGAATCATGTCAGTGAACCCAGGATTTCAGATCAGGGGTGTCGGACTCCAGGCCTTGAGGGCCTGTGTCCTGCAGGTTTTAGATCTCACCCTGGGTCCACACACCTGAATCAAATGATTAGTTCATTAACAGGCTTCTGGAGAACTTCAAGACATGTTGAGGAGGTAATTTAGCCATTTAAAATCATCTGTGTCTGATCAAGGACACATTTAAAACCTGAGGGACTTCACCCCTCAAGGCCTGGAGTTTGACACCCCTGGTTTAGATTATTTAAATAACTGATAGCATTCAAAACGGTCGTTTTTTTGATTTTGAAAATAGCATTTTATAAAAACAAACAAACAAGGACTCAGTATGTGGGCCAGCTGTCTTAATCCAATACTGTCATGTTTTGTAGAAACAGGAACCAGGTTATTTGCACTGATTTATTAGCGTTTTTATGCCACTCAAACCACAAATCACCTTTTATTGTTGTGGATCGCTTTCAGGAACTTATGTTTAAATGGCCCGTAAGCTTTTGTAGACAAAAACTTCATTCCGCTCACACACTTGGGTTGAGGTAGTTATCTTAAAGCAAACTATTTGCTCTTTTTTGTGACCGTCAGTAAAAGCAAAGGGCTATACTTGCTACTGTTATGAGAGGATTTCTGTGCTTACTTTAGGTCTTTGTGGTTTTCTACCTTAATGGAGTTATTTACAGTGATAGTCTGAATATGGTGTGTCTTCCTGAAACACCTGGCAGAGTTTAGTCATATTGGAATTCAGGCCCTTTTTTCACGATTCAGCTATTCTATGTGAATGAAGATTTTATTATTATTTATTTTTATTTACAGATACCCTTTAAAATGACAGTAATTTACTTTAAAAGCTAAAGTTTATATTAAATAGCTCTCAGTTTATATATAAACTGCAAAAGTTGTGCATGTACATACAATCAGACAAGAGAACCTCGGGGATTTAGTAACGAGATCACACGTGTGTTCTGCCAAGCAGCACTGACATGATGTTATGTAACTTATGACACACACATGCGCACACACACAGACAAAAACTACCGAATACAAAACAAAACTACACTGTTCAACATGACCAAGGGGACAGAGGCAGATATGCAGTCTGGTGAAGACCACGCTCTGTCCTTCTCTGTTCCACAGTAACAGAAGGACACATGGAACAGTGTGTTCAGATGAAAATATGCTCCAGTTAACAATACTCATTTTGCAAGTCCAAATCTCTTCTAACTCAGAACATGAGAACATGCACGTATACAGTCATCTTCTCACCAGCCAGTTTCACAAACTCGCTTTTCTTTTATAGTCTGTCAAGCATGTGACACCGCCAACCTCCTCATATCTCAGGAGATGTACAACAGATGTTTTTTTGTACAGAGATTATGCTTTACACCTCTGACATCTGCCCATTTACTCACTGTTTTTCTAAGCAGGTGGATATAAACCTGCATTCGAGGTAAACTGCTTAGTGTTAAATACAGAAAAAAGAGTCATACAGTAGGAGGTCAGTAATATTTCTGGCACTTCAGTGAGAAGAAAAGAGCTAAGTTGTTTGTTTTTTTAATTCAAGGACACATTGATAGGCCCTCATAAGCCTTGAAATGATCTATTTTTGTGCGTGTGGGACACATGCCTTTCTAAATAAGCACATGTGTATGGAGTGTTGCTTACGTGTGCTACATGTCCTTCTGTCTGTTGTGCTTCGCTGCAATGCTTAGCCACGTAATGGCCATTTTTCCTACAAAGCTGCTTCATGTCAGTACATGACCACGTCTTTGGTTTTGTTCTGACATGTAGTGCACACACACTAGGTAAAAGTAATACATCAAGATCACACCAGCACGTCAGCAGCAGCTGCAATCAAGTGAATTAACACCCGGCTTTACACCTCTATAGTGCTCGTCACACTCTTTTCTTTTTTGTGTATGCTTTAGGGCACAGTACATATTGTAATAAATCCACTGTACCCACTGTATAACTGGAGATGAAAACTGAGCAGGAGTCGGTGAACACCAAACATGAGCTAAACAGAGTGGAGCTGGAAAGGCTTCAGTACAGACTATCCCTGTATTAGATCAAACCATTTTTGTGATTCCGTGCTGTAATGATTAGCACTTTGGCCTTGAAGCCCAGAGAGCTGAGTTCAAATATTAGTGTGACCTTGGAGATGTATGCAATAAAAATCCTTACATCGAAATGTTTTCTGAGAAATACGTTGAAAAAGATATACTGTGTCATAGAGAGAGCCTAGAAGGCCATCCTAACCCTGACCTATTTACAAGATTCCTTTCAAGCAATCTTATATATTATATCAAATACAAAACCATCTAGTCTGAGTATAAATTGTAGCTGAGTGATGTAAATGCGTAAATATATGTAAAGTGTGGCTAAAGTGGTACATACTGTACATGTGCACCATATGATTTAAAACTGCCATGTACTGTAAAGAGTAACGCTTCCCCAATATACAGGTAACTGCATCAAGAGACAAGTGCAACCCAACCAGTCAGAAGGTTGATGGTTCAGTCCCTGGCCATTCCAGTCCATGAGTATCCTTGGGCAAGATACTGAACTGTGAGTTGCCTTCAGTGTATCCATCGGAGTGTGAGTGTGTGTGCTGTGTAGTATGAATGTGTGTGTGAATGATGCTTGTAGTATAAAACACTCTGAGTGCTCAGTTAGAGTAGAAAACTTCTATAAAAGTACCTCTCTGTTGAACAGAAACTGTGTTGTTTTTTCATTTTAAAAAATCTATGAGCACCTAAGAAATCCAGACCAACTGGTCAGTCACAAGTTTGCCTCTTTAATCCATAAATGATGAGACCATGAGGCACTGTTGTTGCTGAGTGTTGGTGGAAAAGTGACAGGGCCAGACCTAAATAACTTGAGCCACATCAGAGGCATTCTCAGTCTGAGTGTGAATGCAGAGCTATGTGGCCTCATCACATGAGAGTTCCAGTGATTAGAGCTCAGAAAGCATCCCTGACACAAGTGCAAAGACTTCTGAAGTGTGAAGTCATTTAGTATTTATTTGATAGCCACATCAAAGACTTCGACAACATAGCTTTTGAGGACAGTCCCGTCAGTCAGCCACTGGGATGTGCTGAATATCACAAACTTGTGATAAATTGCATTAAAAAAATGAAATTACATTTATGCTTTAGTCTAGTCAATATATCCCCCGAGCTGCAAAGGACATGCAGACGATGAATGCAGCAGCGTTGTATTTTATTAGTGTACATTAGGAAGAATTTTAATTTAACTATCGCTACTAGCGGGCCACAGAGGCAATGAGCCAAAAAGATATTCAAAAGGATCTACAAGCACACTCAAAGTGCTAAGTCACTATCTGTCTATTTTAATAACTCTATAAATGAAGTTTTGCTTCCATGTTGTGAAATATATCTTCACATACAGACAAACAGAGTGCTAAATGAGGCTGTAGCTGCCCAATTTCCCTCCATCAATCTAATGTTTATGCCTTTATTCAAACAATAGCTACAATATGGTTTGACTCCGCCCCATTGTGGCTATCACCTTTGATGTTAGCAACTCGATAATTTGTCTTTGAGAAGTAGATTAGAAGGTAGATATTATATGATCTTGTAAATCTAGAGATATTCAACACTTTGTATCACTTTATTGTTATTTAGAAGAACACGCCGTCTTTTCTTAGAACAAGATGAGAATTTTACGTGCAGGGTGTGGTTCCATGGTGTAATGTTTAGCACTCTGGACTTTGATTCCAGCAGTCAAACCCCAGTAGGGTATGACTATTAAGTTAGACATTTTTTAAGGTAAATGTTAAGATTATAAATGCACCTGAATGATCCATCCATTTTGTTCTGCTTATCCCATTTAGGGTCACAGTTGGGTTGATACCTGTCACTGGTCCTGAATTATGTTTACAGCTATAATTTGGAAGAAAACTAGCCTTCTCGGGGGGCAATTAGATCAAAACAGATTCCTATGTGTGGGTCCATGGTATAATGGTTGGCACACTGACCTGAGTTTAAATCGCAGTGGGACCTTTATGTCCTTCAGACAGATGTTTCATGTGGAAACTGAAACACATCTTGATCAAAAATAAGAACTGAAAGCAGCTCTTTTGTGAAGCATCGGCAATCATGATGGTTCCAAGGAAACCTGGAACCAGGAGAAGATAAGTGAAAAACATGCCATTCCTTAAGTGTGTTATCAACACACTGTTTTGAGCCTTTGTTTTAGACTTCTCATAGTCTTGACCCCATCTGTTCACAATGAATCTTGTAATACAAGATATATTTTATACTTTATATTGATCGTAATGAAAGGAACACATTTTTTTTCCTGGAATTAGATCAGAAGATTGCACCAGGGTGTGACTCCATAATTAACACTCTGAACTTTGAATCCAGCAATCTTTGGCACATTCAAAGCCAAAATAGTCAGTTAGTTGTGCTTTTATTACATGTGATAACTGTACAATTACATCATATTGCAGGCCAAGACAAATTATCACACATTTAATATGTCCTGAACAGTTTAGCAAGTTTCTGTATTTGTTTATAGACGTATTTATAGACTTGCCTTTTATCATTAGATCCCAGTTAGGACATCTAAAAGGTGATAAAAGCATGGATAATTCACAGGCATGTACTGTAATAATGTGCAAAGCAAGCAATAACCACCTTTCAGTTTACAGTGGAGCATAGATAATGGTTTTATAGTCACCATTATTGTTTCTGGTTTGAGCTGGAACCTTTTAAATATGCTCTATTTCAATTCCAAATGTCTGAGGCATGGTGGAGCACAATGAGTGACACTTTAAACCTGATTAAAGCAGTACTGGTAAGTTACCTATTGGGCAAAGTGCACCTCAGCTCACATGAAGCTGAAACAGCAGATTATTTGGAGGGGAGGGTAGTGCAACACACTATAATCTTAAAAATGCTATGAATGTAATATTCATCTTTCAGAACATAATAATATTTGTGCAAAAATGAATGCTAATTTGTCTGATAGTTGCTGAAATATTTTATTATGGAAGAAAGTGGCTGTTCAGTGGCTGTTGTGAAATGCATACAGGTCTAAACATAAGCATCTCTAAAGCCAAAGTGTTGTGCATAGATGCCAAGCCAGAGGCACCCATGACAGTGTACGGTGATCCGCTCAACAGCCTTGTCAAAAAGACATCACTGCAAGTCTTGGGAAGGAAAGGGGACAGGGAACATTTGCAAGACTACAGTCCTTCTGAAAGTCAGAGCAATACTGTCTGAAAACAAATGCCAGACTCCATAAGAGTAGTGTCAAAACTTTTCTCCTTTACGGACTGGTATGCTGGCAGGGAGACATAAACAAGATCAGAGGGTTTTTTTATAATCAGTGAAAATGATGCCACATCTTTTTGCTAGAAAAAAAATATTCTCAAATAAGCAACTCTAGAAAAACATGACTACAGTAACATCAAAAAGCCAGAATGGACCAGTACCACATAACAAAGATCACTCACAAACAAAGTGGCATTAAACTGTGATGACCGAGGTGAAGGACGAGAGGCACAAAACACAGTCCAGGAAAGCCCCAGACAGGCTGCCAGTGGCTCTCAACAGATGATGAGGACTAACTAACATGTACCATAAGGTGCTCCAGGTCAACAGTTTGACCTGAACAGCAGGCCGGACCTCTCTAAATTGTTCAAAATTGTCTAAATCTGTTATCATTGCTTGGACATAGTTCCTCTCAGGTCCTAAAGTGCTGTTCAGCAATTCATCCTGACCTCAAAGTAGTCAAGAAAATGCATGGACAAATGCTGTTTTCAACATTTTTATCTCAAAACCTCTGAGGAAATATGAAAGTTATGGACTTTCCTTTAATATAAAAACTTTCACTGTTGTATTTAATTTATAATTAATAAATTATTATCATTATAGAAATATGGGAGAATGGGAAGCTCTTGGGGAAGCATTTCAAAAAAGGCTATTTTTGGTATTGCACATATTGCTCCATAGTTCCAAGATGCTAAAATCCCCATTAAACTGCCTGTGTCCACTGGAAATTAAATTGTTGAATTATTTATTTGGAGCTAGTTTTTATAAAGGGCAGTGTTTGTGATGCAGCCAGGCCAGCAGGACAGCTACTTATCCCCACTTAATCCACTGTGGAGTTTTTGGTTTGTTTGTTTTTTTTTTAAATTATGTTTTTGGCAGTCTGGCTGACGTGACCATGAATATTTCACAGCTGTGGTACTGATACCTGGATGAAGAGAGGATTTCATTTCAATTCAGCATCCTGAGGATTCAGTAATGCTTGGAAATATTTCTATGTTTCCATGTCAGTGATAGCCATGGTCATAGGCATTATGGTTTGTTTGTCTTGTTTTTCCTGCAGATCTAGCAAAAACATCTGGCAAAAACATTCATTTGGGTTCAACATGATTAGATTTTAGTGGTCAGGGTTACTGTGACCCACACAATACATTTTGGGCTATAACTACATGATGTATGTTATTTTCATGCTGGTATACAATATTTTTCCATCGGTCCATCCATCTGCCTGACCACCTCTACTGCGTTCTAAAGTTTGTACGTGATCTGAAAGTCTGGGTCCACAGTTCAGTAATATAAAGTGGTAAAGTATTCACTATATCTATAGGTTTAGGAAGAAAGGGAGCTAAAACATAACTTTAGTTGTTTTTACTTGTTGGTAGACAACTGGTTCTCACTATATATGGTATTAGCACTGCTGCAACCCAGTAAACGTGTGCAGGGATATTGGATTGGATTGTTTTAGATATGCCTGCTTTTTGCAACATAAAGTGTTGCAAGAGGCAGGAATTGTGCTCAGTCATAAAGAATTCTACACTGTTCTTCCGTGTGTACTTTCTTTAGTATGTCCTGTACTGAGGCCATCTGAACAAACCACACATTCCTTGAACAGTACAGAATGATAAAAGCTGATTATTGTAAGAGTAATGATGAAAGTTCAGTCTTGGCTTTGGAGAACATTGGTTGGGAAAGGGAATTAAATACAAACGCAGCACTTGAGGCTGCTTTTCTAAAGTCAAATGGAAAAATCAGCATTCCAACTTGCCCACAAACACACATGCTGATGTTTAGCAACTATAATGTTTACCACCTTATTGCGCTAGCTTGTTTACGCTGTATAAAGTGCACTAAGCAGAGGACTCCAGCTAAGGGGGATGGACAACGGGATTTTTTAAGCTGATGGTAGCAATAAATAAATCATCACGAGATGGATTTATCCTCTGTGGGCCATCAGTGCCTATATAAAAATAATGGAAATGCATCCAACAGTAATTCTGTAATTCTCAGTAGGGAACAATTAGCCTGAACCAAGGTGGTGAACCCACTGACTAACCAACAGTGCCTCATGGAGAGACTCACCAATAACATCCTTCCTATTTTTCTTCTGTTTTCAAAAACAAGATATGATTTTATTTTAAAACAAGTCATATGATACTAACAGTTTCATCTGTTTGCGTACTTCCCATACAGATGGGAAGCTGCCTACCAGGGCCCTCTTTCACAAAGCAGGTTCAACAGATTCTGATTTGATTAATCCCCCCAGAGATGAACAAGAATGGGTTTTTAGCTCAAGGATTCATCATGGCAACAAGTAAATAAAGAGTAGAGCTGCCATTTCAGAATCAGAATAAGAATACTTTATTAATCGCTAAAGAAATTATGTCGTCACAGTTTCTCCAAGACAGTAAGCACAGTAACTGACTAAATTAAATAATATAAAATATGAAAATATTGCAAAGTTGCAAAATATAACAAAAAAGCTAAAATTTACAAATAGCACAATTATAAGTATCCCAGTATAAAACCCAAATTAAATATATATGGTTGAAATTGAAGTGCCCCTTTTTTTAAACTGTAAACCTTTATTTCTCTGTAGACAATGTGCAAATATTAACGGTGTGCAACTGCTGCACTGTGTACTGTACATTACATGGAGGAGTTGTACAGAGAGATGATTTTCTGTGTCATCTCTCAGAAAATCATTTGGGTAGTCTCAGTCTCTCACTGAACGTGCTCCTGTGACTGGCCAGCACATGATGGGAGTATGTGGGAGGTCTACTCCACCTTAAGAGAGTCCAGCTCCATCGTCACGACATTACTGGCCTTGCAGATCAGTTTATTGAGTTTGTTGGCATCTGTGACCCTCAGCCTGCTGCCCCAGCATGCAACAGCACAGAGGATGGCACTGGCCACAGAGTCATAGAAAATCCTGAACATTTCCCAACAGATGTTAAAAGATGTCAGGCACCTCAGAAAATAGAGACAACTCTGGCCCTTCCCGACTCTGGTGTTTTTTACCCAGTCCAGTTTATTGTCAGTGTGTACTTTGTGGTATTTATAGTCGTCCACAATGTCCCCATTGACCCCCTGGATTGAAACGGGGGTCAGCGGTTTCCTAGTCCTCCAAAAGTCATTTCCTTGGTCTTTGTCACATTGAGCTGCAGATGATTCTGCTTACACCAAGTGACAAAGGAGTCAACCACAGCCTGGTACTCTGTCTCATCACCCTCACTGATGCAGCCAGGCACCGCAGAGTCACCAGAAAACTTCTGTGGCTGAAGTCTGTGGTGTAGAGGGTGAAGAGGAAAGGGGAGAGGACAGTCCTTGTGGTGCCCCTGTGTTTCTGATCACCTTGTCAGACACACAATGTTGAAGACCCACATATGTGTGGCCTTCCTGTCAGGTAATCAACAATCCAGGACACGAGAGAGGCATCACCCGGGAGGGTTGCCCTGATGGTTTTGAATGAAAAGTCAAACAGCATGTCTCTTACTGTGCTCACGAGCTGGTCCAGATGGGCGTAACTATGGTGATTTGAAGATTGAAACTTGACAATTTTAGATTTCAACATGTGGATCAGCAGAGTGACACCATAAAATGTTAAGACATTCAGACCTTTTGAACTGAAAATCATTCCAGTGTTTGTCATCTCTAATTGTTGAGTTTTACTGTGTACTGTAGCACTGTACATGGCTGACATGACAATAAAGCCACTTGACTTGATTGAATCTAAATATCTTATTATATCTAAACAGGATTTTATATGTGTAAAGACATGAACTTATGTAAATTAATGCGTTCTAGTATGTTCTTTGATGTCGACTGCATGAATGGGGAAATTCAGTCAGTCAGCTGGATCAGGTGCAGCAGGTGGGGAGAAATAGTTTTTGTGCATGTTAGGTTTTCAGTCTGTTACCTTGGTAACTGACAGAGTTCTTGTTAGCTCTTTTAATGGAACATAAAATCCAGATTTTCCCTCAGTCTTAATAAGCTCCTGCTTTTGAAAACACAGCCCTGGACTTATCAAGAAAAAATGATTAGACAACTTATTTCCATTGTATCGAAAGTGAAATTTTCTAAACTTGCTAACATTGTTGTTAATGTTATCCTAAGTACTACAGTAATCTAGTTGTGGGTGTGATAAAACGCAAGGACCTCACTTACACTTTAGATAAACTAAAATGTCAGGCTATCTCAAAAACCAACAGCCCATTCTGTTTTCATGCAGTTATCACCTTCATTGTTGCTAACCTGTTAAACTGGAGGTTCTTTTTCAGATGTACACTGACATCTAGTGGTTACAATGCAACAATACAACAATCCTGACAGCATTAATTACAATGGAAGTTCGACTCCAATGTTACATTAGAATGTTGCTTACGCAGTGGTGCATTTGTAATTTAAAATGTTATGTAACTGCATAATGACACAAATAACACCTACAGTAAAAAACTGTGGATTGTATCAACCACGTATAAAATTGTACACAGTGTGCTAAATTGAGTTTTACTTGTAAACAGCTTTTCTACTCTGTGCACTTAAAAGATTTCAAGCTACAAGCCATATTCACTCATTCACACACGTTCCCTTAGCACTTAGTTATATACCTTTAGTCACTTTCTACCACACACTCTAATCAATGAACCTGAGGCAATTTGGGGTTTAGTATCGTGCCCAAGAATAGATTGGTGTGCTGACTGAATCGAACCACCAACCAGTTGGCAATCCACTCTACCTACAGAGTCACAGATGCCAACAAATTTCAGCTTATTTACATAGAAATCAACAAATTTTCCAATTTCTTTTATTTTTTAACTTTACAGGACGAAACTGAAAAATCTTTACACACATTGACACATCTGTGTGTGATTTATTCCCACATCCTCAACAGTAATACAAAAATATAAAATATTCAACTAAAATGTTATGACAGAAACCAAAAAAAAAAAAAAAATTCACAGATCTTCTGTTTGGAGTAAACTGCCAGACTTTTCCTTGGAACTAACCAAAGTTACAGTTGACAAATTTCAAAATTAAGAATCAAATCGCTCAGTGTTACATTTGGTGAGCCTTTTTAGACAAAGAGCACATACACTCACAGATAACTAAAATGATCCGATGGTGTTTAAACATAATGAGTATTCTTAGCTTTGGAACTTAAAATGGACTTTTTACCTGAGCTAATGTTCTGAAATAGCCTAAATATGCTGTTAAATGAAAATGTGGCTTGAAAAATTGACAACACCTATTAAACACTGGCTTACAAAAGTTCTCTCTTTTTTTCCATCAACATGTTTTACATCTGACAACAAAACAAAAAATTAATAATTTGTCTCATGTGAGGGGATGATGTTGACAAAAAAAAAAAAAAGAGAGATTTTATCTCTTCTGTGGGCTGAAATTGTACTGGAGCAAATCCTGCTTCACACCAGGATGTAATCAAAGTTAGCCCACCCTGAGAGGTGGAGCTACAAGGACAACGCCGTCACCTCTCACAAACAGCATGGGGATGTTTCTCTTGGTAGACTGAAATGAGACAAAGATTCACACTTAAAATATTTCACTACTTAAAATATTGTATACACATAGCTTCCAATAAATGTGTTTAACAACAAAGAATAAATATATTCTATTTAAAAATTAAAATATGCATTTTCTTGAATTACATTTTTTTTTTGTTAAAATGTTCCCTGTGATTTTATCAGTAATGTTAACCCTTGTTAAAACAGAGCAGGTTCAGACTAGAGCAGGGCGATATGGCCAAAAATATTTATCACGATATATATTTGAAAATTTGCGATAACGATATAACTGATGATATAATTGATGCAAGACAAAATATAACTCCACAACTTTACTGCGCAAAAAACCCCGCATCCATTTATTTTCACTTAAACAAGCAGCTGTTTTTTTTAATATCCATTAAAGCTACATAAAAATTTAACAGTGCAAATGCAGATTCCTTGCTGAAAGTTTAACCAAAAGGCATTTCCAGTAGAAATGGGCTGACATATCCTGAGCATAACCATGTATAATATCCACTGAAGTTAAAAAGAGGTGCTTTGCAACATTAAACTGCAGTGTGCCAAATAAAAAAGCCAAATACGTATTTTTCGGACCATAAGGTGCATGGGATTATAAGGCACATTAAGCGAAACAAAGCAGTCAGATAAATCAAACTTTATTCAACTCATTCTTCTTGCTTCCTCCACTTCTGTACCATTGATTCATTAATGCTGTATTCTATCACAGCTGCTCTATTCCCATGTTGTTGCAATATATTAATGACTAACCTCATATTATGGATGGATTATCTCAGTTGTTCTCCTGACTGAAGCTTGGTCCGTTTACAGCATCCTGCCATGCGATTTCATTTGTCTCTAACCATCAGGAACCCTCACGTTAACTTTTATCGAGTGGAAAAGTGTTAGCGTTCATCCTCCAGCTTCACTGTTTATGTTATGCTAACATAGCTGTGTTGCTAGCGATCACGTAGCACATCATTATATACCACCTAGCCCAACTTCAGTAACCCTACAAACGTCACTGCTGTTTAGCTTCCTGTCTTCATTTATGTTGGAAGTGATAGCAGAGCTGTACATTTGAATGTTGTCAGAAATCTCTCAGTCAGAACATGCTATATCATGCTTAGGTAACTAGCAAAAATAGCGAGCTAACTTCCGCTAGCTTCCTGCTAACTTCTAACTCCGTTAAATGTAATAAATTCTGTTTTCATGGATGCCTGGATGTTAAACTTAATTGTTACACCTGGTAAAGCAGCAATGCTGATTGTTTTATTAAAGATGAAAGAATTTAGACAGTTTTTAACTCTCAGTGATGCTGTGTGTTCGTTTGACTTAGATTTACGAGCACCTTAGTCCGACAAATACGGCAATAACGACGGCCCGCTTGCATGTTCTACAAAAAACTGTGCTTTGTTGTGTATCTGACAGACAAACACCAAACCAGTTCCACATCACTGAAGTTGCACCATTTTTACAAACCAATTCTGGTTCATCCGTTTCACTCAACAATCGGCCATGTGCGTTTTACCCATATTCTATCGCGATATTTCATTTTCTTATCATTGCCTAACATTGTACCGGTATTACCGTGAACGGTATAATATGGCCCAGCCCTAGCTCAGACTACATTTTTGAGGCCATGATATAACAAATAGTCAGTGAAATATTATCCATTAAGTACTGTCTGTTATCTATTTGATACATTAATGCTTTTAAAGGTGAAAGAGGTCAAACTCAGACCAATGCCACAATAGACCACCAGCACCTTAAACCAAAAGGGCATCGGGACTGGAAAGAAAATGATGTAGCACCTTGTAGAGTTCTTCATAAGTCTCCTCATCGATCTCCACTGTCGTCACCGTCTCCTCCACATCACCAAGGATCATGTTCAAGTGCTGATCATAAGCCTGGGACAAACAAGAACAAATAAGAGTGTAAAGTAAAAGAGGACAAAAACACTCCAAAAGAAATTGAAGTGCTTGTTTTTAAAAAGTCTTCCCAGTGGCCAGGGTCACACCTGCAGCACTCAAACAACAACAACAACAACATTAAAAAAAACAAAAACAGCACAAGACTTACATGAAGTCGGCCTCTGAGTTCGCGGTCATTCCTCATCTTGACGTAGATTCGTTCATCTAGACTGAGCCTGATCAGATCAAGTGGCTCCTCAACTGTGTTTGTAGTTGGTTGCTGCAGTACACAGTAAAAAAGTGATACATGTATGCTTGACCTATCAACAGGATATTAACATTCAACTGCCTTAGACAATTTTCTGTGGGATCATCCCTGATTTGCTTAAAAATGTTACGGTCTAAAGTTTGGACATATAATGATTGCTGTGTAATTTTAGCTACATGTATTTAAAACTTTCCAAGTTACAGGTTTTTTTTTTTAATGTTCTGTCCATCCAATTTTTTTTCTTCTGCACTTCAAAATCTGAGGCAATATTTGTACATAAATATCCAAAACTAAAACGATGTATAAAAATAAATGCTGGAAACTTTAACTAGTCTTCCCTAATATATCTGTAATTTTGCCCAGGTCATCAGACATCAAAAAATGCCTGAGCACTGGCTAAATAAAATATGAAAAAAATGTAAACAGATCTATATTGGAGCACACACTAATAAAAAACAAACCAAAAAAAATAAACTACATAACATTCAGAAATTGTCGCATTTCATAATATTGTATTGTAAAATGAAACATGTAGAATATATTCTAATATGGTCGAGCAGCAGGCACACCTTAGATGCAATGACCAATTGCTTGTTCTGCTCACTCGCTTTCCTTGCAAACCTTATGCCCGAACCCCCCCAAAATAATAATTTACTTTAATATAGATTAAAAACACAACAGATACCCCCATGTATAAGCCTCTGTGACAAGAATAATCGAGTGATTATCATTTCTAAATAACATAGGCTAGAATTAAATGCAGAGCTTTCGAGCAGTTTTGGTGTAAACAGCCAAAATATTTGAGGTAAAGTGAAGAAACGTCGTGTTCCACGAGTTAACTGAGTTTTCAGTGAGTTGTTTAATGTTTAGCCCAAATAGTTGTGAACTGCAACCCAGACGCTACAGACCCAACTGACCCAACTTTAGACTAAAAACAGATAAAGAAAATTAAACGTGAATATACATTAGCGGTAATCCTGCGCTAATACGCTCTGCTCTGCCTGAAGAACAGTACTGCAAATCACACTGTAGCGGTAGCATTTACACGCTAGCCATGCTAAATCAGCTAGCTTTTGACAGGCCCCTCCGCGCTTTTACCACATCAGTTATGAACAAAGTAACACAATAAGCTTGTTACATCAAGTACACGGGTAAAACTGTCTCCTCTTCACCCATGGGATAATTACATGCACGCTGCTAAAAGAACAAGAGCAGAATTGAAGGGAGTTACACCAACCTGCTCAACTTCGTCCGCCATGATATTTGAGTCTGCGTCGAATGACCGGACCGGTGCGGAGGTTGCCAGGTCTGCGAAAAAACGCGTTTTAACATAACACAAAGCACTCCTCCTGGATGAGACAGTAAACAAATCATAACGATGGAAGAGGGATAGGGTTACATTACTTAATTGCATAATTGAATTTTAATGAGTTATGTTGTTAACCCCCCCCCCAACACACACACGCAAAAAGTAATTAAATTAAATTAAATTGAGGCCACAAGCCAATGTACCCCAGCCTGACTGAATGGGGAGGACAGCTGGTGTATCTTTAGAGGAGCAGAGGAGAATTTAGCTAGATAGCATAGGCAAGGTGGGGGTGAGATTACATCAGAATCAGAATCAGAAAGACTTTATTCATCCCCAATGGGCAATTAAGATACAACAGAGCAGCATGACGTTGAAGATAAGGACAGGGCATAAACAGGCATTAAGAGTGAGATAATAAATACACAGAATATACAGTATATACACAATTTTAAAATTGCACAGTTTTAAAATTAAAGTGACTGAAAGGTGAATAAATAACTGTGAGTGAGTAAAAGTGTCGGCAGTATAAAAAGACTGTAGAGTAGTTTATGTTTATGGATGTGGGAAATGTTCTTATCAGCTGGAGTTAAAAAGCAGGGTGGCTTTGGGGACAAAGGTGGCTCTCCTCCTTTCAGTCCTGCAGGAAATGCAGCGAAGGTGTCGCCCAGAGGGGAGCCATTGAGGAGACTGCAGGAGACTGTGATAGCCCTGAGCAGCTCCTTCAGTGGCAGGCTGCGGCACCCACGGTGTGGGACGGAGAGACTTCGCAGGTCTTTCCTCCCCACTGCTGTCAGACTCCACAACAAAGACTTCAACTGATCTAACACACACATGTGCAATAACACTAAGTGCAATACTCTTTTTCTGAAAAAGTTGTATTTTTTACTCAGTTGTATAAAGCATTTCCATTCTATTTTTATCCTATTGTATATTTTATTCTATTTATTCTACTGTATATAGTATTTTATTTTATTTTATTTTATTCTATTCTTTACAGTTGTGTACAGTATTCTTATTTCTATTCTATTCTATTCTTATTGTATTCTAATTTTGCTATATAACTTTTGCACTGTCCACTTCCTGCTGTGACAAAACAAATTTCCCACGTGTGGGACTAATAAAGGTTATCTTATCTTATCTTATCTTATCTTAAATGCGGGGAGAAGAATGTGAGAGGGGTCATTGATGATTTTGGCTGCCTGTCTAAGGGCGTGTTGGCTGAAAACCTGTGCCAGAGTTCTGACAGGCAGGCCAATGATTTAAGAGCACACTGATGCAGTGTGCTGCAGTCTGTTCCTGTTCTGAAGGCTGAGGGAGTGGAACCAGCAGGTGAGGGAGCAGTGACACGAGAACTGTGTCGTCAGCATATTTCACCAGGTGACAGTTGGGCTGTGTGGAGGGATCAGGGATCTGCTTGTTTTCAGTGGTGATGGACAGGTTTACAGTGGAGGTCAGGCAGGAAACTCTATTAACTACGATCTTTGCAGATGACATTGTGATCTGTAGTGAGAGTAGGGAGCAGGAGGAGAGCCTAAAGAGGTGGAAGTATGCTCTTGAGAGAAGTGGAAGGAAAGTTAGAATATGTAAATGAGAGGGCGACAGGTGTAACAGTGAAGGTGCAAGGAGCAGAGATAGTCAAGGTAGATGAGTTTGCATACCTGGGGTTGACCGTGGAAAACACTGGACCAAGAGGCGAAGAATAAAGTGCAAGCCAGGTTGAGCAGCATTTGTGACAGAAAGATATCAAGCAAGAGTGAAAGGGAAGTTTACAAGATGGTTTGGATCTGGTGGCAGAGCTGAAGATGGGAGTGACCAGGATGGACAGGATTAGAAATGAGTATGTCAAAGGCTGAGGTGATGCAGTTTGGAAAGTTAGACCAGTAAGACTGAGACGGTCTGGACATGTGATGAAGAGAGATAGTGGAAAGAAGTCAGTATGGAGCTCCCAGGAAGGAGATAAAGAGGGAGATCACAGAGAAGCTTCATGGATGCAGTGGAGAAGGATATGCAGAGGGTTGATGTGACAGATGAGGATGGTAGAGATAGGGAGAGATGAAGGCAGATGATCTGCTGTAGCAACCCATATAAAAGAAGAAGAAGATGCAATATTTATTGTCTAACCTATTTTAAAAAATTTAATATTTTTATTGTCATTGTCCTTGTAATTACAACTGTAAATTTGATTTATCCATATAAATTTATTCCATGAAATAAATTAGACTAAAAAAAGGTGCCAGCACTCATACGTGCAGAAGAGTGAAGTTCAAACCTGGCAACCCGAATGGGGACGCTAGCAGTTCTTCTGTCCTTTATATTGCCCCCGTCTGCTTTTCCAGACTTTTCCATCCCCCACATCTCCGTACAGTGCAACGGCAGATCAGAGGTAGGTTATTAAACATAAACTATTTATAGCTTTACATCATTTTTTCCGTTTCCTATGACTCATTTGTTTACGAAATGTAAACCTTACTGATGCGGCGTACTCTTGATTTTCTGTTTAGTTAATGCAACGCAACAAAAGTTTACAGTGTCAGACCTTCGCATTAACAGGTCATTGTGAGTTTATATTCAAACCAGCATCCAATACTTTAATATTACAGCTGTAAAGCAAACAGTGCAGGTTAAACCTGCAATATCGGCTTTTTTAAGGAAACTATTCCCTATAACTCTGAATTTATCCAATTTATTAACTGACTTGAAATTGCAAGTATCGCAGTTTAATTCAGAGAACTAAAGCTGTTTTTACTGCATTAATCCAAGCAAGAAGGCATTCATTTCCGGTGCATATTCATTTTTATGACTTTATACCACTATTGTCACACTGGGCAGGTGCCACGTGTAGAATGGGCAGCTGTCCCGCTTCATATCCAACTGCGCAGTAGTAACCATTGTTATTACTGTTGTTGTCATCGTCGTCATTGTTGTTCTCTGTCCCACATGTTGAGGTAATCTCCCAAATTTTGCTCTAGTTTGCAAAGGTCAGAAGTGCAGAACAGACACTTTTCTAATTCTTGTGAAGAAAGTCGGTAAGGCTGAGATCATGACTGATGTTTAAGCGAACAATGCTGCCTATGCTATATCCAACAAGGCAAACTGTATATAGATATTGTTATATTCCCTCTGTGTGGCACAAAAAGAAGTGTTCTATGTATATCTCTGACTGTAACCCCAGGAAAATACAGTAAAATCAAATGTATTTATATTTGCTATAGTTAACTTTATTCACTCTATCTCTTGTCTTATTTCTCTTCTCTGGGTTTCCTCTTTTTTTTTCCTTTCTGTAAACGTGTGTGTGATTGACTACGTGTGCACCTCCTCTCCCAGTTCAGTCCAGTGTTCCATACTGGGGTTGTGTGCAGGCTGAGGAGGCAGAGCAAAGCAGCGCTGTTACCCATTCCACCCTCAGCTTCAGCGCGGCTGAGGGGTGGAAGAAGTCCCTGCTACAGATAAGCCAAACAACCTGTGTGGCCCAGTGCTAGGACCACTGACTGCACGCAGTTTCATATAAATTTGTTAAAGTTTTGTGAGAAAGCAGGCAGTATGTCTGCTCTTGTGTGGGTGAGGTTTTTTTTTGCATGCTTGTTTTTTTGATCTGTCATGTCAAAACCAGATAAGGGTCTGTAATTGCCATTAAACAGTTGGCAGCTGGTGGCCTAGAAACTGAAACTTGTGCCTAAACTCACAATTGTTTTGTTTTGCTCACTTGTGCTTGTCTAGGTCCTCTGTGTGTATTACCTGCCGAAAGATGGCGCTAAACGACAGGAAGACAAAAGCTGACGTCATCATTCGTTGAAGGTCAACAGAGAAGCTGTGGGAAACTGTCACTGCAAATCAGTCCTGTTAACAGCTATATTAAACATGACAATCAAAAAGGGTGATTTTAAAACATTTTCTCAGGTGAAACAGTACAATAAGCCACACCTGCTTTTACTGCACTGAAGTTTTTACTGATTTCAGTGGAGCACAGCTGAAATTAGCATAAAAGGCCAAGCGATTATGCAAGTGTCCTAAATTGTGTAATGATTTATCAAATGTTTCAACTTTGTACAGAGTTTTTGTTTTTAAATAGAAAGACAATTATTTTTGTAGCACATTTTAAATAATAAGAAGCACAGATCAAATTTTTTATACTCTTTGAACAATGTTCAGTGTTCAGCCTTAAGCAAGGAAAATACGGAGTTGTCGTCTGAATGTGATACACACTTAATTAAAGTTATCATTTTTTCCACTGTAACATATTGTCATAAGTGTTTGTACTGTGAAGATTAACAGTGTTACAAGGTCCTCTGCTGTAGACCTACTTTACTGTATGTAGTTCAAAGTGTCTGCGTCTCAAGAGTGTTCCAGCAGACACAGCACCAGGGTCCAGGTTTGCAAAGCTATTTTAACCCAGTCTTAATTTTGTTATTGCACAAGTGTAGCTGAGCAAAGGTGCATGACTTTAAGGCAAAAAAAAAAAAAAACCTCACCCTTTTGCCAGCCAAACTGAGCTGTATTTCCATGTAAACAACTAGTGTCACATGGTCACCAGCTTTTCATGTTTCCGTCAGTGACCGCTTCAGCAAATGACTAAACATGCAACATAGGATTGAGGCTCATTCTATACGGATCACTTAAGCCCTGTCTACACTTAAGTCCATTCAACGGCGCTGAGTCTACAGTAGTAAGTGCTCTCATTGGTAGTTGCTTCAATCACACACCTCGAAGTTAAGAAGTTTCATGGGAGTCCTGTCTGTCATCGCTTGCAGTTACTGGATATTACTGACTTTCTATTGGCTATCAAAAAAATCATATTTTACATGTAAACCAGAAGATTTGTATTGTAGGCTAATTATTTCATATTCATTCTTCTACTTCATATACTACTTTTTATTTCCTGTTATGTAACAGTGGCATTGTGTTTTTTTGTATATACTTGTTAATTAAATAAGTAAACACACATCGCTGCTAATCAGTTCCCATGTGGATAGTGAAAGTTTCACTGCTTGCCTGAAATGAGGTCAGTGATATCTTATGTTTGTAGCTTGATACAAAGGATGATGTAATACAAAAATCGAAAGCAACAACCTGCAGCTGAGTGCTGTCATAAAAAGCTCTGCATAGATCACACAGCATAAACACAAATACAAAAAAGGCTAAAAGCTCAATTGTTTATAAAACACCCGTAATTTATTTTATGGTGGAGCTTAATTATAACTGAATTCAATGAAAAACTAATTTCGTTTATAAAATGCCTCTCAAATCAGATTTGGATCATCCATCTCCATCCTACGCTGTTCCTAGCATCCTCATCTTACCGACCCTCTGTATGTCACTACATCTGTGGATCTCTGTATTTTCTTTTATTGTCTGTTACTAAATGTAACTTTTACAAATTGGAATAAGTTGCAGCGCCCACGTCACCCCCACCCCCAAAAGAAAAAAACAATCTGAATTGGATAAATGGTTAGGAAAATGGATGAATGCATGACTGTATGAATAAGGCCTATTTTCTTTTCAAGATAAAGTGAATGCAGTGTCATTCGTAGCCACAGCAGGCCAGTGTTGGATCACAAAAATACTTCAGAGTGCCTCTTTCTATTCAGTCTGAGCTTCCAATATAATATGTGTGAAAATAAAGTTGAGGAGAATAAAATCAGGAAAAACAGCATCATGTATGACACTGACAGTTTATTTATATTGCACATGTGCTTAACAAAGGGATTTTTTTTTTTTACAATTGCTTAAGACAGTGAAATCAGCTTTAAGTCACTTATATGTTATAAATGCGTAATATTGGGCCAGTGAAAATGTAAAAAGTAATGATAAAGAGTGAAATTTAAATATTTAAACACTTAGAGTACACAAGCCAGGGGAAAGCAGCACTATAGTTTAATTATCCTGGTTTATTCTTGATAAAGCTCCAAGCTCTGGACAGGCTAGTCAGTTGTCCATACCAGTTACATTGCTGGTTATAATATGGTTGTATTTTTCATTATTACATTTGTAAGTTCTGATTTCAATTCAGTTTAGTTTCATCTAGTTTGTAGTATTCTTTTTTTCTCCTGTCAGTTTTGTAATGTTAGGCTTTGCTTAATTTTCAGTTTTCAGTTATTTTATGATGCTCAAATCATCATACAAGTGTCACAGTCTAAATAAATGTATGCACCAAAGCTTGTCTGTAGTGACAAATTTGACCTATTTTTCAGGTCTCCTTGTTTTTGAAAGGGCACCAAATCATTTTCATTACTTTTGTTTATGACAAACTCTGCAAGAACTATGAAAACATGCATCTAAATATCTGTCTAATTTTGTACACGGGAGCATTGTTGCTGCAGAGTGTTTGTTTTCTGATCATGTAACATGTTTTGCGCTGATTGTTTGAATAGAAAAGGAGGCAAAGGCAGGGAGCTGGTTTGAACCAAATGCAGCTGTCCAGTTTCATCATCCTGCAGTCATGCACACACACACACACACACACACTCACACACACACACAGACAAAAAGCCTTAAACACTCACAGCAGATTCACACCTTGTCACCACCACTGCTCACTTCATTGTTTCATGAAGATTACTCACATTGACGCATTTACATGAACAACACCTTCTCCATCTGGATGAGGACGTGCAGCTAAAGAAATATGACACCGGCTCTGCTGCTTGCTGAGACTCGTATCTCTGTGTGTGGCTATATTCATATAGACTGTCATATTCTGACACTGACCCAATTAAGACAAAAGTCAGCCATGACAACATGTTATGATTACTAAAGGACAGAATAAGGTATCTCTCTGAGTTATTTGGCTGTAAAAGTAGTTCTGATTAAAGTGCTGCCTGAATTTGTATCACGCAGTCAAATTTGCATTAGATTTAACATTTTATGTCTTTTAACCTTGCGGGTTAATGAATGAAACATGTGAACATGAAAGGAGGTTGAAGGAATATTTTTCTTTCTTTTTTTTTTTTACATTAGACCTTATCTGACAAAAATGACTGATGGGAAATTGTTACAAATTATGCGTCCTTTATTAAAGGACATCCAGTCACTGTGCAGCTGCACTAAACACCTTCTCATTCTTGCAACTCTGGGTAGAAAAATGTTAATATGTCAACGAAAGGCACACGTTGCACTGATGTCAAGACTTCCAAAAAAGAAAGATGAAATGGGGAAAAATGCCATTGTTTGCCTTTTCATTGGCAAAGGGCTCTGTGTGTGTGACCACCACCACTTCATTTTGCTCAGGCTGGCTAAATATAAAGCATCACAGTATACTTTGTTTTTGTGTATTTGGAGTGTAGTTGAATTTAGCTCAGACAATGCCACAAAAACTGTGTTTAGAAGTTATAAAAGTATGCTTGTGTCTGAAAGAACTCCAATTTCAGACTAAAGATGTGCTCACAATCACCCATAACGTTTCCAAGCTTGTTTGAGCTCCAAGTCCAGTTTGTTGTCTGGTGTGATCCCTGTGTTCTTTGCCCAGTTCCAGTTAAGAGAACCACACTACTTAAAGAGGTGGCCCTGTGTGCCGTATGCTTGTAGTAATACCAAATGACTCATCCGTTGAGCAATTAACATTTATAAATGGACAACATGTCAGTGGTTCCCTATTTAAGCCACCAAAAACCATCAAATCATGAACTCTATTGTGCTCTGCTGAAAGAGTGTAATAGCAAGCACAAGAGAGAGAAGTTGAGATCCTGAGACAAACGGAAGGTCTTAGCTTTCTCAGGCTGCAGGGCGTGCGCAGCCAGTGGGGAGTAGGGAATGTGAACAGTCTTGTTTGGGAAAAGTACAAGGTAGCCAATGCCCTTGAAGTCCTGCTTCAAAGCTTTGACATCAGCATTTTGGCAGTTGGTGTAAAGGTAAAGTGTCTGAATAATCTCAGGGCACTTGCATGTTTTTTTGGTAGCATGATGTCAATCACAAAGTAGTCCCAGCCTTCACATAATTTACATAACTAACTTCATTATGTGTTCAATAACACCTGAAATCAACAACTGGGACTTTAAACACATCAGGAAAATTCAAATGACTTGCAGGCACATTTTTCTATAGACTTTTTTATAACTGTATTTCTTTTTGCAACAAAAAGCCGTACTGGCTGTTAGAATAATTGCAGATTGAAGGCACTTCCATGTTGGTGTCACGCTTCAGGCCTAAAGCCTATGTAAGCCTGGATGCCCAGTGATGAACAGCTGATTTTTATTTTAGAACTTCCTGAAACCTGTTTGTTGATTACTGCCAAATTTACTTCACATCCTGATATCCTGGATGACGTTACTTACCAGCTCATCTTTGCTCTAATTTAGAGCCAAGCCTTACGGTGGAAGGTTTGAGTCCAGACAAATGACATAATAAACATGGTGGTTAAAACATGGTGGTTTCAAACTACAGCATCCTATCAACAGGCTGCTCTCAATCTAAAAATAAGCAGCAACCAGGGCAATGTGACACCAACATTTGTCCCTTGACTGGTGTTATTGTTTTGGTCATTCTGTCACAGTCTGTCGTTGTGCGTCATCTTTTTTTGGAAAACTCCAAATGTGACTGTGGCCTGGCCAAACATGAAGTCACTGTTTCACCATCTAAACATAAATGATTTCCAGTTATATTTCTGCTTTATTTCAAGGTTCAAGTGATTATATAAGCAAAAGTAGCTCTCCGGAATATTGGGCATATAATATGGCTTGGTAATATCTCTTTAGGTTTTTTCAGAGTGATCAAAGGATTAAAGCTGTTTATAAGTTACTTTTGTAAGTGAATTTACAACAATTAGAATAAAAAGAGTGATGTTATTCACTTCTGTTGGCATCTTTTGTGATATTTTTCTGACTTTGAGGAAAATTAATAAGAAGAACTGGCTTACCTTTTGTTTCCCATCTTGGGGAACAGCTCAGTCAGCACAGCACGGCACCGACTTTTTCATAAACCTGAAGAGGTAGGCATCAATTAGCATCTGGAGGCTGAAAATTTTAGACAAAAATAATATTCATACTTTGCCAACTGGGAGAGGAGTCCCTATATAATGTTTAGTTCATCTATTAATTGATCCCTCCCTTCATGAGTTCTTCCGTACTAACCTTGAGCCAAATGCTGAGTGGCCTAAAAGAGTAATTAGTCATTTATTACTGATTACTATAGCAATAGTTACTCTTTTGAGCAGGAGCCATTGTATTATTCAGCAGCCGTTTCATTAATTGAAGCTTCTGGCCTGTACGTGTCAAAGTGATTTGTCATTTAAAAATATCTGTATTATTATTTCCATATTTATTCTATTAGCCACAACAGAAGAAATCTGCCCATTTTACATTTATTTGATCTTCGTTTCATTCTACTTTCCGAGGACTCGTAGAGCAAAACTGTATGAGTGCACCAGCTATTGGCTGGTGACTATGTTCCGGTGCTTTATTAAATAATGTCTGTCCTTTAAAAAAAAAAAGACATTTATATTCCATGCAAGTATCTAAAAATACACTGTGTCAAGAAAAGGAAAGACCAAGAGATGAAAGTCGAAAAATGGAAGGAAGGAAGGGCATAGTAGAAGAATAATGAAATACTAAATATGAGTGATGAAAGTGCCTACCTGTTAGGTCAGCCTGACCCTAGAATAGCCCTGCAGTCATTAAAATGTCATTCAGAGCTTCACATTACAGCTGTGACTGACAGGCTGATTTATATAAACTTAATTATGGATGAAGACAAAGCCAATGGAGGAGACTGAAACACATGAATTTACTCGTCCACATGTATGCATTGGCGAAAAGAAACGCAAACACAGGCACACACATGCACACATATTCGGCTTTGTCAGAGCAGTTTATCTCTTCTGTAGCTATTTCTAAGGGATCTATTTTAAACCCAGGCTGAGGAGGGGCTGAGGACGGCAGGGCCTGCTGAGGACATTAACATCTAGTCTTCATTATTCATTCCATAATAGAAAAAAACAGCAATGAATAACACTGCCTCTTGATGAGGGGGCATCCTATCAGCAGCAGCAAATCATGCAGAAACAGTGTGAAAAGTAATTCAGGATGCTGTACATTTCCATGAATTTTTATTTAAACTAAATATACTGCATATATTAACACACAAAGGAGGTTACTGCTTCTTTTGTGAAATGAGCCACATTAGAACATGGCTTACGGTAAATCATGTGAACACTGTTGATATGTTCTTTACAAAAATGGCCAAAATACAATAAAATCAGGGTAAAGGTACAGCTGTGGTTCAGTTTAAGTTTCTTGGATTCTGGATTGATTGTTTTAGAAAGACAAAAAAGAGCAAGTCAACAAATATTGATGTTAAATGTAGATAATTTTAGATTTATTATAAAATGGGCTTCTGCGTATGAATGCTGCAATCATTCTCATTTAGCATTTACATATAGACAAGATAGGCAAAGGCTATAAATGTATCCAAAAGCGTTAGAAATTTTGCAGAAACACTCTTAATTACTTGACCAGAAAACCAAACCAACTAGCTTATGTTGCTTTCAAAGAAGAAGAGTCAGGACTTTTGGCATTTGTTTATTCTAAACGGCCAAGAAGTTAAATTTAAATCTCAATGAGACTTTTCACCTGGATGACAAAAGGATAATAAATAAATAATAAATGTGTGGCAAAGCAGAAGACACTGAAGACAGTGCCCTTTCAGCACATCAGACACTTTACAAGTGCTAAAAGGAAATCTGATATTTTATTATATCTAAAAATTTGATCCACCCTAAAATGTGAGACTCACACGGCTTCTTTCATATTTATTCTTTAGAAACATTAATCATATCTTTAAAAAATACCCCCAACCCCACAGTCTTAAGTAGTCTTTATGATGGCATTCATCAAATTTCAACAAATTTGCATACCTTATGACTTTGTGGTGACTTTTAATAATTTTGGGGAGTAACATTGGCAGCAGAGATGCTGACAGGTTAACCAGCACAGCACAAGCTGTTCCTTTTTTGTGCATAGCCAGTGGATAAAAGCCAGGCTACAGAAACATGTCTGTCATGCAGAATGAAACAAGAAAAACACTAAATGAAAATAAATGTGAGACATTGTATTAATATGTGGGATAGGAAATAAAAATGCAGAGCAGTCCCATATCAACTGAAAAAAACTCTATATTGACTTTGCACCTTCTTTTCAGACTAACTTTTTAGCAGAGGACACTGAGACTTCTCCAGATTACTTCTTACATTGCACAGCACTAACACAGAGTTCATATCTTCATTACTGATTTAAGTCCTTGACATGACACAGCGATTTAACTAACATAGATTGTGTGCTTTTTCCACACAGGGGAGAGCTGTTTCACAGGCTCCAAATATGAAAGAAAAAAAAAAGAAATCCACCTGTGCATTTTTTAAATGTTTGTGCTACCTGCTGTTGTACCAACATTATTTGCTGATTTACAGTCAGTCGTATTTTCTGTGCATGCAAATGTTAAACTTCACAACATGTATAAACATATAATTATTACTTCTGCCACAGATACTGGGATGGATACTGTGATCAGATCATGCACCTGACTATAATCCAGCTACCTGCCAGCTTTTTTTCTTGTTGGTTTCAGGTTGTCTTGTACAGTTTCCTGCACGGAGTACATTCTAGTTTCTTTGGTGAAACTCAACGTGTCCAGTTGCTTTCCATGACACTAACTCATTATGGAGAAGGGAATTACAGCAATCTGGGCTGCGACCCACTGCCGGCTATTTGGAGCAGTGTGAATTAGAACAGGCAGAAACGATAACTATCTATCATGAGGCAAAGCTGCTACTGAGGACGAATAAAGGGAAATCAAAGTAAAGCTGAGAAGATGGGAAAGGAAAATGGTGCATGTGTCAGAGAATGGCTATGTCAGGCAGCTTATATTAAAGGCCTTTCGCCAGAGGGATGTTAATTACATTTGTGAGAAAAACGAAAAATTGCTCTATGAACGATACCTTGAGATCACCAAAATATTAGCATAAAGAACAAATAAAGGAACCTTCCTTTCTGTTTAAGGTTAGAGGTTTTCATTATTAACATGTAAGTTTTTTTTAAGTGGTAGAAGACTGGACACACACACACATATATATACTTTGTATATATATATATATCTGCCAACACCAGTGGTCTACTATGAGAGAGAAAGTGATCTGGATCTAACGGTTTCTTTCTTTGCCCATACTTTACTCTTTCTGGGAATGAAAACAAATCATTAGTTTTCACTTCTACAAATGTTGAGGAGTTACTTCTATATACATATATGTATTTAAATTTGGGTCTACACAAGTCACTTTCCATTACGTTATAGTCTAGCAGTAAGTTAATTATGTTTGTTAGTAAGTCACTAGCTCCTCCTCCTCTAACAATGTCAACACCAAGCACTAAGAGGAGTGCACCAAAACACCACAAATAAGTAAGTCAGAAGGTGAAAATCATTTTATTCCACCGGACACACACACAAAGACACACACACACACACATATATATATAGAAAGCTCCAGGAGGGTCAAAAACAATGAGGGGATTGTCCGTAATAACAAATGGTTCATTAATTCATAAATCAGAGTGTCAGCCTTGGTGGAGCAACTCCTCACAGCAGAGAGCAGGAGCTGTGTGTTATTAGCCAGGAGGATGGCACAATGAAAACTAATGGACACAAGCTCTGTGTCTCCTTGGAGCACTGACTCTGCTAACACATTCATTCATCACCGAGCTTCAACCAGACAAACAATGGAGAAATAATAGAGAAAAACTTTATTTATAAATCACTCAGATCTTTAGATACATAGATATTTATCTTTGTATATTTCTCGAACAGCATATATTAATTTCTCTGTAGGTTATGAATCCAATAATTTGGATGAGCTGCCCAATAATACCAATTATTTAATAGTAGAAATCGCATATTTCTTTTATTAATAGGGACCTTACTGATACAAAAATTAAAGTAGAGCTGGGACCCTTAATCAGTTGTATTGGCTTGATTATGGGTCTCCTCAGGATTCTGTGTACAGACTGTTCTTGATTAACATCTCCTTCACCCTTCAGATTGTAATCTTTAGTGCATTAATTTGAGTAAACTCAAGTAATTTTCAGCAATGCTGCTCCAGCTTCAACCTCAGCAGTGGTGTAATTAGAGAAAATAACTAAAAACCTTTTATTCCTCAAGAAAGGTAACAAATAAAAACAAATTACAAATCACTGCTACACTGAGATGTAGGGACAATCTCTACTTCTACTATAGTGAAGTTATTGTGCTTGGCCAAGGGTTTTTGTGTGGGATGATTTACACATAAAGTCAAGACACACATAGAGTCAAATCCATGCAAGTTTAAATATTTTAACTTCAGCTTTTAAGTCTAAAAATTAGCCGTACTGTACTCTGCATCTCAAAACCCATCGGATGATCATGATTCTCATGATGCCTCCGGAAATAGAAGATAAACTTTTTCAACTTCCCTTTTAGAGGCGAGAGCTTGAAAAAAAAGTGAGTGAGATGGAAGGACTTAACTGTTAGTTCTGAAATTATGTTACTGTAATTTGATTTCAACAGTTGCATTGTCTCATTAGTTACTAAGGGTGAATAACAATATTAACGCATGAAAACATTTTCCAATGCAACTGTGGTCACGTGCATAACACAAAGTGGAAAAGTAGGCCTGGATCATTTCACCTTGAACCTCCTTTAGTCATGTTGCTGTAGTCTCCAATTGCTGTGGACCTTCCCATGATGCACCGAGTAATTTTCCTCCACTCGTCCTCCTTTCATTAAACTTTGCAGAAGTGCTTGCTCACTGAAAATCATCTGATAGTTTTCCTACCCTCGCTATCTTTGTGAGGTCTTTACCTTACAATATACAGCACCTTGAGACGACTGTTGTTGTGAACTGGTGATATATAAGCAATATGGAATTGCACAGTGTTTGTTTGTATTTGATTTTCATCTGACAGCATCAATATATCAAATTACTCATGACAGCAGCAATATCTATGAAGTCATCTGTGTATAAACTGACACATCATTTATCTCACAGCCTGTTAGCTAGTGCACACTTTTTTTTTGCAAACAAACAACGAAGACAAACACTGATCCAGAGTACGCATTCATCAATTTCTTTCACAGGTCCCTAATTACAACTGAGACTGTGACTGCTAAGCACCAAAGAAGCTGCACATGACTGTGCTAGATGCACGTGGCGAATATATTAAAAACACGTTTGACAGCAGCAGCAATAGTTTTCTGTGCACTGGAGTCTGGTGAGAGAGAGTGAGAGGATCATTTATAATGTAGCTTGTTATTTGGCATGCATGTAATCACCATATATCATGTATAATGGAAGTTAGTATAGACATCCTCCTTTATGTATTTGCCCTTTGCCTGTCCTGCCAAAAAAAATTCTCATTACATTTTAAGCAGAACAGACCTGTGTAAAGAAGAAGAGCTGGCACTCTTTTATGCTTTTTACTCATTTCTGTCTATTGAAAATTTGCTAAGAATGTGCAATGATAGGGGCTTTTAAATAGGTGTAACAACACTGAAATATTATTCAAGCTTTTTGGACAATTACAACTGAGTGTTGTTATCCAAAAAATCTTTTATTTTGCCTTGAGTAAAGAAAATTGAGCTGAGGATGGCATTATCTGCTCCATCACAATATTAGCTCAATTATCTAATGGGTTTGGATACAAATGCACTGCTGCACTTTGAGGAAGTCTGCTAAACTGTAATGAATAGAGCAGTGAATTTACACTGTGCAGCAATACATGTTATTGAATATTTTGCACATTTAAAGACTCACTTAATTGATTGATTATTGCAAAGGAGGGATTAAACAAGAAAGAGGAGCTCAAATATTAAATTTTTCTTCGTTAATCTTCATAATACAAATGCATACTCACTGTACTTGTTATCACAGAGGTGACAGAAAGAGTGTTTGAGTGATGACAAAACAGGAAATAGAAGAGAAAATGGATGACTCTACTGTTGTAAACTTGCAAAAGCAGCACAATTTTCATTAAGCGTGTTCATAGATTCACAGTTTCCGCAGTGTGAATAATAATGAGTTCACGTCCAATACCACTAAAACGCTTCCTCTCATCTAAAATATCTGAAGTTTCACCAGAGAAATTAACACAAATGACTATAGTGACTTTTTGACCTTCCCTCCTCTTTAACCTCCTGACCCAGAAGTCATTTTGAAGTTTCTGTTTCCAAGGCTTCAATGGCTTTTGGAAATTTCAAAAGTATCATCCCTTATGTGGATTTGTAGACAATGCTTTTCTACCTTCTCTGTAATTTTGCAGAATAAATAATTATAATAATAACCAGACATCTTCACCCCATCCCCCTACCACCACCCTTTTGCCTCCAGAACTCCTTCTTCAAGGTGTAGATTAAAAGATTTGAGGGAAACATTTCTCTTTTTTTTTCATCCATACTGGGATGATAGCATGTTGCTGCAGATTTGCTGACTCCACATCCATAATGCAAACCTCCCATTCCACCACATCCCAAAGATGTTCTATTGGATTGAGATCTGATGACTGTGAGGGTCATTTAAGTACAGTGAATTAATTGTCATGTTCAAGAAACGAGTCTGAGATGATTTTGAGCTTTGTGACAGGGTGCATTATACTGCTGGACAAAGTAATCAGCAAATGGGCACACTCTGATCAAAAAGGGATGGGCGTGGTCAGGAACAATACTCAGATGTGTTTAAATGATGCTCAGCTGGTACTAGGGGACCCAAAGTGTGCCAGGAAAATGTTTCCTTCACCATTTCACCACCAGCAGCTTGAACTGTTGATACAAGACAGGATGGTTTCATGCTTTCATTCTGATTCTACCATCCAAATGTTGCAGCAGAAATGTAGATGCATCAGACCATGTAACATCCTTTCCAGTCTTCTCTTATCTGGTTTTGGTGACCCTCTGTGAATTACAGACTCAGTTTCCTGTTCTTAGCTGACAGGAGTAGCACCCAGCGTGGTCTTCTGTTGCTGTACTCATGTGCAAGGTTTAGTGTGTTTAACAGGTCAAAGATGTTCTTCTCTATACTTTGTTGTATAGTGTTACTTGAGTTTGGCTCCTAATTAGCTCAAAGCAGTCTGGCTGTTCTCTGACCTCTGGCATCAACATATATTTTTTCTTTTTTTCAACCAACTCTATGCAAACCCTAGAAATTGTTGTGCAGGGAAATCCCAGTAGATTAGCAATTTCTGAAATACTCAACCCGTCCATCCACCCCGTTTAAAGTAGTTAAAGAGTTCTCTACGATGACTACGATGACCTGGATGACTGAGAACCTTCACAGACTTAAAGAGTTCTCAATTTGTCCCCATACAGTGGTTATGAGGAGGTACACTGGATGTACATTAGATTTGTCCCAGGCTGTACTGTTAGGGCATTTTAAAATTGGAAGTGGCCAACAAAGGAACTGAAGATATTACTCTTAATGTTTTGGTTTCTTTTTTAAAAGTTCTCGGTGAAAACTGATGAATTTGACTTCAATTTTTAACCTTTTGCCTCCTCAAAGAGTTGCTTTGCCTCCCTCTTGACTCAAATATATGTGAAGTACCAGATAATTAAGTACATATTGGACTATTTACAAATGTTGTCTCTCAATAAATACACACTTTATAATCAGGCTGTCACTGATTCTGTTGTGAGATTGTTTTTTCCTAAAATTCTCTGTAACTATATCTGTGACATTTAACACTCCACAAATATGCGTCCTACTTTTAAAAGATATTTATTGTCCGACTTATACCGGATCTTGGAGGCTGACGCTGATATTTACAATTGACAGTTTAAAATGTCAGGTAATGATAAATTGCCACTTACTGATATGTTTTGCTGTGCTTCATGCACAGGAATGAGAAGAGAGATGAATGGAGGAGGAAAGAGGACAGAAATAAGTGGAATGAGTGCTAGAAATGTAGCGCTGTGCTACAGCAGGGAAGTTTTATAGCTGCATCGCAAATCAGCTACATCACTGAAGTCCACTGGAGAGCAAGCTATGCAGAAATAATGGCCAGTGTATAAAGAGAAGAAAAAGCACAGTCATATTGATTGCTTAGAGTGGCAAAAAAAATGAGTTATGCAGCAGTTTATTGTTGCATGTTGATAAGAAAAATGTTTAATAAGACTTTAATAAGTCTAAAAGAAGAAAATGATGGGGAGAGGAAAAATGGAAGGAAGAGGAAGAGAGGGTTGGGAACCTAAAACAAAATTGTTAATACACTATTCGAGTAGTTTAAATGTGACTGAAGAATTTAATGACAGTTGTATGAATGGGTCACGCAAATTGCTGGTTATATTGTCTCTTCAATCATGAGTGGTGTGATTATATTAGAGATGACAATGGCGAGATGATAAACCACTTTAATCTGCTTTACTTAGCCTTTAGCAGGGAATGAGGACAGGGTGCAGGGTTTTAGATTTACACACACACAGACACACACACACTTCAAAGAGGAGCTGTGCATAGGTGCGTTGGTGTATTGTCAAGGCAGAAGATTGAAGTTGACTGATCCTATTAGGTTTTACTGTTGATACACACACGCTTCAACACACATCTGAAAAAGCTGCATATACATGCACACAGAGACACGCACATACAACTGAGCAGCACATTAACAAATTGTCTTGCACACACACAGACACACACACACCATTCGCTGTGTGACTCAGCTGTGTCATATTCACAGTTGAGAGGGAACAGAGCGAGGAGTGCAGAACTAAAGAACGCCTGTCAGGTTTATTTCTGTCTCCGGCTGGCTCTTGCCTGTGTTACCGACGGAGCTTCATGCTCTGATCTGCTGCTGCCCCACTTCCTGGTCCCTTTGTCTACTCTTGAGTACAATGGCAAAAATAAAAACATAAACAACCTTCAAGTGTTGCAGCATACGCATCGTCCTTCACACGAACTCTGCACAAATTCAAAACCTGCAACAACAGTAAACACCAACTATTTGTCCTGCTTCTACTGAGAACTGGCGCTGCATATCATTATGGCTAATGATTGTTTTAGGACTTCTTGCAAGATGGGAGAAGCAGTTTGAACAAATAAACCAACTATCTGTGCTGCTTAGAATATTTGTTTTACTTTTATGGGTTAAGTCAGAAAGCTGGTTCAAACAAGTAAATTATAATTTACGCACAAAAATATTAGGTTTACTAACGCACTGTTAGAAAATAATTTAAAAACTGATTAAGATGTTGATTTATTTTGCCTTAACCCTTTCAAGACCAGCGTATTGTATTTGATACAGGTGTTTTTGTGAGTTTTTGAGACTTCTACATCATCAGCATGACTTTTTTTACCCTCAAAAAATGATATAAATTGCACATGACTAAATTGCAAAAATATGGCTTATGTAGCAAATTTGATACAAATTAAAACTCATATATATATGCAGATTAAAATGTGATGTATTTTAATATATTTTGTCTAAAGGTTCAACAAACACTCCATTATCAAAAAAATAAAGATTTCTGGCAGTTATTTCATGGTTTGGGTTTTAAAGGGTTAAAGAGACCCGGTTACATTTAAAAGTAGAATGGGAGGTAACTCCTGGATTTGAGAGATACACGACTAGGCTTAAAACATTCCTTATTGATAAACCATATAGTAAGTTTTAGAAAGTGGAGTATTTCGTGCTCGATGTTAGAAGTACTCGGTTGTTCGAGGCAAAATAAAAATGAGTGGGTTCAGGGATTTTTTTGTTTGTTTTCTTGTTTGTTTGTTTGTTTGTTAAGGTTCCAGTGAGCACTGTTGGGACCATAATCTGGAAGTGGAAAGAACTCCATTTCACCAGATTCCTTCACAGATTTCTGATGGAGAAATGAAAAGTATGATCAGAAGAGTTGTCCAAGAGCTAAGACCCACTTGTGGAGAGCTACAGAAAGACCTGGTAAAAATTGACAATTGAACTACTATGACCTGTATGCACACACACCATTGAAGACTCCATTGCTGAAGAGTTAAGTTATAGTTCACCACCCCATTCATTTAAATAAGGGGCTTCAAAATAACTTCACAGTTAACCTCGTGGAGGCATTTCCAGGACGGTAGCCTACAGTAGCTAAAAACTGCAGGTTGTAACAAGGTTATTATAACATCAAAACTAAACAGAACTAAAACTGTGTTTAAAACACATAGTTAAAATTAAAGTAAAACTTAAAAAAAAAATAAAAATGTAATATTTTTTAAGTGAGCCAATCAGCCGCCAGCCAATGTGCTTTTATTTCAGTGCTCTTTTGTCAGCCTGTCTCTCATTCCTCCATCCTGCCTCCTCCCCCATTTCCACCTCACTCTGGTCACTCAGAGCCCATCCAAGCCTCCATCTCCATCTTCATCACCACCAGGGATTCTTTTCTGCAATGATGGGTCATTGGAGACTAATTGCCAAATAGATCAATGAATTTTTGTGTCACAATAAAGCGTGTTCAGTTCTTCCAAATAATCTCTCCTTTTTGAAATGCTTGGGCACCATCATTATTCAATAAAAAATAAATTAAAAAAACAGAAGACAAGTATGAATTTAGCTCTGAAAGTAAGGGTTTGCTGGAATGTAGCAGTACAGTGATTTTCCAATCATTCATTACAAAAGGCAAATGGTGTGTGTGAGTTGTTTGCTGTTACACAGAAAAACTGTGTGTGACAGTTTCCAGTCTGAAAGGGAAACAGAGCCAGGGACAGTTGCACTTTTCACCAGAGTTGGCTCAGAACACATTGTTCATCACCACGTCTGTGCAATGATGTCATCCCCACAACGGGCAGCCAGAGAAACGTTCTTTACACTCTTCTCACACTGACTCCAATCTGTCTTTCTGCTGTGAGACTTGGACAGGATAGCCGTTTGTGTGTGTGTGTGTGTGTGTGTCTGTGTGTTGACCTGTAAAATCGGTATGTATTTAAGGGTTTTTCTACTTTCTCTACTCCTTTTGAATCTTGGACAATGTGTATCGCTTCAGAAAGTCTGGTCATTTTTTCCTCAATGTTTTCAAATGAGCTTTGTTATTAGGATCATGGTTAAAGTTTAAAATGTAACTGTGGTGGATTACGTGTTAGGGACTGTATTATATCACAGAGGGACCTTACAAGTATAGAAGTGTGAGTGTGTCACAGTCTGTGCAGTCATTGTGTGTGTGTGCCTCTGTGTGTGTGTGTCACTTTGCCAGGATTGGCACTCAAATTGGCCAGAGGAACCAACTAGTAATGAGATCTCACTTTTGGCTTGCCTTTCTGCTGCAATGCCGTCAGCAGACACTAAAAAAGACACCCAGTTAGGAAAAATATGACCATTGCACCAAAAGCAAAGTTCGAGTGGGCCAAAAAAATTATTGTGTGTCTCTGTGTGTGTGTGTGTGTCTGTGTGTGTGTGTGTGTGTGTGTGTGTGTGTGTTTATAATAATGGTCTTTTCTTGATATTAAAGGTAAACCATCAAGTGAGTTAAACTTCTGGAACAATGGAACATATTGTTAATAATCTGTTTCAGCTGCTTGGTATTACTGAAATTAACTAGAGGTGCACTAGAGGGAACATCCCTGAGAAAACCCTCAAAACAGGGATGGTTTTACAGATGGAAGCATCTTTTTCCCACCACATCTTTTCTGTATTTATTTATTTTTTTACTTTTAAAAAAAAATTGGTGGCATGAGAGGACACCAGGAACCTACAGAGGATGCCAACTCACTCCCGATGGCACATCAATATGTGCCATTTCCACATGGTTTCTTGTGTCTCAAGAGCAGGGAGGAGATTCCAGTTACTCTGGGAGAGCTGGGCAGGGTGGTAGAGGGTCCTTAACCCGTTAATAGGACTCATATCTGCTCTTTTGTGCAAGGATGAGTGGGATGAGCACTCCCAGAGCACCACAAAATGACTTTCACAGATCTGAGCAGGTTCACTCTAAGCACATGTGAAAGATGTGAAAGGGTCTGGAGAAGTTGTAGAGATCTCGAGATTTTGCTGCTCTTCTGTTCAGCTTGACCAGTTTAAGTGGTGGGTCTGGGGAGGCATATTCATAGAGGGATCCATAGATCTCTACAGGCTAGGCAACGACACCCTGACTCATATTAGTGATTGGTATAAAATCCTTGGACCTAATGTCAGGCTCTACAGGCTAGTGCAGTGGGTCCTAGGTTCCTCCTGGACCACCACAATGCCCAGTCTCATGTGACCAGAGTATGCAGGCAGTTCCTAGAGGATGAAGCAATAAATACCTTTGACTGGCCCTCACTTGACTTATCCACTAGAACACCTCTAGAAAATTATTTTGCGATCCATCCAATGCTGTTGTGCAGGAGTTTAGGGTTGCCCTGGTCTAGATCTGGGAATTAATCCCCTAGAAAACCATCCATTGTCTTATTAGGAACATGCCTCAGTGTTGTCAGACATGCATACAAGCATGTGGGTGTCATACAAATTACTGAGTACCATTGTGAGTTGCTATAATAACATTTTGCCAAATTGGACTAGTCTGCCACATCATTAAACATATTAAATGTAAATCAAATATTATAAAAATGTTATTCTAAATTAAATACAATGTAAAACATCAAAAAATAGTTCACACAACAAAACTGAGAGATGGTATTTCTTCATAAAATAATGAGGGGAATGGCTACAAAAGATGACCTCAGTTTATTGAGTTTATCTTATTGTTTTTGTAATAAAACAACTGACATGTGTCCTGCAGTTATAGTTGAAGCTGAAGAATTTCACAATTGAGTTAAGAAGTCTTGAATACATCTGGCAGATGTTGAATAAAACAAAACACAGTACTCTGAAACAGCAGCTGCTTAGTATGTGCTTTATTATCTGAGACGACACGGTGCTGAGAGTAAGTTTCAACAAAACTAGTTGAAAGTCATTAAGTTGGCATTAGTAATAATTTGGATCTCATTTCCAACAGTGAAAGCAATGACGTGACATCCTGAAATGCAGTGTGACTGCAGGTTGTTGAGCGCTTTTATGTTACTGCTGCTGACTGTAACCAGTGAACCAGCTGAAGGGTCTCCTGTTTGTTTGTTTTTTATTTTCAGACTGTTAATGACTTAAAAAGCAGAATTATTATTTATGCTTTGGTTTGGTTTGGCCACTCATTTGGCTGGTTAGATGAAGAAAAAAAGCACAACATCACACTTAAAGGACTCCAGTTATCATTGATAAACTGCTTATATGAATTAATATGATGAAATAACTACGCTGTGCACTGAGAGATTGCTGAGAGATCACAAACGTATGTGCCTTTCAACATGGAGACTTTGAATGTGCCTCCTAAAGCCTCTCTCTTCGTAACTCTTTTAACCTTTTCAGAACATTTTGCCAATTACTTCAGCTCACTCAGTATCTAAAGACTTTAATTTATGCAAATTCCAAAGAGTTACACCTTTAATGTTTGTGTTGCTTTTTTCCATGCATTCCACAGCTTGTTATTCCCTCCTGTAAAATGATAGCTTATCACAATGTGTATGAACAGAGAGGCCTGACAATGTGAGATAAGGGGAGATATGGGTCAAAATACAAAACTTTTAGGACCCAAAACTTTTGCTGTTTTATAATCAAAAACAGCTCAATCAAAATGCTTAAATCAAATGTGAACCTCTTCAGTAAAGGAGTTCCAGACAAATCTCTTTCTCTCTGTATATATATTTAAATATATACACACACACATATATATAAAGTACATCTCAGAAGTACAGAGTTTAGTGAGCCAAAAGCATACATAGTCTCACATGCAGAAACACAAAAAGTTTTTCCCACAGTGATCAACAAAGTACATCACATTATAATTCCGTGACTCATGGTTCACAAACAGCATAAATTTTTTTTCCTTTGATTAAGTTGTGTATAAATATGTGACTCATTACACACAGCTCTCAAACCTTTCTCATTGCTTTCTAGTGCCAGGCACGTCTATTTCTGTGCAAGGCTGCCGTGTACAACATACGGTGGGAGTGTGCGCATGAAGCAGCTGTTAGAATGAGGATGAGAACCTTAAATGCCTGCACACACACACACACACACACACACACACACAAACATGCACACCAGTAACCGGAGCTGGTGACAGCTTGGCCCCTCATTTGGCTATTTTAGTCGACAGACACTCAGAAGCTTTGTTTGGCTGTGTATCAGAAACAGAAATATTTTAGCACGACTGAATTAATTTTGATTCTCATTATGAACATCATGTGCAAAATTTTTATTAATTATTTGGTTTATCAATTAAATTGAAGAGTCGATTACTTGTGCATGGCTTTTTTTTAAATAAAATGTATTTTGGAGTCATGTAAATTTTAAAGCAGGGTAACAGAAGTTCATGCATAAATATTTCTTTTAGGTCCCTCAGTAGATTACAGGCACATATATCAAAGCAGAAAGAATTACTGTTAGACAGATAGAAAGGAAATATTTTCTACTACAACTTTTATTTTCTCTTTTGCACATAATTCTCAATTTTACATTTTCCTTTACAATGCACTTCAATAGTTACTGTTTATTTGCGGCATATGCATGATAGTTAAGGATCTGCATTTCTATTACTACTGTTTTAAATGTACCAAATATTTAAAAAAGATATACTTAGTTTTATTTATTTTAGATTCTGCAATTTCTCTACTTATTATGACTGTGTGACACCTGTTTCCCTAACTAGGACCGACAAAATCATTCTTATTACATGTATACATATAAAAAACAAATACATAAATAATAAATTAATTAATAAACAAAAATGTTGCTGGATGCTTAAAGTCATTCTGGTGCATCATATGGAATTTAACATATACTCAACAACAGGCATTAGATAAATAAATTGAAAAAGTGAAAGGCTGCAAGCTTGGACTTGAGCAAATCATTTCATTACATTCTGTGGAATGATGCGTGCTCCTCGTTAGGATTTTTTTAATCATAAAAGGTATCTGATATTGTACAACAGATCAATGGGACAGCAGTGCAGAGGCTTCAGAACTTGTCTTTGAATGCTCTAATTTTAAAGATTTCTTCAACTTCTACATAGCAAACAATGATGGTTGATAGATTTTTTTTTTTTTAAACGATAAACAATATGATTTAAAACAGAGTTTACATTGCTCCATGGGTGTAACTGTCCATTTAAAGTGAGAAATCACATTAGAACCCCTCTTCCTTTGTACTCCAAACTCAAACAGTAAAAAGCATGAAACTGCAACAGCAAAGCACACACAGTCTTGCATGCGTGATGCCTTCTTTCTGCATGTGGCTGCTGAGTTTTACACCCGCTGGCTGTAGAATTTATGCGCAAGGAATTTAATTCCACAAGTGGCAATGAATACCTGCACCTGTAAAATGAAATTATTTGCTCAGATTTTTCTTTTTTCTTGTGACACTTTCTTGTGCACCACTCTTGACTAGGTTCTGACATAAACGGTAGTAACCAGACCGAAAAGCAGCGCACATTTCGGTGCTTTATTTCTGTTCTTTATTTTCCCGAGATGTCATACATTTTGGATTCTAGCCAATCATTTTACCTTTGCAAGCGTAGTAGGCGGGCCCAGTTACGTACGTTCTTTTAGAGCAGAGCTACAGATTAAAAATGGCCAAGGCAAAGCGGTCAAAAGTCTGGCTGTACTTCACAGCAAAAGATGCAAACTCAGCAGCCTGCAACAAGTGATTTAAGGTGATACTGCGCAAAGGAGGTAACTCCTCGAATCTGATGAAACACCTGGCAACGTATAGCATTTTGTTAAAAGCTGAGAAATGCACCGTATTTGATAGCTTGCTGCGAGACCTCACACCGAGCACATCTACTGCGGGTGTGGTGCCTGTTATCGGACCCGGAGTTAGCAACATCCCCCGAGAACCTGAAGAGTAGAGTCCTGGCCCCTAGCCCTGTCAGTGTAGCAGAAATGATGACGGATGATGATGGCAGCAGCAGCCGTTCTTCTCTGGGTCAGTAGCTCAATGTTGTTCGTATGTTATTTACGTTGAGTAGGCTAACCACGTTATTAAACTAATGCATGTAAGGTGAACTAGCAAACACCGTCGTAGTTACATGCGGCTGTCTTCTTGTTTGATGGCAGATACTCCCTTCACCCTGGCCAAAAAGGCTAAAATGACCAAAGAAAAAGTGGGAAACAGCTAAACATGAGAGGTTTTTGGACAAAGTTGGTGTTTTTTCCATTGATTAAGCACTGCTTCCAGCCAAGAGTGATACCATAAATCCCCTATAGCTGCAGAAAAGGCTAACATTGTTATCTTTTTACAATAAAACAGCTAAAGATGAGAGGTTTTTGGACAAAGTGTGTGTTCTCCATTCTTTAAGCACCGGTTCGAGCACCGTTTAAGCACTGGCACCGTTTCAAAAGTACCGGTTAGGTACTGGTATCGGATAAAAACTAAACGATACCCATCCCTACTCTTGACATAAGTATATTTCCATATGTCTACATTAATTCTCTGCTGTGTAAGTACAATATAGGTATTGGGTTGCTAATAAACATAAAAACTCAACTTTTGGTGAATTTACATTTTCTTGGAAAACACTTTGCCAGGTAAAATCAGACACTGATTTTGGATGATTCCCTCACTTACTGAATTTGTTTACAGTAGTATGCACATTTAAGGCACTTCAAATTTTTATCATGTAACATTTAAATCTGAACTCAGTACACCCAGCAAGATGACTCCAATAAACTATCTTGAGCAACAGGGACAGAGGTGAGAACAAGGAGTCCTGTTGATGATGTGGCTTTGGAAGAGTCCTGGTCTCAACATCACGGTGCCACTCTGGGATTACATGAACAGACAGAAAACGCAGAGTTATATTTAAACCTATAGAAGCCCAGAAGTAGTGGAAAGTTATCTGAGATGCTTGGAATAACCTATTTGCCATAGACCTTAATTAAAATGTAAGCAAGTATACAGAAGATAAAATGGACTGAAGTGTCTTCTCTTTTTAATTAAAAAATTGATAAGTTTAAACTTTTCACAGAATCCTCACTTCAGTGTCTAAAGTGTTTGTGCCTTATTAGAATCATAACACATCCACTCACATATTCACAGACTCAGAGACTGAAATAGTTACCCACACATGCACAGACACGCAGACGATCACGCCTATTGCTTCGTATGTACATGAGCCACCACAAGTGATCTAAGCATATGTTGTCATCTAATAAATTTAGGTAGCATTTGAATGAAAACATGCCTATATATAAACAATAAACTCGGGCACATATATGTGGGGTCACCTATGTATTACTGGCTGACTCAGAGCAAAGGCCTGTTTGTGATGTGTAAGTATTTGTGTGTGATGACAGAAACCACAGAGACACTAAAAAAGAACTGGACACCTGTTCGCTGGATAGCACCGGGAGAAATTCCACTCCGCAGTCACAGCGCATGTTTGTGTGTGTGTGTTAGAAACAAGTATGGTGACACCGTACTTTTCCTGTCTCACGTGGACCAGATGCCCATCACTTCCTTTATGACCCTTCCCTATTTAAAGGCCAGTATGGAGCCAGAGGGGCTTCAGCAGGGGATTAAAGTCAAAGTCCTTGCACTCTTCACACCGGCAGCTCACCCACTGACCAACTTATCTGGAAGGGTCTGGATATTTCCGTAAAGATCCATCGTGGCTATAAAGGCTGAGGAACACTGATGATCATTTGGAAAGATTCACTTTACAAGTGTGAAGTCTTTAAGGTTTGAGCTGAAACCTTAGGAAGCTGAATCCATTAAGATTCACTTCGGTATCTTTAAGCCTTAAGTTAACTCGCTAGAATTTTCACGTGACAAAGTCCCAATTTTTTTTTTTTTTTTTTTTTTTTTTTTTGATGAATTGAGAAGTTTTTTTCAAGACTTTCTGGCATCTTAAACCAATTGACCAAAACTGACGCTAGAAATAACGACATCACCTGCAAGAGTAGATTATTATACGGGCAATAAAAGTGAATACGTTGGAAATTCACCATGAGTAGCAGTGAGATCGCTACAGTTTCATCTCGGGATCCACAGGCTTTCAAACGGACTGTAAAGAAGATAAAATGTGCCGCTATGGTGGCCAATTTGGCTAAAAGCTGGCAGGGATGGGCTAAAGAACATGCTGGCAAGCAAGAAGCCATGCCAAGCGGCTGGATGCCTTCATCTGTGGAGGAGGAAGATAAAAAAGAACGCAACCATGTTGTTAAACTTACAGTTACCCCACGTGTAATCTTAGCAGATTCCAGTGACAATAGTGAGAATAAGATCAGAACCTGCTCTGTAAACAAGACCATTCAGCCAAAACGCAGTGAGTGCAGCAGCAGCGATGTAGTTAGTGCCATTCGTGGCAAGATGGAGTCAGGTCCTGAGGAGACCAAGCCATTCATGGGCAACGAATCACCAACACGGCGGCGGCAGATGAGGGCACTACAAAGTGGAGAAGGAGGCGGGAGGATACAGGACAGGAAACTAAAGCTCCAGGAGAAGAAGTTGGGGTCAAGAAGCAGCAGTGTGGACACAGACGACAGCGGGTTGGGAGAGGAAAGCGGGCTCAGCGACAACAATGAATCCAAAACCGAAAATGGCGAGCCCCAGTCCAAAAAGCAGACCAACAGGCCAAAGGTAGAGTGGCTAATAACAAAGATCTTTAACGATAAGTTTAAACAATATCAATATAGTTAAAAAAAAACAAAAACTGTTGGAAATGTATTCAGGTTTAAAGGTAGATCAATCAACATTTTGATCACATTGACAAATCCATAGAGATTTATCCAACATTTTAGGTTTTTCTTTAACCCTAAAAGCATTTTTCCTCTCACTATTTTGGTTTTAAAAATCCAAGTGTTGTTTCATCTTTCAATCAATTTTTTATATTTATAGCATAGTTTACAGGAGGAGGAATAAGTGCAACTGCAAAATACCAAACTAAAAGAAAAGTAATTGTTGGACTAGCATGACCTCACAAACACATTAACATGAATGATAACATAAGTCAGTGACAATTGGATATTTAAATAATCTCTAAACACAACACCTTAAGAGGTTTCTTCAAAATATCTTTAGATAAACTTGCATTAGATTTAACTGTCATGTTTCCCTGTATCCAACATTGATATTGTTATTTACAAAATTTCAAATAATAAGTCAAATAAAAGAGAAGAAAAGCTATTTAGGGATACTTTTTCTTAGTTATTATTATAAAGTGTAGAAAGACATGTGAAAGCACACTGATAGCAGAAAAGCTCCACAACTCTTCATTTTAGAGGTTATTTGTAACTGTCACTGAATGTTTTGGTAATGACAGCCTTACAAAAGAGGCGGAGTATTTTGCAGAGTTTTTGACAAGTCGGCTTTTTACAACTATATTAAATGTCCCCCAGTCAAAGACACAAAGGAGAATAAATTCCCCTAAAATAGAACAAGTCACACAGTGTGAATAAACAAGATTAAGCAGAAGTGCCTTTGATGTCACCTGAAGAAATCCAACTCCCTCATGGACACCAAACATCATAACAGTTACATAACTGCAATACTGAAATCTCTCCCATAAAAGGCAAAGGCTTTTCAGTGGCCCTCTAGACATGTTGAAGGGGTCGCCAGAGAGCAAGTCCAGCTCATAAAACACATGCTGGAATGCAACGCAGTGGAATATATGTAAACTAGAAAGCGAAAATTTCAGAAGAAATTTTATGTGTGCCTATGCCGCTGCTAATCTGTGTAGTTTTCCATTCATACGGCTACAGACAGCAAAACTCAGAAGAGCAGCCATTCTCCACCATGAATTATGGTAAAAACAAACACCGCTCGCGCCTCACAGATGACAGCTTACAGTTTTGGGTAAAGATGAGGTCACTTTGTACAGCCCCGATTTGCAGACGCTGTGCACACAGGTTCATAAGCAGAAGTCCCTCTGTACCACGGCAGACCCCGACAATGTTTGCACGAACACACTTTGAACCAGTACGTTATGGACCACTTTTCACACATGGTTGGTGTACCCTCCCAGCCAGCTGTAGCTTTTCAACTCACAGCCCGACACACACCCAAAAAACAGCCGAGAGAGCACAGACTATGCCCGAGAGGTGTGATTGCAGATGCCCCTCAGGTGGGTCCACCTCCCCTGCAGCGGCACTGCAGACCACGCCCCGCCACACATATCAAACACGTAAAATAAATATTTATGCACTTTTGCATTCACTTTTTGTTTTTTGTTATTTTTACACAGTGTTCTGAATGATGAACAATGGTCTACAGCCAATCTTGTGTATTATTATACAAACTTTGGTTGTAAGATTCAGATAACTATTTAATAAAAGCTAAATATTTTATACAGGGAGTGCAGAATTATTAGGCAAATGAGTATTTTGTCCACATCATCCCCTTCATGCATGTTGTCTTACTCCAAGCTGTATAGGCTCGAAAGCCTACTACCAATTAAGCATATTAGGTGATGTGCATCTCTGTAATGAGAAGGGGTATGGTCTAATGACATCAACACCCTATATCAGGTGTGCATAATTATTAGGCAACTTCCTTTCCTTTGGCAAAATGGGTCAAAAGAAGGACTTGACAGGCTCAGAAAAGTCAAAAATAGTGAGATATCTTGCAGAGGCATGCAGCAGTCTTAAAATTGCAAAGCTTCTGAAGCGTGATCATCGAACAATCAAGCGTTTCATTCAAAATAGTCAACAGGGTCGCAAGAAGCGTGTGGAAAAACCAAGGCGCAAAATAACTGCCCATGAACTGAGAAAAGTCAAGCGTGCAGCTGCCAAGATGCCACTTGCCACCAGTTTGGCCATATTTCAGAGCTGCAACATCACTGGAGTGCCCAAAAGCACAAGGTGTGCAATACTCAGAGACATGGCCAAGGTAAGAAAGGCTGAAAGACGACCACCACTGAACAAGACACACAAGCTGAAACGTCAAGACTGGGCCAAGAAATATCTCAAGACTGATTTTTCTAAGGTTTTATGGACTGATGAAATGAGAGTGAGTCTTGATGGGCCAGATGGATGGGCCCGTGGCTGGATTGGTAAAGGGCAGAGAGCTCCAGTCCCACTCAGACGCCAGCAAGGTGGAGGTGGAGTACTGGTTTGGGCTGGTATCATCAAAGGTGAGCTTGTGGGGCCTTTTCGGGTTGAGGATGGCGTCAAGCTCAACTCCCAGTCCTACTGCAAGTTTCTGGAAGACACCTTCTTCAAGCAGTGGTACAGGAAGAAGTCTGCATCCTTCAAGAAAAACATGATTTTCATGCAGGACAATGCTCCATCACACGCGTCCAAGTACTCCACAGCGTGGCTGGCAAGAAAGGGTATAAAAGAAGAAAAACTAATGACATGGCCTCCTTGTTCACCTGATCTGAACCCCATTGAGAACCTGTGGTCCATCATCAAATGTGAGATTTACAAGGAGGGAAAACAGTACACCTCTCTGAACAGTGTCTGGGAGGCTGTGGTTGCTGCTGCACGCAATGTTGATGGTGAACAGATCAAAACACTGACAGAATCCATGGATGGCAGGCTTTTGAGTGTCCTTGCAAAGAAAGGTGGCTATATTGGTCGCTGATTTGTTTTTGTTTTGTTTTTGAATGTCAGAAATGTATATTTGTGAATGTGGAGATGTTATATTGGTTTCACTGGTAAAAATAAATCATTGAAATGGGTATATATTTGTTTTTTGTTAAGTTGCCTAATAATTATGCACAGTAATAGTCACCTGCACACACAGATATCCCCCTAAAATAGCTAAAACTAAAAACAAACTAAAAACTACTTCCAAAAACATTCAGCTTTGATATTAATGAGTTTTTTGGGTTCATTGAGAACATGGTTGTTGTTCAATAATAAAATTATTCCTCAAAAATACAACTTGCCTAATAATTCTGCACTCCCTGTATGAGAGTAAGAAAGAAAAGTATATCTTTGTGTCCACCTTTCTCTGTTAATGCCCTACCTGGCCCCCTGGCAAAAGCTTTGCTAGATCCGCCCCTGCACAGTTACCAGCTGTCAGCTAAATAAAAAAAGGAGCTTGGTGTTTATTTCTCTCAGAAACAGTTCATAACTTCCCTTCAACTCATTCATGTCACCTAAAAAAAAAGGTAAACCTGTTTCTCCATCACCAGTTCAGCTCTGATGATTCAGTAAGGTCATCTCCTGGTTTCGACCAGCCGCTTCTACAGCTGTGGCTCCAGCAAACATCAGCTGATACTAGAAATTAAAATCAAATGAATTCTAACAACAGCTGATCAAGCTTAAACGTGCTGCTGTTGTTTAGCGCGATAAACAAACAAGAGAGAAAAGCCGATCATTGATCAGTTTCATGACTGAAGTTTGAACAGGCGAGAGAATGACAGGGGAGGCTGTCATAAAGTTCAACATCAGTAACTTAGCGCGCACACAGCTGTATAGAAACTCCATCGTGCTAGCTACCACGCAGTACGAGTTATTATAACTGATTGTAAAAAGTCAGCACAACGAAAATAAACTACACCTAAACTCGGTTTATATCTGACCCAAATAGAGTGCAGGTCATAACTTCTTACCTGAAATTCAGTTCACCTCACGCTCCGACCGGCAGCCGCCTGCTTCTCCTGCCTTCGGTTTCCCTGATCCACGATCTACCACCGGTCGATCGGCGGTCGCCTCGCCGCCTCGTTCCCCGCATGTTCTTTCTGACACACACCGGTGGATAGCTGCCCTCAGTTGTAGCTCCGCGTCAGCGACTACCAAACAACTCAGTTATTTTTTCCACATCGACCAGCATCTGGACAATCCACCGCCTTTCACTGTTTGTACCGTTACTAAAAAAAAACCCCTCATCGGCTCATAAAAACGAAAAATAAGTCCAGCTATGACCCTGAGTCAAAAAGACAGCCAGCTCGGGTTAGCTAGCTACCTGTCTAGCTCTTTGCAGGCACCGAAAACATCAGAGCTAATATGGGATGTCTTGGTAACACGAGCAGATATTTGAAGTTTACATCTGGCCAATCCACCACCTTTCACTGTTTATACCGTTACTAAAATGAATAAATAAATAAATCATCGGTCCATATAAACGAAAAATAAGTCCAGCTAAAACACATACTGTCGGCGAGCGACCGGGTGCTGACACGAGTTTCACCCGCCTCAATATAAGCCAAGCCTGGGTGCTTTTTCACGAAGGGTCGCTAGCGGTGCTAGCTAACTATGCTAGCGGCGCTAGCTAGCTAGCCGGCTATCAGCAACACATAAGAGAACTGCTGCTAAATAAACTACACCTAAACTCGGTTTATATCTGACCCAAATAGAGTGCAGGTCATAACTTCTTACCTGAAATTCAGTTCACCTCACGCTCCTGCCTTCGCTTTCCCTGATCCACGATTGACCTCCGCGTTAGCAAACACCGGTCGATCGGCGGTCGCGGCATGTCCTTTCTGTCATACACCGGTGGATAGCTGCCCACTGTTGTAGCTCCGCGTTATAGCACCACCAAACAACTCAGTTATTTTTTCCACATCCAGCTGTAACTCCGATTCTGTGCGAGCATTTGCGAGAGACCGGGGAGGTGAAACGACAGAGAGAGTCCCCTCGCTATCCATTTGCAGCCAAGTGCGGCAGCTAGCTAGGTAGCCGGCTAGCTGTCAGGCAGGACCAACGTCGTCAGAGCACTGTCGCTAAATATGGGATGTCTTGATAAAACAAGCAGATATTTGAAGTTTACACACCTACATTCTCGCCTGAAAATATCTTAAAAGTTTATTTTGTGACCTAGAAACACGAATAAAAGACATATAAAACGAAGTGGTGGCCGCCATTGTTCACTCTGTAGAGGCGTGCTATGAATTGTGGGATATGGAGTTTTCAACACAAGGATAAATCTTTTCGGCTGTACTACTCCCGGTATACCACTAGAGAGAGCCAAGACACCACAAATGAAGTCTGTTTATTTGGCGCCAAAAGATGAATTGGCCTAAATTTGTACTAAAATATTAATATTTAAAAAACTATAAAAGTCATAAACACCAAAAGTCACAACATAATAGTCCAGCTCCAGCCGCACAAAATGATCTAACATATGTAATCCTAATGTCAAAACTGTTTGGCAGAGGAGCGCGGGAAAATTTTCACTAAAATATTAATATTTAAAAAACTATAAAATTCATAAACACCAAAAGTCATAGCACACCATTCCAGATCCGGCCGCACAAAATGAGGTAACATATATGAAGCTTGTCTCAAAACTGCGGGGCGTGATACGTGCCGAAATTTAGGCGGAAGATGGAGAATAATAATAACTAGAAAGCGAAAATTTCAGAAGAAATTTTATGTGTGCCTATGCCGCTGCTAATCTGTGTAGTTTTCCATTCATACGGCTACAGACAGCAAAACTCAGAAGAGCAGCCATTCTCCACCATGAATTATGGTAAAAACAAACACCGCTCGCGCCTCACAGATGACAGCTTACAGTTTTGGGTAAAGATGAGGTCACTTTGTACAGCCCCGATTTGCAGACGCTGTGCACACAGGTTCATAAGCAGAAGTCCCTCTGTACCACGGCAGACCCCGACAATGTTTGCACGAACACACTTTGAACCAGTACGTTATGGACCACTTTTCACACATGGTTGGTGTACCCTCCCAGCCAGCTGTAGCTTTTCAACTCACAGCCCGACACACACCCAAAAAACAGCCGAGAGAGCACAGACTACGCCCGAGAGGTGTGATTGCAGATGCCCCTCAGGTGGGTCCACCTCCCCTGCAGCGGCACTGCAGACCACGCCCCGCCACACATATCAAACATGTAAAATAAATATTTATGCACTTTTGCATTCACTTTTTGTTTTTTGTTATTTTTACACAGTGTTCTGAATGATGAACAATGGTCTACAGCCAATCTTGTGTATTATTATACAAACTTTGGTTGTAAGATTCAGATAACTATTTAATAAAAGCTAAATATTTTATACAGGGAGTGCAGAATTATTAGGCAAATGAGTATTTTGTCCACATCATCCCCTTCATGCATGTTGTCTTACTCCAAGCTGTATAGGCTCGAAAGCCTACTACCAATTAAGCATATTAGGTGATGTGCATCTCTGTAATGAGAAGGGGTATGGTCTAATGACATCAACACCCTATATCAGGTGTGCATAATTATTAGGCAACTTCCTTTCCTTTGGCAAAATGGGTCAAAAGAAGGACTTGACAGGCTCAGAAAAGTCAAAAATAGTGAGATATCTTGCAGAGGGATGCAGCAGTCTTAAAATTGCAAAGCTTCTGAAGCGTGATCATCGGACAATCAAGCGTTTCATTCAAAATAGTCAACAGGGTCGCAAGAAGCGTGTGGAAAAACCAAGGCGCAAAATAACTGCCCATGAACTGAGAAAAGTCAAGCGTGCAGCTGCCAAGATGCCACTTGCCACCAGTTTGGCCATATTTCAGAGCTGCAACATCACTGGAGTGCCCAAAAGCACAAGGTGTGCAATACTCAGAGACATGGCCAAGGTAAGAAAGGCTGAAAGACGACCACCACTGAACAAGACACACAAGCTGAAACGTCAAGACTGGGCCAAGAAATATCTCAAGACTGATTTTTCTAAGGTTTTATGGACTTATGAAATGAGAGTGAGTCTTGATGGGCCAGATGGATGGGCCCGTGGCTGGATTGGTAAAGGGCAGAGAGCTCCAGTCCCACTCAGACGCCTGCAAGGTGGAGGTGGAGTACTGGTTTGGGCTGGTATCATCAAAGGTGAGCTTGTGGGGCCTTTTCGGGTTGAGGATGGAGTCAAGCTCAACTCCCAGTCCTACTGCAAGTTTCTGGAAGACACCTTCTTCAAGCAGTGGTACAGGAAGAAGTCTGCATCCTTCAAGAAAAACATGATTTTCATGCAGGACAATGCTCCATCACACGCGTCCAAGTACTCCACAGCGTGGCTGGCAAGAAAGGGTTTAAAAGAAGAAAAACTAATGACATGGCCTCCTTGTTCACCTGATCTGAACCCCATTGAGAACCTGTGGTCCATCATCAAATGTGAGATTTACAAGGAGGGAAAACAGTACACCTCTCTGAACAGTGTCTGGGAGGCTGTGGTTGCTGCTGCACGCAATGTTGATGGTGAACAGATCAAAACACTGACAGAATCCATGGATGGCAGGCTTTTGAGTGTCCTTGCAAAGAAAGGTGGCTATATTGGTCGCTGATTTGTTTTTGTTTTGTTTTTGAATGTCAGAAATGTATATTTGTGAATGTGGAGATGTTATATTGGTTTCACTGGTAAAAATAAATAATTGAAATGGGTATATATTTGTTTTTTGTTAAGTTGCCTAATAATTATGCACAGTAATAGTCACCTGCACACACAGATATCCCCCTAAAATAGCTAAAACTAAACACAAACTAAAAACTACTTCTGAAAACATTCAGCTTTGGTATTAATGAGTTTTTTGGGTTCATTGAGAACATGGTTGTTGTTCAATAATAAAATTATTCCTCAAAAATACAACTTGCCTAATAATTCTGCACTCCCTGTATTTGTCTCTCAAAAATAGTTCATAACTTCCCTTCAACTTATTCATGTCACCTAAAGGGTAAACCTGTTTCTCCATCACCAGTTCAGCTCTGATGATTCAGTAAGGACATCTGCCGTTTTTACAGCTGTAGCTCCAGCAAACATCAGCTGATACCAGAAATTAAAAGCAAATGAATTCTAACAACAGCTGATCAAGCTTAAAGGTGCTGCTGTTGTTTTGCGCGATAAACAAACAAGAGAGAAACGCCGATCATTGATCAGTTTCATGACTGAAGTTTCAACAGGCGAGAGAATGACAGGGGAGGCTGTCATAAAGTTCACCATGCGCACACAGCTGTATAGAAACTCTGTCGTGCTAGCTAGAACGCAGTACGAGTTATTGTAACTGATTGTAAAAAGTCAGCACAACAAAAATAAACTACACCTAAACTCGGTTTATATCTGACCCAAATAGAGTGCAGGTCATAACTTCTTACCTGAAATTCAGTTCACCTCACGCTCCGACCGGCAGCCGCCTGCTTCTCCTGCCTTCGGTTTCCCTGATCCACGATCTACCACCGGTTGATCGGCGGTCGCCTCGCCGCCTCGTTCCCCACATGTTCTTTCTGACACACACCGGTGGATAGCTGCCCTCGGTTGTAGCTCCGCGTCAGCGACTACCAAACAACTCAGTTATTTTTTCCACATCGACCAGCATCTGGACAATCCACTGCCTTTCACTGTTTGTACCGTTACTAAAAAAAAACCCTCATCGGCTCATAAAAACGAAAAATAAGTCCAGCTATGACCCTGAGTCAAAAAGACAGCCAGCTCGGGTTAGCTAGCTACCTGTCTAGCTCTTTGCAGGCACCGAAAACATCAGAGCTAATATGGGATGTCTTGGTAACACGAGCAGATATTTGAAGTTTACATCTGGCCAATCCACCACCTTTCACTGTTTATACCGTTACTAAAATGAATAAATAAATAAATCATCGGTCCATATAAACGAAAAATAAGTCCAGCTAAAACACATACTGTCGGCGAGCGACCGGGTGCTGACACGAGTTTCACCCGCCTCAATATAAGCCAAGCCTGGGTGCTTTTTCACGAAGGGTCGCTAGCGGTGCTAGCTAACTATGCTAGCGGCACTAGCTAGCTAGCCGGCTATCAGCAACACATAAGAGAACTGCTGCTAAATAAACTACACCTAAACTCGGTTTATATCTGACCCAAATAGAGTGCAGGTCATAACTTCTTACCTGAAATTCAGTTCACCTCACGCTCCTGCCTTCGCTTTCCCTGATCCATGATTGACCACCGCGTTAGCAATCGCCTGCCCGGCCTCATGTGTCTCGTTGGCGGCATGTCCTTTCTGTCACACACCGGTGGGTAGCTGCCCTCTGTTGTAGCTCCACCACCAAACAACTCAGTTATTTTTTCCACATCGACCAGCATCATCGGCCCATATAAACGAAAAATAAGTCCAGCTAAGACACAGACCCTTGCCGAGCGATCGGGCGATTAAACAAATTTTACCCACCTCACTATCAGCCAAGCCTGGGTGGTTTTTCACGAAGGGGCGCTAGCTAGCTAAGCTAGCGGCGCTAGCTAGCTAGCCGGCTATCAGCAACACTTAAAAGAATTGTCGCTAATATGGGATGTCTTGATAAAACGAGCAGATATTTGAAGTTTACACACCTACATTCTCGCCTGAAAATATCTTAAAAGTGTATTTTGTGACCTAGAAACACGAATAAAAGACATATAAAACGAAGTGGTGTCCGCCATTGTTTGACTCGGTAGAGGCATGCTATGAATTGTGGGATATGTAGTTTTCACCAAGCATGGCACCCTTTAGGCCGTACTACTCCCGGTATACCACTAGAGAGAGCCAACCCACCACAAATGAAGTCTGTTTCTATGGTGCCAAAAGCAGAATCTTTCTCAGGAGCCTAGAAATTGGCCTAAAGTTGCACTAAAATCTAAATATTTCAAAAACTATAAAAGTTATGAACACCAAAAGTCACACCATACTAGCCCAGCTCCAGCCGCACAAAATGATGTAACATATGTACCCCTATTGTCAAAACTGTTTGGCAGAGGAGCGCGGGAAAATTTTCACTAAAATATTAATATTTTAAAAACTATAATAGTCATAAACACCAAAAGTCATAGCACACCATTCCAGATCCAGCCGCACAAAATGAGGTAACATATATGAAGCTTTTCTCAAAACTGCGGGGCGTGATACGTGCCGAAATTTAGGCGGAAGATGGAGAATAATAATAATAATAATAATAATAAGAATAATAAATCCGAGGAATAGTAATATGTGTGCCTCTTGTCATAGGCACACATAATAATAAGAATAATAAATCCGACGAATAGTAATATGTGTGCCTCTTTCCATAGGCACACATAATAAATATAGTTACACCCTGACCTTCAGGTGGAACTGTCAGCGAGAGGAAAACAGGGTGAAGGGAGAGAGGTCAATGAAGGACATGAATTAGAGGTAATATGAGACACAGAGAGACAGTGCAATTATAATCAAAATATGATTTTTTTTAAAATCTGAGATTATTTTTGTTTTTTGCTGTTTATTTTTACTTTGTGTTGTTCTAAAATCCAGTTAAAGCATCAAAGGTGTGCATTATCAAGTTAAACGCGACTTAAGGAATACAGAGAAAAAAGTGATGGGCATACCAAAAAGGTAACATTGCTATTCATAAATCTTTTATGAGGTAGTAAAAAGGCAAAAGAGATGCTAAAAGAATGTAGAACTGTTGAAAATGGCTGTGTGTGCCGACAGCAAACAACACCTATCAAATTAAACCATTTTACATGACCCATGATTTGTCTGCAAACATATATTAGCATAAAAAGTAACAATAGTAGTAGCACTTTAGTAATAAATGCTAACTAACTTCAGCATATCAGGCCTCAAATTTAACTGAAGTACCCTATCAAAGAAACTAATTTCAGAAAATATTATATGCATGCGTTATTGAATTTCACCGAGGCTGCAATTTAAAAGCTCATGGTTAAATATTTGCCTCTAAAATAAACGCGAGTTAAAGTATGCCATTTGTAGTTAATGAAAAAAAAACCTGTAAATAAGTGTTTACCGCTGCTCAAATCCATGCCAACACTGTTTGATTAGCATAGAGTAAAAACAAATGTTACGAATTCAGATCAGTTCAATTGAAAACATGTTAAATTCTAAGGTGAGACATTAATATAATGAAAAAAAAACATTAAACAGTAAAATAAGGAATAGCAGCATTATCATCTTGAAAGTTCACGGAGTTTTGTGGAAGCTCCCTCCACGACAGATCTCAAGATTTCATAGATCAAATACCAAAGAGATCTGATGACACTCTTCCGAAGGTCTGGAAAGCTAAGACACATACCAGGGGAATCAGGGTGGGGTGGGGAGCTGTGGGGGTGGAAAAAGTTTTTCTGAAAAAAATATACTAAAGAAAGATTAGGACACCCTCTCCTTTGGTTTATATAAGGTTCTCATTTCCAAGTACTCATTTATTTCCATCCATGCTTCTTTATTTGTACAAGTACAGTCTGACTGTATTTATCCACAGACTAGGGATCAATTTCACCAACTGGAAAATAGTTTTTAAAAGGACTAAGGGTTAATAACCCTACAGATTCCTATAGTGATGAAATCCACTGCAGGCTTTTATTTTGCTTTAAGCTCATTCAGCGGTAAATGAACAATACACAAATGTTTTGACGACCTATGTACTCCTCTTTAATAAATTTCAAACGACACGTGTTGCTTTGCTCTTTTGTTTCCTTGAAAAGGTTTCAATGGATTTTTCAATTTTGATGTTAATCTATCTACAGATTAAAATTGCCACCACGGGTGACATCAGAAGTCGCTGGCAACAGTGGTCTGAACAGCACATGGAAGGCCAGAAGCTCAACCCCTTCAGTGAGGAATTTGACTATGACTATGCTATGGCCCAGCGCCTCCGCAAGGGTGACTCTGGCTATGGACGACCGAAAGAAGGCTCCAAGACAGCAGAGAGGGGAGACAGGGCCCAGAAACACATCTACAGGGAGATGGAGGAGATGGTCTGGATTATAAGAGACATGGGCTTCAAGAATAAAGAGGGTAGAACAATCATAACTTTTGGCCGTCTCTTTGACCGCTACGTTAAAATCTCGGACAAAGTGGTGGGCATTCTGCTTCGCTGCCGCAAACACAAGATGCTGGACTTTGAGGGGGAGATGCTGTGGAAGGGGCGGGATGATGATGTCATTATTACCCTAAGGGATTGAAAAAAATATTATGCACATGCAAACGTACCTATAAATCTCATACATCAGAGCTCCAGTAGAAACGACTACTCATGCTGAGCATGCAATGTCATGCACGTAAGAAAAATGTAGTATCTTTATAATGTTTCGAAATTAAACATGCATACATATCTAGTGTTTCACACACACACAGAGACACACGCTAGAGTCATTAGTTCTTCTCATATACCTGACAGATTATGGGGTGAAGGGAAGCTATCTTTAGCTTGCCAACCATGCTCAACTTGCTAACTATGCTACATGCTAGAAGCCTTAAGAATCCATCACAATGTCAGTCATGGTGGAAGGCTTTACTGAGTCTCCAGCTAAAGCAACAAGGACTTAGAGTTAATTTCATCTCATAATTCATGACAGAATTGACATAGGAAGTCCATGTCCGTTTAGCTAATTTTGCTAAAAACATGCAAGCAGTAATAGCAACTTAGTGGTCTTGTTTATTGTTTGTTTGTTTTCTTAAATAGTTAAAAAGTACTTTAATGAGACCAATGTCTGTGTTTCCTTAGTTTGTTTTTATTTGTTTTGTTTTTCGTCTTCTTTGGAATGACATTTTAAGACTAAATAGTTAAATTAAGCTAACATTTACTTTTAGGTAGGAATATGTGACATCTTTAGAAATAGAAATAATGGATATAAATGTACATCAAACCTCAGTTTTCAACTAAAGTACTTACAAGCACACTACACCAGTCTTTCTTACAGGACTACAACCATCCGTGTACTCTGGACCATGCTCACTTTCTAAGATTTAATCTCCAGTAAAATGTTTGGTCAAGATGGCTTTCTTATTTGCTTGACATACACAACAAAAATTTATTTGCAAAATAATGTGATTTTATTTAGACAAGGGAAAGTGGCAATAACAAGAAGCTTACATGTACTAATGTGAATAATGTGAATGAGTTTGAAAAACTCTTGCATATTAAGTGTGTGTAAGGCGAGATTCTTTAAAGTAAATCGTTTTAGAGCAAACATTTAGCATACATTAAATGTTAAAATGGGATCATCTCATATTAAAATAAAATGAAAGAGGTGCTTTAAATGTCAAATGTTTGCTTCTTTCAAAGTGAAAGCGTGGGTGTTCTTACAGAAGGGCAACTTAATATATATGTATTACAAAAACTGTAAACATTTGTATAATGTGCACAGTTTTTTAGTTTTTAGTTAGTTTATTTTCAGTATTGTTGTGGTCAGAGTGGTGACACATGCTATGTGGAAGTAAACAAAGAATAAAAATTAAATGCTGCTTTTGTTTTTCTATATATAAACTCAAACTGTGTTGCATACTAAGCTTATTTCAGTTTGTTTACTGACTGTGGTGTTTCATTAGGTCACTCTAGCTGACAAGGCTAGTATGTCATTGTTGAGTTGTGTGTTGTATGTTTCTGACAAAAACCTTTTTGCTTGCGTGAAAACAACAGTCTGCAGAGCATAAACATTTAAGATAAAAGATATATGTTTTACATCAAAGTAAAATATTATAAAAAAAAGAAATAAACCCAGGTAAGCTGGCTGACTGCACTTGAACATCAAATGCAATATCCTACATGATCACCTTAACCCAAGGAGAGAAATTAAATGTTGCATTTAAAGTGGTTATGTTGCGCACAACACCGCTTTTATATGTGCATTTACCTTCTATAATTTTATAAAGAACTGAATAATTATTTAACATTTAGAAGTTATTTATACAAAATTTTGTTCTTGGAAGTAAGAACTTGAATGTCTATGTGTTGAAGAGTTATCTAAAGTATCTAAATGAACTTTTATTATCACTTAGTCAGACATACACATTGCATGCACAATCACCTGTCAAAACTGATAAGAACTTATCAAAAAGGTTACTTACTTTCTCTTTGGAAACATTTTGGGGTTTTGCAATACAAAACAGACACATTCTCTTGCATCAGACTTTCGGAATGAAATAAAATGACACACACTTTTTGGTACCGAACCAAACAGGCTAGTCGCCACAGCAGCCTTAATACTGAATAGAGATTGACAGACCACGTGACTTTCATGCATTGCTTTGTGGGTACGGGTGGCAACAAAATCAAAACACTGCATCAAGCGCTAGCATTTCCAGCACCGGTAATCATTAATTCTGCAGTTTTAATCCCTACTTGCATTTTATTTGCCCCAAAACCAGTTATGTACAAAATGACGGAGAACACGGCAACGGTACAAAGACAGACTTGACGAAAAGGCAAAAAAAAAAAAAGTACGAGGAAAAAAGGAGTATTTATTATTATATGGTCCTAAGTGTGAGTGCATACACTCACAAGATGTTTATTAACTTCAGATCCCTGCAACAAGCCCAGGTCCAGTTTACTTTGGTGATTTGGACTATTCCATTTCGCAGCTGTTGTTAAATTTTTTTCCTTTATCTCCTGTATAGGCCAACGCAATCTATTTGTCGTTTCAGGTTGTAGTATTACACAACATTTTCAGATCTAATAGAAATAAAATGAGTGTTTTGTAATTCATTCAATTTATTGTCTTTATTTATAACTGGCATTATTGTTTCATTCTATTATAGAATCTTACAAGAAAGAGGCAAAATTTTATTCCATTATGCTTTATTAGCTGCTTAGGTAAAAAACAAATCAACAATGCCACCACAAAAAAAAAAAAAACATTGCAAAACAACATACTGGAAAACAGTTATTCATCACTTGATTGCTTCAATACAACCCTTGGGCACATATAGGCGGGACGTTTCGTCTCTCTTAACCGATCAAATCTCGCTGTGGTAGCAGCTTTAAACTCCGTATGACCCAGGTTGATAGAGAGTGCCCAGTCTGGATCGCAATCCTGCATTTTGTAGGCTGGTTTTCCTACAAAACACAACAAACATTAGCCCGCAAAGCTACAGTGAACAAAGCAGCATAGCGCAACGAATTCAATTCAAATCAATATAAGACTTATTTGTAACCTACATCAACAATTATGTTATGATAAATTACGTAATAACTACAACAGAAGACTTACCTTTGTGGAAATGCTTGGAGCAGACTAACATGTGAGCTGGAGTGTTCTGGGACGTTATATATAATCCAGGCCATCCGTCGGCTCTTTGTTACTTCGGAAACATGGTTTGAACAATTTCTCTTCCACGACGTAATCCAATAAAAAACGATCTCTTTATCCATCGGCCTCCCGTGGCTGTCATGCGACCGGCTATTGCAGTTAATAATACAACACCTTCTTGCCATTTTTTGTGTTTCTTTTTATCGCTGTGCGACTGTTTTCATGTGAAAGCCTGCGTGCGCTAGTACCGCTTGCCACTCGTTCCCACAATCCTTTGCGGTTTTACCCCGGAATGACGTCACATTTTCAATCTCTATACAAGCTGGAGGCCAGATGATATTTTCTTTTTAGGATGTTGTTAATATACAGAAAGTTGTATGGCTTTAAATGCTACAGATGTAGTTATACTAGACTACCACTGTTACACAGGAAAATAAATAAATAAACATGACAATACTTGACAGGCTTATAAGCTTGTGTCAGTATTGATACATATAACATATGTGAGTTTATAGCTGCTACAAAAGTTACAAAAGTTCCTTTTGTACAAGTTCATGGAAAAGCCCATAAGCACTTGCTGATTTTGTAGTGAGACAATTTTAAGCCCCTCTGGACTTTGGTTTTGAAGTGCTCACTTTATAATTATTTGTTCATAGCCTTGTCTTGTTTGAAAAATACTTATCCGGTCTTTAAGTCTGACGTCATTAGCCGTGTCTGGGCCCAAACTCTGCTGCAGGTCCATAAGCCAAACGATCACTGCGGCATCACTGAGAGTTAACTGTCTAAATTCTTTCATCTGTAATAAAATGATGAGTGTGGCTGCTTATTAAACTGAACGGAGTTAGAAGTTAGCAAGGAGTTAGCTCGCTAGTTTCCATCTAAATATAATATAGCCTGTCCTGACAGAGAGGTTTCTGAAACAAATTAAGACGTACAGCTATGCTATCACTTCCGACATAAATGAAGACATGAAAGTAAACAGCAGTGGCGTTGGTAGGGTTACTGAAGTTGGGCTAGCTGATATAGAATGCACAGCTATGTTAGCATAATATAAACAGTGAAGGTGGAGGATTAATGCTAACTTCTTTCCACTCGATAAAAGTTGCTGTGAGGATTCTCGATGGTCAGGGACAAATGCAATCGCATGGCAGGATGCTGTAAATGGACCAAACTTAAGTCAGGAGAACAACTGAGATAATTCATCCACAATCCGAGGTTAGTCATTAATATACTGCTGCACGGGCTGGGCTGTAGTTGCATCGTACGGTTTTAAAAACTGAATAGCGGTAATAAAAACCAAGAGAGGGCGACAGTGATCACTGACTGTTTTTAGGGGCTTTTTGAGAATAAATAGAACCAGATACAAAGCATTAAAACATGTTAAAAACACAAAAGCCTTATTAAACGCAGAGTAGTTTGGGCCCGGAAGCAGGATTCATCACGCCATCACTTAAAGACCGGATAGTCTGTGATGTTACATGACTGTTTGGTCATCCTACTTGGGCTTTCTAACAAGTTTGTGTTTTTTGGCATTAACTTTTTATTAATTGAAACAAAATGAAACAAAATTCTCTTTGAGTAAGAGTACGAAATGGTCAGTTCACCATGAGGAAGACTATGACACATGATCTCTCACTGAAGACTATAAGTTACCGATCTTACCAGTGAATACACTCATTTAACTTATATCCATTAAATAGGTTTTATAAATCTGTGCACATAGACTGAACTTTATATTACTTCCAAATCCCAACTATTTAATAACAAAGGTTGATAAAAAAAAAACCACAGATATTTACTGTAAAAATATAGTCTATATTTTTTGCTCTGAAAGAGAGAGCCTTAGTTTACCATTTGCAAAACAATCTCTATTTGCTTACTTTATTTATAGTTTACAGTCTTTTCCGAATATACCTTGGTGAATATGAGGCAGGAAAGGATATCCCATGGAAGACAGAATAGCAGAAATGAGGTAGTAAAAAAGAGAATTTCAGGCATTTAAACCAAAAGTACTTACAAAAACCAAAAAGTTAATGGAAGCAAAAAGTAACACAAGGGGTCAAGTCGAAATTATTTTTTTCTTAATTTTGATCGAGAAGCAGTCCCTGAAACTGATGTGGTAGGAGGTGCCAGAGTGAGTCGAAGGAGCGTCTTGTTCAACGGCCAGTTCCTTCCTGTACAGAATCAATGTTTTACTCATGTGAAACATGCTGATTTTGTTTGGATCTGTAATTTCCCGCATGGACAGAATGATTTATGTCTCAATTTACATTTGCACCATCAGAGGGCCCCCTGCTGGTTCATCCCATTTTAGTGTGCGAGTTTAATTTCCTGTCTTTGCGTATGCAAGTCACACTTACTGTACACTTGCATGCACGTACCTGTGTCTGTGTCTTTTTCTTTCTGTCACTCTGCGCATGTGCATGCAAGTCATGCCTTTGCGTGTGTGTGCGCGGGTGCCTGCCTAGTATGACCTGCCTTCCTGTCACGCAACTGCTTTGTGTGTGCATTACAGAGAGAGAGAGACAGCAAGCGAGAGAAAAAAGGAAAGAGAGACATTAATATAAGCTGATCAGTTTGTTCACCAGGGAGTCTGGACATCTGCCAGGGACAGGGAATGACAGGGAAAATACTGATAGAGGAAATACAAAGAGAGCAAAAGACATACTGTAAGAGTAAAAAAGGAAACAAGTTAGAAAACAGAGTAGATGTAAGTAAAAGATGAGAACTAGAGAAAAAGAGAATATTCCTTATATGGAGAGACAGACAAACTAAAGCTTCAGACTTGGTCATCCTTAGCGACTCTCTCTAGCAAAATGAATCCTTCCTCCCTTCTGTTTTATCTGCAACCTCAAATCTCATTCTCTTCATCCACATTTTACTTTTTTTCCTCTCTTGTGTCTTTCTCTGTTTTTCTGTTTTCCCTTCTCAACTCTTCACAGAAAATCTTCCCAGGAGCTTTAGTTGATGATCAGTCTACAGTGATGATAACAGAGCACCAATAATTCCTAACTGCACACACACACACACACACACACACACACACACACACACACACACACACACACGTTGCATTTACAGGTAGAGATCTACATCGTCACCCCCCCCCCCAAAAAAAAAAAAAAAAATAAATAAATAAATACATTGCATTCCTGATGTAGCACATATGATACAAATTTAAAGTCAAATATGCAAATTCATATTTAATTTTTTTTTTCATCAGATGGTTCACTAAACACTTCATTTTTTTTAAAAATCTGAATTTTCTGCCAATTATTTTATAGTTCAGGCTTTAAGGGAAGTAAAAGCATGGAAACCTACATGAGGCCCTAACCTTCAAAATAAAATGGAAGTGTTTTCGAAGATCGACAGGAGCAAAATCACACAGGCAGAGAGGCGGTCAGAAGGAAACAAGAACTTGCAGTTACTAAAAATCTAAGCACTAATGTCACCCAGCACAGAGAAAGATAACTATAGTTATGATTTTATTATTAGTTATTATAATAACTAATAATAAAATCATATACATTGACAATAACCAACACCACCAAGTTCAAGGTCACTGTGGATTTATGTTGTATAAAATAGCAGAGGTGTGGACTCGAGTCACATGACTTGGACTCGAGTCAGACTCGAGTCATTAATTTTATGACTTTAGACTTGACTTGAAAAAAGGTTGTAAGACTTGTGACTTGACTTGGACTTTTACACCAGTGACTTGGGACTTGAATTGGACTTGAACCTGTTTACTTGAAAAGACTTGATATTTTACCCAAATCTAAAATTTAACATACATATTATATAAAAAGTGAGGACCATTAATTCACTTTATTCATTCATTCATTCTTACCACACTCCGTATGTATGTGAGCGTGGGCTGTAGCACAGCCAATCAAATTAACCAGATTTGAAAAAAACAAGAACAAAAACGCTTGAGCCAAAAATGCTTCCAAGAGTAATTTCTTTCGGGTACATAAACTACGAAGTAGTCAACAAAAAACGAAATGCAATATGCAAAACATGCAAGAAGAGAATCACAGACGGAGATGGAACAACTTCCAACTTTGTCCGACATTTGAAGTTGCATAAAGAACGGTAGGTGGTGCTTTTTTTTTTTTTGCTAAGATGAGACAGCTGACTTAGCTAACTTCATCTTATTAGCAAATGTTCTTCGGGCTACATTGATGATACTGTTTGGCTTTAACAGGTATGATATGTTTGTCATGCTATTTTAAATCCGGTCCTGCAAGCGCATCCAAGAATAACATGCAACTTGTTAGCTCAGAATTGTCGGTGAATGGTGAGCAGGGTCCGTTTCAGAAAGTGGGTTCTGTAGCTGTACTCAGTCTCTCTCCGTCTCCTCCCCATCATTAACCCCGTAGATTTAACCCAGTTTAGACTGACATATTTATTTTACCATCACATCACAATTCAAAATCACTGTGTTTAATTTGCAATTAGTGTATGGTCGTGTTTAACTTTTGCATGTCTGAGCCAGGGAAAAAAATTTTTTTTTGGTTAGAAAATCTGGCCCACCTTAGTGTGTAATTGAGTAGTCCTGCTATACATGGCCTTTTTCTTCTGTCATTTATGTCAATACATCAAATAAAATACTTTGATCTTATATTATTAGCTGTTGTTTATTTGCAAAGGTTATTCTCAACAGGGATGCTAGACAAAAACGGCGTTTTCTACAGACAGCCTAGCATACGCTCTCCACTTGCGAGTGAAAAAAGAAAAACACCCCTTCCCTATTGGTGTTAGAGTTTACCATGTCAGCCAATCAAAAAAATGATAAGGCAACATGTGACATTTGGTTGTTTAGGGAGAAGGGGAAGTTTTTAGGAGTGACACCCGCGACGGAAAGCGGGCGAGCGAAAGAAAGAGAGAGAGAGAGTTTTCATATGTGAGACATTAGTGACGTTTAGCGTGTTTGGAGGCTGTAGTTAGTTTGTTGTGTAGTTATTGTTTTGTATTGTGTGTCAGTTAGACTGCTGAATTTCATATTTGATCTAAAAAAGCTGTCACAGGCAGATTCCAGTGTAAACGCTGTCTCCACATAGAAAACTGGACTGTTGCACCTCCAGTTGTCAGACCTGCAGGGTTTAGGCCTGTGGTGTTCTCCTCTGTCTTATACTGAACACAAACTACATTTTTTGGACTGGCACAAATAATTTGTGTGCCTTCTTATTTGATGCAGCACACCTGATTGTTCTGTAAATAGATTTAAATGGTTATATAAAAAACGCCTGAGGCCTTGGCTGCATTTTTAGGTAAATAGTATAACTTTGTTGTTTGTAAAACTTGTGCATAATTTTGAGAAATGTACAATTTCTATTTGCATTTCAAGTTATGAAAATGATTCGTTAAACATGTAAAAAAAATATAACTTTTTTCTACTCGGATTCTGAATTTTTTGTCTGAATTTAGATCAACTGTGCTAATATAGTATACCAAAATGAAAAGAATAACTCAAATTTCAGATATTTGAGGTTGTGCTGTAAATAATGATACCAAACAAGGCAAGAAAAACATATTTTAAAAGTGAAATATAGAAGTAAAATCAAAAGTAGTCAAGAACGGCCAATTATACCCGGGACCCCAGAGGGTTAAAAAAAAAGACTTGAAAGGACTTGAAATTCAAAGTTTGGGACTTGGGACTTGACTTGAAGGTTGTCTGTCTTGACTTGCGACTTGACTCTGACTTGCTTGACTTTACTTGAGACTTGACTTGTGACTTGAGGATAAAGACTTGGGACTTACTTGAGACTTGCAAAACAATGACTTGGTCCCACCTCTGTAAAATAGTTATCAATAAAGTCATGATGAATGGCTAAAAGGGCTCCGCATAGACACAGAATGTCAGAGTGACGTAAACCAACAACAGGTGAAATAATGATTACTGATGATGAATTATGCAGATCGTGGCTCAAGAGTTGGGAGTTTGCCTTGTAATCGGAAGGTTGCCGGTTCGAGCCCCGGCTCGGACAGTCTCGGTCATTGTGTCCTTGGGCAAGACAATTCACCTACCGCCTACTGGTGTTGGCCAGAAGGGCCGATGGCGCGATATGGCAGCCTCGCTTCTGTCAGTCTGCCCCAGGGCAGCTGTGGCTACAACTGTAGCTTGCCTCCACCAGTGTGTGAATGGGTGGATGACTGGATGTGTAAAGCGCTTTGGGGTCCCTAGGGGGGACCAGTAAAAGCGCTATACAAATACAGGCCGTTTACCATTTACCATTACTTATCAAATGACATATAGGTTACAATTAAGTGCTTAGTCTGTGACCTCGAAGTGTCTTTTGTTGTAAAGGTGTAGTCTGTCCATCCAAACCAGACTCTCACCCTTATGTAGCTTGTCAGTGTTATGTTGTTTATGGGCTAACTGTGCCCCCTTTTCAAAAATAAAAATTGAATTAAAATTAAAAAGTACTTCTTAATTTTATGGGTGAAAATTAATTAGCTGGTATGACAAGTATGTGTCTGGTTGTCTCCCTTTGAGTGGATGTGACATTCCTTTTCCAGGATTTTGATGTATTTGTTTTTTCTTTCTAACAGGGATGATGTACATTAATAAACATTGCAGTAAATGTCCCAGAGTTAGCCATAGGCTTGTTTTCTTCTGTAGTGCTTGGCCATAAAAGGCTGTTTAAAAATAAAGCAATATAATACCAACATTGTACAAATAATCAATAAGCAATGTTTTGTAAGCATAGAAGGTCTTTCTGCTGCTTTTTAGTATATGACCACGTTAAATTAAACAAATAGATTAAAAAAAACAGACAAAGCATTTAATGATGGAGTTAAACTATTTTATTGACAGCTGGAATAGAATAACAATACACCAAATTGTGCATTTACTCAACAATATAACAGTTTCCCAAAGAATCTGCAAATATATGTGTTTTAAATGACAGTGCAGTGACTAAAACTAAAGTTACAACATTTTGTCACTCTTCTGATAACATTCAGGACTTCAAGTCAGTAAAACATGAGCAACAAATGGAGAGCAATGCAGATGGACTTTTGCAGCTTTTTTGTACTTTAATGCTAATGATTGTTAATGCTATTCTACTGGAATAAAGTAAATCTAAAAAATAAAATGCAATATACCTACAAATCAGTATTTCAAATATTTAAAAGGATTGGCAATTCTTAAAATATGGCGTTTAAACAGATACCTGGTAAAATACCTTACTGTTACTGCTGTTAATGTTCTAGTAGCAAAAAGTGCAACAATAAAGACAATGAAGAAAGTAAAAGGATAGGTTTATTTATCTAATGAAAGTGTAGCTGACAAAAACGATTTTTCCCTGGATAAATGCTCATCACTAAGGAAAACTTTTCCAGTAACATTGCTTCCAGAAGTTGCCCATATTACATGTCCCTGAAAACATAAGAAGGCCTGTAAAACTGTCTTATACGACGCATCTTAAAACCAAAACATCGCCTTCCCTTATTATGTTAGGGGTCTTGGGAATATGTATGGTTTGGACAATTCTCATATGCCTTTAGAAGACATCACCACATGATTTAAAGAATAGAATTTAAGGCTGTGAATTTTTTAATATGATGGCTTTGTATCACTGAGGAAATAAAACAACCATGTTTGCAAAACAGTGAGTTAAGACTTGCGTAGAACTGAATGACTGAGATATATTCTAGAAAGATGAGAGTTAAATCTACACCAAACAGTGCTAAAATAAAAATGGCTACAACAAAACAGAACAAGAAAAGCAAAACAAAACCAAAATAAAAAAAAATTGAAGTTATGATTTCTCATGGCACTTTGATTCTCACTTGGTTCACCCAACCGTGTAATGTATAAAGTCGTGGTAATATGAAATGCTTTGAACGCGATAATCTACCAGATGGTGTGTGAGGGAAAACATTTATGAGGGCTAGTTTTGGGCTGTGAGGCGGTTGGGGGCTCTAAGAAGGAAAAAAATAAAGCTTGTGGATCGCTGTCTCTGCAGCACAGCAGACTGGAGGAGATGTGCTGCTTTTGGGATCCACCAGCCACTGTTTCATAACAGCCACAGAGGAGCAGCATCTTCCCTTTCATCCACCCACTCATCCACCTCTTCCCTGTGAGAGAACATAATTTGATATGTCGAGAAACATACACACTGTCACTCTAAAGAAAATGACTCAAGGAGTGCTTGCTTTCTTTCTAATGAGTAAAATCTCATGTACTTCAGAGGAGAAAGATATGGCTGATTTTAGCAGATAACAGAAGTTTTTTTGTTTTTCTTCTTCTTCTTCAAAGGTAAATCTTCCCAGTTTCACTTTTAGGTTGATCTGCAAAAACAGACACAGACTTAACCCATTGTACACCAAGGTTAGCTCAGTGTTTTATTGACTACTACATGAAAAAGTAGTTGTCCAGTTTACACATATTGAAGCTATTTGCTGACATTTAAACACGAAAACTACATAATCTTTGTCCAAATGGGGCAAAGCATTAATTATCTTTTGGCCTATTTTAATTTACAATTTAAGTAAGCGATATTAGTCATTATTCAGGGTGTTTTGTACACCTCAAAATTTTGGAGGATTCCCCTGAGGTCATAAACCGTAGGCATATATTTTTTATCACAACAACTTGGTGTTGGCCTGAAAGACTTTTGGCATAGTGGTCATTTATCGCTGACACAGCACACTTAACCACACCAGACCAGCATTCTGTGCTGAGTCTTTAGAAAGTATACATTTTTCTGACAGTCCAAAATATCCCCAAATGAATTGTTGTATTATTGAATGTACTTAAAATTCAGTGCCACAAGCTGTGCTTGTACATTATATCATCATTAATCTTATCAGCTGCTTAGCAGCAGAGAATCTGGCCTGCGAGGAAGCATAATATTCATATTTGACTTTTTTTTTAATTTAATTTTATTTTAAAGAATGTGAATTTTTTTAAGAATTTGTTTTCAACTGTCTCAACATATCTGCTCTTGATTGATTTATTTTTAAAGTTAATATAAATAAAGACCAAAGGAGCACATGACTCATCTTAATATACTGCTGTTTGCTATAACCAGGTGAATGGCAGTTTATAATGTGCAAAAGCCAGCAGCAGCCAAAGGAGCAGGTGTGTAAAAATTACACCCTAAAAAATATGAGCAAAAACACACAAGCAGCTTAATACGTGTAACAAAATTGTTCCCCTACAGTTTTCTTTATTTCCTGGGCATTGGTCCCAAATGGTACCATGTATACAATTAATACCGCTAACATATAAAAAGAAAGGTCTGGTTTTGCAGAATTACAACCTTAACAATGTAAAAGGACCTCGGCAAGACAGGATTAGTGGGGTTTTTTGTTTTGTTTAAACAAAACAATGGGTAGACATCATGATAAGAAATGGGTCAAAATGTTTGAATCTATCCTGTAAAATATGTTTTTATTGTTTTATTATTATTAGTTTTTTGCTCAATCTGTTCATTTAAGTCCTTGCCAAGAACCCTGGGGAGTACACATATAGTCAGCTGAAATCTCAGTATATCAGAAATTCATTAAGAACATATGCAAAGATTTCTATTTCCATAGATGACACTAAAGTTGTTTTAAATAATGGATTGAAATGTTTTTTTTCTCTCTTTTTTTGCGCTGCGTTGATTACTTAGTGTGCCAATTCTCATTCCTTAGCACTGGCAAAAATGTGTATTGTGTATTTAAGGCCTCTACTTACATTACAATTGATAGAAGTACACAATCAACATCTAAGTGGCAGACACAATCAAAATATGGAGGAATGCAAAAACATACATTTTTGGTCCTGAACATGTCAACAATAACATTTACAGACTTCATCAGGTCAGTCATTTGCCTTCAAAGTTACACAGTGTCACAGACTAACTCAAAGTGATGAACACAAAGCATTGCATGAGAAAATTTACACAATGATTATTAACAAACAGTTACTCTTAATCCTGGTAAGAAGGGTCGCATATAAACTGTCTCTCTCAGACACTTACAGAATTATTATTATTATTATTATTATTACTATTATTTGAATAATAAATCATACCCCAAATTCACACAAATGACTGCATCTGTAGCCATCATAAAAACCCCATCATTTCCTGCATGCATCCCACATTAGCGCTGTCATGTTTCTCCACTGGAGAGGGGAAATGTTGGGAAACTTGTTTAAAGTTTTATATGGTACAGTTAACAATTGTCTCTTTGATAAATGCTTTATAAACATCTGTTCCCTTATGTTGCACAGGAAGCTGCTGCAGGTTAGAGATAGAGAGGTGGGAAACTTCAGTGATGTTTTTTTACATCACTCCTGGCTGTTGTTAGATAAATCTAGATCATTTGGATGCATGTATCCTGCTTATGACTTGGTGAACGACTGAATCCCAGTTTTGTAAAACTCGCTTTCATTGAATCAAAACTGGGAAAACAACCCATTACCCATCAAATATCTAATCTAATCTCTGTTTTGGCACAAAAAGCACTAATACAAACACATTCCTTCAGTGAAAGTAAGGAGAGTTCATTATTTAATATCTAATTGTATATTAATTTTATATATTTGTATATTTGTATGTATGGTACATACAAAAGTTCTAACACTTTTTACAGATATAAGACACTACATGACAGTTTTGTTGAAAAAACATTGAAAAAGACATAAAATGACATTTTTCTGGAAGTGATTTTCAGTTTCTGCATTCAGTGTCATTTGTCTGCACATGCGACAAATGAACACATTAAGACATTTTTTTCAAAGTAAAAGTTTGGAATTGCGCATTTAAAAAAAAAAAAGTCCCTTTATGCCTCATGATGATTTCAATTGTTTTGTTTTCAATGATAAATCTTACCACAGCGAAAATCACTACTTACTTACTATGTCATTTTCCTGTCAAGTAACAGACAAATACAGTGAGTGGATGCTTTCTGATTATTGCTTTACAGAATTTTTGTTAAACTGTTTGGAACTAAATACAGCATTAATATCCCTGCAACACTGCTACTGGCAAAAAATTTTTAGAGGCCCCTTTTTAGAGTAAAATTGCTCCAAATTGGGTGACTTGTTTAAATAAATAGCAGATGTAATAAAAATTTGGTTCTGAAATTTTCATTTAAAGTAAAAAAAAAGAACAATAAATAAATTAATTAAATAAACTGGCTTAAAATCTTCTTATTAGCATGTTTTATTAATTTAGAAAAAAAAACAATTAGTCACCTTCATAATTATCTAAATACGTTTGCTACATATTTTGACCCCCACTATCGTTGGGTCTTAACCCGATGTACTGTATTCCACTACTCTTCCTGCTTTGTAGCATATAATTCATGCTTAGTCTTATCAAGTTGTTTGTTAATTAGAAGTTTAAATTAGTCATGCGAATGCTACCAGCTAATGCTACAATCTTACAGTAACTAACAAGGATATCACTTCCCTCCTTCAGAGCTTTGACATTAACAACCTAAGCCATTATAAGTTAACTCTGGCTCACTCCAGAAGACACTAACAATATTTACACATAAAAAGACATTAAGAATCATAAAGTGCCCAAATGAAATACATATGCTTTTGCGTTTCAATAAACTATGAATTTCTCTACAGTGTGCACATTGTGTTCCCTTTAATTCCACCTATTTTTGTGTCCTTTTCTGAAGTCCACAAAACCTGACGTCAGTCCACACAGATCCTTTGTTTGGATGATGCAAAGTACATTTCATGCTTCCTTCCTCTCTTTCCTTTTTTCCTCTGTACTGTGGTAGCATGGCTAATCACCAGGTGCCTTGACGTTCTGTGGATTAGGACTGTAATTTAGAATAAAGGGGGTGATTCTCTGCACAGCCTGAATGTTGCTGTCAGATGTTATAAGTGGTTGTTTTTGTTCCTCCCTCATAATGGCACATGCCGCAAGGTAATTGAAGAAAAGGAAGAAGAAGACACTTTCTGGTAAAAATTGGCACAGTATAAACTGTTATTAGACAACTGTTAGCCAACGCTTTAAAAATAGCAGGGAGGAATCTATTTCTACAGTATTAGCTAAAAAGAAACTACACTTAAACTGGGATGTACAGCAATGTGTTAAGTCAGTGATGTCAGATTGCTATTGTATTAGCTTGTTTTTTGTCAGTGCTACAGCTCAGATACAAAACTACCTCCTGCATTCCATGTGAATGTGGAATGTGAAAACTATATTAAACTAAATAAGAGTAAAACACCTTCAACATTCTGAGCCCATTAAACCCTGGTTGTTTCTTGCTAGGCGTATGTAGATGGTGTCCTCATGAAGGTTAACATAATTTAAGCATGCTAAGCTCATGCATTTATGGTTATTTGGTTTGAATTCTAATTCTAATCTAATACGGTATAATGCATGCATAAAATCCAATTTAGTGTGGTTGTGAAACTATCAAACTAGCATTTTCATAACGATATTCAAGAGGAAGGAGTCAAATGTTTTCACATATCACACCGCCTGAAGTGATTCAGGTTGTTGGACTTTGATTACATCTGGTGCCATACTCTGGAAATCTCTAATTGAACATAATCTGTGTGCTGTTGATTCAAAAAACACCTGGTTAATTTTTTTAAAGCCAAAGGATACATGTTTTCATGTGCTTGATTCCAAACACAACAGCAACTGATGTGATTGAAAAGCACCTTCCAAAAATGGGGAGAAAACAATCTGCAAAATCAGCTAATACCAAGATTCATTGCAATTTAAAAAGTACATGGTTTGGGGTTATAACGAGATTTTTTGGAACTCATGATGTGGTAGTTCTTCTTCTAAGCCATATAAATTCTCTCTTTGACCACTTTATACCTTGTATTCCAGGTAAATGTAGTTAACAGGAGAGAAAGCCAGGACTAGCCCCGACCCACAAAATCAGGTCAAAATCTTCATCCTTTCAGTAGATGATGGGGATTTCATTCATATTTCTACCTCTCGGATTCTCTACATATTACCAGATAAAGTGAACAATGATGGGCCAAACGTGTGACACAAGAAGTGTAATACAGCTCAAGTGCTAAAAACCAGGTAATGTCTTGGTCAGTTACAACACTTAACTTTATATATTCTTTGAAAGCCTCTCAAGTTGCTATGCACACATTCATTCGCCATCAATGCTCCCTCAAAATGAGATGGTGGTTTGTCAAACAATTTGAGGACAGTCTCACTTTCTCCTAGGACTCGTGGGTAGACAATAACACTCAGAAGCTGCCCAGCCCCTTAATGAAGACACAGAAAGACAACAAGCAGTCCTGGGATGGGGAATTAAATGTAGGCTGTAAAGAAGGGCTGTAGCTGAAGCGAAGCTGAGCCTGGAGTCTATCGTGGTCCCAATAGGATGTAATCAATGTCGGCAACCAAACCCTTCTTTGAAGTATCCTCATTAAGAAGGTTTTTGTTTTTTCTTTAAAGAGATCTGAAGAGAAAAAAAATTTCCTTCGAGTCTGAGGGGCGGTCGGTTGCAACAACAAAAGAAATGTGCTTCCCATGAGTCTCGGGAAATAGTCTGATACAATATCAAAGAATTATAACACATTTCCAATGAGAACCAGCATGACCAACTGGTTTGTAAATTAATTTCCAAATTAGGGAAGTGATTCATTCCCCAGTGTAGCTGGGCCTGTCAAAGTGGCCTTGAGTGAGATACTTAACATCTACCTGCTCCAAGGACAGCACTGCCTGGCTGACCCAGGTGCAGCAATGCAGGGTTTATAAAATCTCTGTACTTGGTTGAAGCAATGGAAACTTAGCCGCAACATCAAAACTATACATTTCTGCGTGAGTCTTATGATCGCTCACAACAGGGCCCAATGGTGCTCTCCAATGACATCTGGGATGAATGGCGGATGAGTGGTGCCATTGTTGGATCCACCATGGAGGAGGTAGGGAAAAGCTTGTACCAGCCGATAACCATTGTGCTGAGGTCCAGCTCCTCCAGTAGGATTCGAGCTACACCCATGAAGCATTTGCGGTCCATCCGTCCATAGTTGCCCCAAACAATAACCTGTGGAAGAGAGTCGTAAGATACAAGTTAGAAGGTAAGACTCTAAAATATATTAAAATATATTCCTATCATAAAAACCAGAATGTTTATTTCCTGCATTTGTAATTACATACAGACTCAGGAAGTGATAGAATGCATGTTTACAGAGCCTACTGCAAGACTGAAAACAAAATAAAGGAATGAGGTTAATGAGTTGCCTTGATGATCTGTACTAAACCCATCAGTCTTGATAGTTTCTCTCCTTGGTACAGCAGCAGAGAGAAGAGTTAGGTGTCAATAAAACTAAATAAAGAGGTGCTGTGCACGAGAGGGAGGGATGATGGTGGTGTTTGGAATCCTGTGTGTGTTTGTACTTTTGTTGTCCTCTGTCTCCTGACATCCCGATAACATCAGGGCTCATCTCAGACCACCCAGCAGCTTGTCAAGGAGTGGACAAAATAATCAATATCCTTCAGCAAATGTGTCCACTCATGTTTTGGTCTTGTATGTCTGTACATCCCAGCACACTGATTTCCTTGGTATATGTTAGTGTGTGTCTGCAAGTGATTTCCACAGAGACTCAAAGGTCAAATCTGTTTCAACCTAGTTTTCTGCTTTTCAAAGAAGGATAATCTATTTCTTTTTCTGATTTTTCTTCAAACAAGGTCTTAACCTTAACCTCTACAAATTAGGAGAGAGACATTGGTAATGAAAGAAGTGAGAGTTAAAACAGCAGAAACCAGTTGTTTGTTAGCTATTGAGGATGAAATCTGCAGTGCCCAAGATTTAAAGTTTGCGCTCTCTAGGAAGAAGAGAAATGCTTGGAGAATAAGGCATGTTGTTTTAGCCAGAATCAGTGCTAGATCTCACTAATGTTTCTGGGACCAAATGGGAGCAAATCCCTCCAGTGGGAAGCTTTCTTAGGCAGCGTAAACAGAAGATTAATACCCATTATTTTGGAATAACCACTAAGATTAATGACTGTTTGAGGGTAGTGTCAGAAGAGATTAGGTTAAGACAGGCTTAATTTGAACACTGATGCCAGGTAGACGTTGATCTATAAGCAATGGCGCTGGACAGAATTACCTCACCTTGTTAAGTAAGTGTATGTTTAAATACATAATAAATATTTACATGTCTGTGGTCTAGCGTATAAAAGTCACATATAACCTAGTGAGATTATTCCAAATAACCAGCATGTCATTTTCTAATCCGCTGACAGTTTGACAGCAGAACCTCCCCCTAGTTTGAAGCGACAGCTTAATAATAAATGATTGAAAAGAGTCAGATAAAAGACACATACTGGAAACATACACAAAGTAAACCCTGGATCTGTTTTTAATAATAATCAAAGAAGAAAATAACTGTAGTATAAATTTAGGAATTCAGTAACAGCTGCCACTCATTTTTGTTGTTTTGTTGTTTATTGACACCGAGTAAAACATAATCTAACGACTTCATTTCAGATTCCAAAATGCTTGTTGTGTTGCATCCTCTGCTTCCCGTTGTGTTCTGTGTTATTTTACTTTGTGCCTTGTTGTGAACATTAGTTTATCCTGGCTTTCTGTGCTGTGCATCACCTCATTGTTTCCCTTTTACATTACTGTCTTGAGTCTATTCTCCCTCAGCCTTCCTGCTTGTAATGCCCTCATGTTTCTGAGTCTCCCTGGTTGTTTTCTCCTCCTGACTCCCTCTTTTCTCGAGCTCATTGCTTTAAATTTTTTTCACCATGTTGGACTCATCTATGTCACTGTGCAGTGTTTTATATTAGTATCACTGTAAATATATAAAGCACAATTTCATTCTGTCACCCACGCAGGCCCTTGGTGTTCACTTCAAGTTATTTTTGGCAGTGTGACAAATGAAGTCTCATTTTAGTTAATTAACAAATCATTATAAAGTGATCATGCAGGGTGGTGTATTCTATTTAACAACTTTTATGCCCACCCCCTAACCATGGATTTGGTGAATCATTACACACTTTGTTGTCATGCACCATATAAAACCTTAATTTACCCCTTATAGCCATGCCTCATTTATGAAATGTTCAGAACGGGGACAAAAAAACCCTCAAAGAATTTGTTTTTTTATGATGTCAAAATAAAAGTTGACAAACAGCTGTTAGTTAGATTTTGCACTTGATGTGTTTTGGGAAGGTTAGAAAAGTACTCAAGCTGAGAGTTGGTTTTGGGCACAAGAAGTAAGTTTCTCTGTGACTTTTCAGTGTAGACTTAAGCAGCTTTTTTTCTTTGCTAGATCAGTAAGTGACAAATTGAAAAGTGCTGCTGATTTCAGCGATTTTCATTATCCAGTGTGAATGAGTTTGATGAAACTCGAAGGACAGCAACATGACAGCAGATAATTAAGAGGGAGGCGTTTAGTGGCTAATTACACAGTGACGGGAGCAGCAGAGCAGCCAGAGCAAGAGCTGCAAGTCTCTCCACTGAACACTATACTATTTCTACCTGCTGATTACTGATGGGAAAAAAATACATAAAAGGGTAATATTCTGGCAGCTGGGACACCAGAAAAAAATGCTCTAAAATAACAGAAATGTACAATCGCATTAACTTACATCAACTTTCTGTAATTAAAATGTAGTTTTTATCTTTAAGTTACATGAGCTCTTGTGTATTTTTTTGTCTGTTTTATGTTAAATAGAGGTATTTACTTGCAAAAACAGTTATCTAATAATATAGCCAAACACTGCTATAATATAAATAACCAGGCCAAAAATGACAGAATATTATTGTTATTAGTTGGAATTTTTTAAAAATCTTGTACATTTAATCCCTATTTAATGTTATGAAAAAGATATACCATGCATAAATAAAATTGAAAACTCTTTTATGAAAACTATTAAGTGGATTTATCATAACAGCAATGGCCTGGTTTTTATACGTAATTTTACATACATGTATGATTCTTGAATATTTAGTAAATCTGTGCTCCCACAAATACTTATAATAGATTTGACTTTTTAAAAAGGTATTTTTTGACAGATATTTTGTGCGAGATGTATTTTCTGATGAAACCCCGAAAGGATTTGTGTCTTACCTTTTTAAAACATTTCAGAAAGTGTTATTATATGTAAATTATACTGTTAATTACTGTTTAATTAACAATCCTATCATGTAAGAAGAATGTACTGGATATTAATGGATACTACATTACAGAATTATGAGACTGTGAACTCTGAAACACCTATGACATATTTAATTCCTGTTCAATATTCAATTCTGTTTACAAATAGACCCTTACAAAAAACAATTGCTCTTCTTTCAACATTTTTGATGACAAAACATGAAATTATGTGTTACATTTTAGACAAATGAAAGTGCTCTGTGCCAAATAGCTTTTAGGGAGCCATGCAACCAAAACAAAACATAAATTAAAAATATCTATCAATTAAACTTAGGGCACCTGAAACTTAGAATCGCACGTAACAAAACCCTTGTAAAAAATAGTGTAAAAAGTCACAATTTTATGTAAAAAAACAAAACAAAACGCATGTTCTTTAAAAAATACAAATTTTTGAGTTACAGTTTTTTCACAGTTTTTTCACAATATTTTACATTAGACACATAAATTCACAGCTTATTTTTTGTATTCGTCAGGAATCCTTTTGCTGCGCATTAAGCTTTGTTGTTAACTTGTTGACAAATCAAAGTGATCTGTACCAATGACTGTTCCACAGTTAAGACTCATTGGAAGCCATGAGGGTGTTTTAGGTGTAAGGACACTGCAAGATGATGCTCTCTTACAGAATTCATGTTTCTTTTATAGATATATTTTTTCCACAAAGATCACACAAAATGTCTACGGATGCTAACTTTCAAAGCACCTCCAACTTTGGCCCACTGTACTTCTTATTCAGCACTTTCATAAAATATTGAATGGTTCCATGATATGATTAGCCTGCAATAGAATCAGCATTCTCTGTATTTTCTGCTGATGCCCAAATTGATTGTTCTGTGTAACAAACTGCATAGCACGTCAAGTAGGTGTATCTTACCTGGACCACTTTCCCCTGTGGACTCTCAGAGAAGACCAGGACCTGGTTGTAGAGAGGATCCAGAGATTTTCTCACTGACTTCGTCTTCTTCTTGGCCACACAGATTCCATTCTCCAGAAGATAAACTTTAATGTAGGCCGCTAGAACGACAGCAAACACATAGATTTGACTGATTAATTTCTAGTTTTTCAATATATGATAAAAAAAATATGCTCATCTTATTGAAACTAAAAGATCTTCTAACACATTGTCTGGGCATTTGTCACATACAGTGTGTTTTGAACAGAATGCCATAAAATAATAACTAACAAATAATGCTCCTTATAATGTACAAATGGAATTTGGAGGCTGAACTGAGATGAACCAGTTGATCGTGTCAGTACTGAACTGTGAATGAAGCTGTAATGTTGTATAATCACATCAACAAGCCTAAAATGAAACTATAACACATGAATGTGTAACCCTCGAATGTTCTAAGATACTGGTAGTGATGCTCCCATCTAACCTTGCAAAATACAGGCTAGGGAACAGGCTTATTGCTCAATATTTTGCTGTTCATGCTGACCAGAAAATAGGGAGAAAGTTCTAATCTGTTTCTTCTTTTGAAAAGAAAAATGATTAAAACTGAAAACTATGATTTATGATCATTTATGATCATTTGACCAGCTGTCAGAATAAAAGCATCTAGTACTGTTTATGCAGGTTTAAAGGAGAAATATGGGCTAATAATAACATATGGTTTTGCTAACAGCATTCTAATGTATACTTGTCCCAGAATCAAACTTTCTTGCTAGCTAACAGAAGTTTACAGTACTGGAGCTTACACACACATCACAGCTTTCTGTCTAGTGTGCTGATAACAGGATAGAAATAATTCAGACACTGGCTCACTAAAATCTGCGGGCAGATTCTCACTTGTCTTTACACTGAACACGGAGTTCTTTTTATCTCTATCCCTCCCTTGGCACGGCCGTGTTTTTCTTTCAGTTACAATATACTGGTCTATGCTGATTTGTTTGCTTTCCTCTATTTTCCTATTCTCTTTTATCTCTCCTTCATAGGTTTTTTTTCCAGGTACTTTTTGTGCCATTTCAGTGCTGGTGTTTAGCTCTTATGCAGTTGGGATTGATGCCTGCTTTAATATTGTGCAGCGGCGAGGCGCTACAATCAAAGTCAACAATATGGTCATTCTGACCAGAGGAGGCATTTAATACTGGACTGTATCTATGGATTAAAATCTGAAGTCAGAGCAACAAGATGCACATTTCACTACTGCATGAGCAAAGACAACTGCAGTTTTTACTTATTTAGTGCATCGCCTGCTTCTGCTCCATTCCCCCCCTTCACTCGTCTATTTTTTATATTGTCAAGCACCAAAAGTATGTTTTTGGAAGCTATATCCCATTAGTATTAAATATGCCCTACAGGCTGTTGTGTATGTGAAACTATTTGCTGGCTTGTAAAGCATTCATGTGGAGTACAGCAGTAAAGCAGCTTCGTAAATGTTAAATTTGGACTCAAAACACCTCATGTTATGGTATAAATGGCATTCTCTGAAAAACAGAGCTCAGTGACTGATCACAGACAAACCTGGAGGTCCCTTTGAACCTGGTTTCATGGTGAGGCCTCTGGCCTGGACGACCTCCACCTCCAGTCCCCCATTCCGCTCCATCAGTCCAATCTCTACATCACCTGATTGGGTGAAAAAATGAGGTTAAAGGAGGTGAATTTTAGTAATCAAGATGCATTTTTATGTGATTATTCTTTATTTTTTGATGTCTGTGGCCATTGGTTACTGGCTGAATATTAGCCAATTAGTAAACAGTTTTAGAAGAAGATACTAAAATGAATGTGAGACATAATTGTGTAAGATCACTTGGTAGCTTTAAGTCAGTTGCTAGACAGGTCCAAACCATCTGTCATGTATAAAAACGTACATCCTGCACTGGTTTGTCAAAGGCCTTTTACACATTGTGACCATGGCCATGTCATATTATGAAGGTGATTCTGAATGAGAAGCCAGTCACACTGTATGAGCAATCACAGAAGGATCCTTTGACTTATGTGAGAGCATTTCCCACAGAGCACACTGATCTTTGTCCAAACGTTCTGCATTTTATGTTTTCCGTAGCAATAAACCTAACCAACAATAAAAATTATGGTAAGTTACCTATTAATACAATAGTAATATAAAGGCTTAATATAAAAACTATTTACAGATTCAGAAATATCTTGTTGGTCTCCCAACATCAAACTCCTTCAATTATGTTAAGCAAAATGAAGTGAACTTCAATACAAGCATCTCTGAACCTTTCTTTTTAATAAGTAATGGTTTTGGTTCAGTCTTAACACTATCATTTATCTCAGTCAGCTGGCTCCTCACAGAAAAAAGCCATAAAGACAGTAAAACACGTAAGAGTCCAAGATTTTACTGCTAAATAAGTAAACAGGTAAATATATCATTCATATGTACTCTCTAAACATAGCTCTGTCTGTGTTTTCTTCCAATAATGATCTGAATTTTTTTATATTAAAATTGCGTGCACATTGCAATAATTTCTCTCATTAGAAGTAACTTCGGAATAAAAGTTTTAACTAAATGTCCCCAAAATGACAAATGTATTCCTTTGAAAGTGACACAGCTCAGATGAAAGCCAAGTTATTCTGGGTTCTCTGACATTATATAATGTTGGACCAGGCAGCAGGTTTGGAGTGGAGCTGGTCCAGTCACTGTCACTGTTGTCGGGCCAAGGACACTGTCTGGCTGCCAGTGAGGAAACTGACCCACTTACAGTAAATCACTGCTGTAGAGGACAGACTTCATGCAATATATCCAGTATATACAGCATGGAAATGAATAAATACTGGAGATGATGAGAAAAACAGTAAGATTTCTGATTTGTGAGGCACTTTCTTTGCCAATGTAAAATTATTTTAAGAAACCATTTGGTTCAATTTTATGAGTATAAAGCATTTTTTTTCCTTTTTAATTTTCTGACCCAGTCTGTATATCAAAAATGGAACACAAGTTTTTATTCTACAGAAACAGAAATGTAAGAAATTGAATTGACTGTAGCAAAATAATTAAAACTCCAATCTTCTCTTACCCATGGATGTTGTCGCCAGTGTCTGTCGCCCAACAAACTGGGCCGGTCCCATCCCATCCAGGAAGTCACTGAACTGAGCATCGGATGCCAGACACATGCCACTGTAGTTAAGACTGCAGAGGGAACAAAAAAGCAGGCAGACAAAGACACGGATGGTTAAACATGACCAGACAGTTCTTAATGCAGTTCAATTAGCAGAAGAAAGTGAGTCAAAGACTGAAAGATAATGAGACAATGGAAGAGAGGAGTAACAGAATAGGGACAAAAGCAATCTAGAGGAATAACGAGATAGGGACTGAAAAAAAAAAAGAAAGAAAGAAAAAACTGATAACCGAATACCATTTATCACTCCCCTTTCAGGTTAGTTAAACTCACAAAATTTTAATTGGCTTCCTGAAACTAGGCTCAGATGTTGGCTCTAGAGTTTGACCCCATGTGTCCTTATTTTGTGTGGTTTTTATGTGTATACAAATCAGCTCAAAGTGCTTTGGTGGCAAACAGCCAGGTAGTAAATATGTGTGTGAGTGTGTGGGTTTATTTGTTCTATGGGCAATAGACGACAGCACTTTTCTTCCATTGCTCTACGAGTCTAACATGATGTGTAAATAAAACATAACAATACACTCTCAAAAGTAGGGGCATAGTAAAAGTCAGTTTTCATCCCTACAGTTTAAGTTCACATAGATATACCCCTCAAGGCTAAAAGCTGGACCTCCACTGTGTACCAAAAACATCCCAGGCAGCAGTGGTGTGTCATGATTTATACATTTTAATGACCTAATCACTGTGACTTTCACCTTGTAATTAGTTAACACAATAAAAAAGACACCTTTCAGCTATCTTGTATTTTTAAAAAACATTAATATAGTTCACTAACAGAATAACTTCTTTAACAAAATTCAGTGTTGTGGATAGATTATTTGAATGTCTGAATATATTTGATAAGTAATCAGTCTACTAAAGAAACAACAGTGACCAGTAACACCTAACCATTATGTAATGCTGAAGAACCAACACGAGTCATGAGTAAATTATTACTTTCATCACTATCTGAGCTACCAGCTTGTTTTCATAGAGGTTATCCTTGCCTCTATGAAAGGACTGAGACAGTGACCTCTGTCTCTGTGCTGGGGGTCAGGGTCTGTCTGAGGGATTTACTTCTTCCTCTCTTCATTTCTTTTGCTGCTCGTTCCAGGACAAAGCTCTCTTTCTCATGGTCTTTCGTGGCTTTGTACAAGTTGATGGTTTTGCCACAGTAGAGAATAGCCTTTCAGCGTGCATCACTGTTTGCAGTGTTTTCATTTACAGCTGTAATGTACTTTCTCACTCACTGCAGCATGTCGCTGCTCAGTGCTGAGCCACGTGATCACAGGAAAACTAAACACAGCAGAGCAGGGAGGAGGGGGTGGAGCACAGTGTGCCTGCATGACAGGAGCAGTGTTTACACGACATATCTACTATCTGATGAGCAGGAACAACGCACTGAACTTGGAGATAAAGAAAGTAAAGTACTGATCCTATTGCGCTGGTATCGATCCAATACCAATACCAGCGATGGTATCGATACTATTGATCTTTAGATCGCTCTGCCCACCACTACCATGGTGACAAACTGCTGTACCTCTAAAGGGCCATTTATGCAGAAAGTGAATAGCAGCAATGTGGCGTCTATACAGGGTACAGTAATTTTAACAAATGACAAGGAAAAAAAACACAATGGTAACACTGGAGTAGACAGGTCCCGAGTTAAACTTTTTCAACTTAGAGCTAAGCGACTGAAGAAATTTCCAAAGAAAGCAAAGTGACTGGACCACACTGGACTACACTGGACCACCTAGAAATGGCATCACACCCTCAGGAACTGGAAGCGTCTGGTGCAGATTTCTGTGTTGATTTTAATTCCAGAGGAAGTTTGGAGCTCTCCAGTTACTGAGTCAGTTGAGTGTTGGTGACTTTTACGCACTGCAGCCCTCAACACTTGACAATCCAACTGCTGCGGTTTATAAAGCTTTTGCAATAATACCACTTGCAGCCAATCGTGGAATATCTATGAGGGACAAAATTTCACAAAGTGACTTGTTGCAATGGAGGCATCTTATCCTATTAGCACACTCGAATTCTGTGACTATTTAGTACTCACTTTAGTACTTTTTTAACAATTGTTTTACAAATTCTTGCATGACAGGTGTTTTATTTTATACATCTGTGACAACAGAAATGAAAGCAACTGAATTAAAAATAGGTGCTGCCCACTACTTTTGTCCATATGGCATCTGTTGACTGCACCTCAAGGTACAATGTGTAAACATGTTGCTTTTTAAAAGTTGTACATATGCATATTGCATAAAGGATGCTTGTAAAACACTAGTCAAAAGTTTGGACACACTGTAAACTTTTGACTGCCACTATATTTGTAGTAAAATGCATGCATGCATTTTAGAAGAATTCATTTAAATCTGTAGGAACTTGGTATCTTTAAAAAGAGGCCTATGAGGCAGGCAGTGTTTGTGTGCCTATGCCTGTGAATGGCACTGTACATGATGTAAAAGGTCACACAGACATACTGTATATATATTGTATCTGTATCTCAGGTGTGAGTGACAATTGTGAGTGTAATACAACCTTGAAACATGCATAAAATTGAACAATGAACTTTTCACAACTTGGACGCTGGCAATAATTTAATTTAACGACAAATGTGCAATGTGACTACTGGTTCTTTGGAGAACTTATTCATTACTCAAAAAACATTTAAGAGAGTAGGGAAAGTAATATATGTCACATAATTCACCATTCTCTAACAGCCACTTAGAGCCAGTGGCAGTCAACCCATTCTGTCGTTTAGTTATGAGGACGTGTTGGTTCTAAATAAAGTCATTAGCCATGTTCCCAGCCAGAGACTGAGCAAACAAAGACAGGAAAGATTAACTACACACATCCCTCTCTCACTGTCATTTCTTTTCCTTTCACCTCTCCTCCTTCTCTCCAGAGCTCTCATTAGTCTCTTTCTTTCCTCCTTTTTCTCAGATTATGCAGTTTGCAGCTGTTTCGAGCCCCACGAGATAACATTCTCTCCTTGTCTCTACTTTTATCTCTTTTCCATACCCCTCTCTTCTTCTGCTTCTCCTCTGACCATGCTGACTTTGTCTTCAGTTATTAGATTGTTCGAGCAAAGTCACACAAAAGCACAAAGTCTAACCTTTAATACTAACTGCAAACCGAGTATGCAAATGCTTCATTACAAAATAATTTAGAAGTCTTTCAGTATAATAAAGGAAAGCAATTATTTAAATTAGTAATTTACATTCAGGTGGCAGCATATAATAAGTAATTACATGTCAATTTTAGGGGATGAAAGATAATCCCAAACTCTCATTTGCATCTCGTTACTTTATCTTTTCCCCTGTGTTGTTTGTATACATCCCATGGACGCTTGGGATCTGGGGAGTTTGGACGCCAAATCAGGATCTTGGGCTTTTTGTTGTGTAACTTCGAGTCATTCTTGGACAGCTTATGTGGTGCATTGTCCTGTTTGGAGAAATTACATCTGAAAAACAAATATTTAAGTGGGTTTTAAGTAACATGCACAAATGCCAGGAGGTTTCCAAACAGAACCTTGCATTATCATGTAATAATCAACATTATGTTGTAGCATGCTGGTCTATGTACATCACAGCATGTTTTTGTTTCTTCTTTTGTTTTGTTTCTGTGAGCATAATGCATGAATGTAATATACAAAGTATTAAAGTGCTGCATATATGCAATTAACAGAATACATCAATTAATATGTTTGTATACTGAAGAAATTACATTCCTAATGAGGTAAAAACCTTTGTATATGTGTATCATGGGTACGCATGCAAAGATATTAGTCAAACAACATTAGCTGAGTGGGTATTACTGGGTGATAAATTCCTGAGCTTTAGATTATGTTAGTGTGTGGGGCACATCTGGGGATTACACTGCTGTTTCGCAGAAATATGACGTTCAATGTAAACCACAAGTGGGAAACCGATGGGAACTTAGGGAAAAGCATAAATATAAGATCTCATACTACTCAGTTTTTTGTAATGCACTGGAATTTAGAACAACAACAACCTGTCATTAATTGTAAAGTTAAATAAATATGGAAATATATTTGCAGATTTTACAAAGATATTGGTAAAAAAAAAATCTGTCTTTCTGTTGTTATAATATCATTTGAACAGAACTACTTTTATGTTTTTTGTCATCATTGTCATCGTAAGCTCCACACATACTGCACTAAAATTTAAAGCGTCACAGTGCAGCTGAAGCACTGCTTTGCACTGCTGACAAAGGATTGGTTGTCAGGAGAAAAAGGAGTACATTATAATTTTACAACATGAACCCAGTAAAATGTCAACATGTTTTTTCCTGGATATTTTTTAAAATGATGACTCCTTTTAAAAAGAGTCACAGTTGCGTGTTTCTCTCTTACACAAAGGAACACATTTCCATTTACCTCATTTTCCACAATCACCGTGCACGCACACATTCACTGGAACCTGAATGGCTCCCACCATAAATCAATAAGCTCATAAGTGTGATTGGATGGTGTTAGCTAACAAAGTGCTTATTCATGACTGTGCATAGAGAATGATGGAGCTTTTCAATCAGCAGACTGAGCCAAACAGCTGACGTAAAGACTGAAATACAGACAGGAAGACGAGCAGTGGTTTGCTGCGGATGATTTAAATGATGCAGTGGTGCAGCCAGCTTAATGAGTCAACTGTTGTTCCCTTTAATGTTGTGTTGCTTGCAGCATGGCGCATGCACAGATTTTAAAGGCCGGTTCTGTTTCTGGTTTTATATAATTTATTTAAGGGATTTTTAATGTGCTTTAATATAAAAAAAACTGAAAGAAAAAGCTAAATGAGACAATCATGGAGAATAGAGCTGAACATACTGGAACAGCAGTTAGTTACACGATCTAAGCGATCTGGTATCTTTTGAGCATTTATTGAATTGATTTCCCCAATGTATTTTCCATGTGGGTCATGTTTACAATAATTATTTTTTATTAACACAATTAACACAAATATGTACAAATGATGTTCATTTCAGTTTGGGAAAGACCAGTCATAGGATTTAAGAGAGAAACAGGTCTTCCTTGTTCTTGTGTAGAATTAGGGCTGTCAAGCATATTGACATTGTTATGGAAATCTGAAATAAATCAATCTACATAAATAAGTTGGCCATGTAAGGTTTTAATTTGTCTTTGCAAAGTGCTAAAATAATGATACAGAGTACAGGAGCAGTCTGTATGGTATTTGACAAAGAAAAAGAACAAGTGTAGAATAATTTATAGGAACAAATCATAGCATGGCAATCAGACGAGTATATCTTAAAATGGAAGATAATATAAAGTAAAAACATATTACTATGGAGCTTGTCTGTTTATTCATATTAAACCAAATAACAAAATGCCCAAAATAATCAAAAAAGAACGTTAAAAAAAACAACACTTGAACTTACCTCAATATGATGACAATTACACTAAATGGAAAAAAGTCCTAGGCCACCCGAGTTGTTCTGAGCTATTGTCCAAGATATCCTTGTGTTTACATTTGTCATATCAACCATGTATAGTATGAACAAAGATGGTAATTGTTTTTGCAAAACAATTAAACTACATTTTGGTGTAGCATGTCAACATTTTTATGTCGGACAATCACTTCAATAGAAATACATATCAGCACTGTTTATGACCCAGGTGGGATTGTATTTTAAACTATTTTAAAATTAATAGTGTGTGTTATAAGTGGTAAAAGGCTGAGCTTCATTTAGGTAAGCTAGACAACATATGATGTGATCCGATGTGTGCTGTGTTTTGCTAAAGTGACTTGGATATGGAAGAACAGTAAATACTGTAGAGTTTGAATAAGCTAAATCAAAGAGCCTCGTGTGAACACAGATTTTCTTGCACTCTTTCTCCTCCCAAAGCTCTCTTTGTCATTTAAATTTTTTTTCATCTGTGCCTGTAATGCCTTCATTAATTTTTTTAACCTCACAGTGATTAAGGCTTCACTGTGGACTTCTAGGAAACAATCAATTAGGTTGTCTTTTTCTTCTTCTTCTTTTCATATAGTTGTGTATGTTGACTCTGACTGACATCTTCTGTTTGATTTATTCATCATTAATAAAGGATTTGCTTCTGCTACTAAAGAATAAATAAGCTAGCATCATTAAAATCTAGCTAATGTATTCTTTTTTGTTCTATACTATGCAAAGTAATCCATGTTTTTAAGCAGAAGCTCATAAACAACGTATTTGCATATTCCAAATATAAATGGAATATTAATATGCACACAAACACACTCAATGATGCAATCATCCTCTCGTTATTTTCGTCCCTCCCCTCTTCCTCTGTAAACCCTCCCAGCCTACATCAGTCTGTCTGACTTGTCTTGTTATGTAACGGTAGGAATTCAAGCTGGTAGCCAGGTTGGCAGTTATCTGCATGTGTCCGTGTGTGTGTGTTCAGTAGTACTACACTATTACTGCTGATGTCATAGGTGCTCTGTATGCTCTCTCTCTCTTCCTGTGCATCAAAGACATTGCTGTTTTTTTTCCTGTATGACAGGTAATAGAAACACAGGAACACGAGGAAGAAAATAACCTGAAAATACAAAGGCGTGACAGGATCTTCTGATTGCAAAACCTCAACCAAAGGAATCAAATCTCTGAAATTCTGTTACACTAAAATATATTTCTTTCTTCATTTTAAGTTTGAATGAACTGAATTTGAATCTTTGCAAAAATGTGCTATTTTCAAAATAGTCTGCGGTAGTTTTACTGATATAGTTTAAAGTCCAAATAGATTGTCCAACAACCAAGATGAATTAAAAAATCCAATTTACAGCCTAAAGTTTACAGGAAATTGTTCCTAAACAACTAAAATAAAGAAAGCCAAGTAACGGCAACAAAAACTACCATCGAAGGAGGGTAAAACAAAAAGAAAAAGAGCTGTAAAAACATATTGGAGAGGACCTAATGTGATGACTTTGTAGCAGGTTTTTTGTAATTTTACCAAAATGTGGACTTTTTATGTTGACTTTTGCTTAGTTTAGTTTTTTCAGATTCAGAATGCTGTATTTGTGTTTAATTAAAGTAGTATTTGTTACTTACTTCCCTTCAGAGCCATAGCTGTTCATGCTGTCTTCTATGGACTCGTGGCTAGCCTGGCGAACAGTTCGACTGGGCATCTCCACAGCCAGCCCCGTCTCTGTGCTCCTCTGGATAGCTCCCTTCAACTTCCTGCCATCTGTATCCACTGCAGGTAAGCAAACACACAAAAATAAAACCTGAATTCAGCTACATGTGAATAGAGTACAGTGTTGTGTATGTCTCATAGCTTTAAAATTCTTACAGTTGTTTTAGTTTATACAATCCCTTGTTTCGACATGTGTACAGTGTTGCTAATGGCATTACTACGAGAGGATTTTCAGTTTAAGTACAGATTGTTATTTATCCTTTTCTTGCAGCAAATTAGCTTCTAATTAAAAATAGACAAAAAGTCGCTAAGATGAATCACTTTCAACTATTATACATCTCATCACATAAACTGAGTACAATAAAACACTCAAACCAACTTTAAAGTAAGCGAGTGACTGCATGCGACTGGCATTTCTTGTGGCAGGATTTTCCTCTAGTTTTCATTTTTAATATTTTATTTGTGGTTTGGAAAAAATAAACAGAACAGGATGTCAGGTTTGTTGAAGCTGTGTATGTGTGTGTCCCGCTGTGACCCCATCAGTGTCACACGAAAGACGACCAGAGAGATGAGAAATTTAACAAGGCCAAGGACAAAAGCACTCGATTACTCCTTAAAGCAGGGACATACATCTTGTTGCAAAGTAGCCCACAAAATCGATGTACGGAGCACTTTATGGGACCACTCTCTGGCTTCAAGGTGTCCTGTGTGTGTGTTTGTGTGTTGATGGTGTTCATGTTGGTTTAGTTCATAATGAAGTGTTTGAGCAGGAGGTCTTTCGACCTTGTTTTTAGAACAGGACAGGAAAGATGTTTTCCTTTTAATGGTCAGGACACCCGCAAGGAAAACACACTAAGACAACACACATTCACCACAGTCGCTCAAATACATCAGCCTAAAACACATTCTCGACCATGCAAAATTAATTTTGTGAAGCTGAGTGTTTTTCAAACAAATGCCAAAAGTGATTAAATAACTGAATAAAGGGTAAAATCCCCCAAATGAAATACATGTCAACAAAAAGGCACCCACAGTCACACACTCTCACACACAACTACATGGGCACAGTACTGTGAAAGTTAGTTCTGCAATTATTAAAGAGCGACCTAGAATGGTGCTATTTCTATCGTGTTCAAGTGGGACGGGACGCTGGCAGATTTGGGTTACTTGCTTCTGCTTGCTGACTGGTTTCGTGTGATCAGTTATCTCCTGTGTTGGTCCACAGATGCACTGTCATCCATTAATACCAAAGTCAGTATAGCGTGCAGTCCAGAAAACCAATGAAGGTAAAAATTCAAGGCAGTGAAAGAAATTTTTAAGAAAAATAAAACATAGTACTGGTAGACAGAAGAAAGCTTTGATACTGTTCCATTTACTTAGCATAATTCATATTGCTTTTAAGTTATTGATGTGTAAGATCCCTTTTTTTCCTGCATTCACACAGCACTTCCTAGAATTCTGCTGTTTCCATATAACCATTTTGGATTTGATACTGACATCCAACAACTGTTTAGAGAAAAAAAAACGTAACATGTTTTTTGCATAACTAAACATGGGACATTGATTTTTCCTACTATCTAATTAAGATGTATCCACATGTTAAACAAGCATATTTTCAGAAACTATGAATGTTAGTTTTCATATGAAGTACTTGGGAACCTAAACTCTACCCCAGACGACAAACAGGTCACAGACAGCCTTTAAAAGGTTTGACTGAATCAGTCATTGTGACACATCCCTTTCAGAATAATTTCTATCTTAAGTCTATGGCTGATTCCTGGGTTTGTTCCTTGTATAAAAGTTGAGTGTGGTATGGTGGCTCAAGGAAAAAGTGTAACTACAGAGAACTGGGTAACACTTTGAAAATGCTGCTCCAAAACCTCACACCTGACATAAGCCAGGAATTTGATACCAATACCTTGCTTTACACAGCACAAACTTCTATTAACCGATGAACCAAATTTCTAGTGCCACCAATTGCTTAAAAGCTAGACAAATTAAACACAATTCTCAGTAACTAAAGTTACAGCAACTGAACCTGATTCTTAGCCAAATTGATCAAACTATACCCGAACCAAAGCAAACAAACATGACAGCCGAGTGTGGACCAAGGCCAGTTCACATATAGCCCTGTGGACTGAGTGCAAAAATGTGTAGCAGCAATAATCCTTCAATATCATAAACATATACAGACACAAGTCAGCAATATGCATCTGCTGCAATTCATATCTCAAGCATTTATGTAATGTTTCCATTCAGAGAGGTTTATATTATAATACAAGCTTAAAACTCCATGGTTATAAAGATAATGACCAACAAAAAATTGGGTCAGAATGCAGATGTAATGCGTGTGACATGGTGAGCAACCTGAATATCCACATAAAAACCTTTAGAGTTGTAAAATAAGTTTCCTAATCCTAATCTTACCCGGCATCTGGATTTACGAGCAAACAAATCTGCTTTACTCCCAATCCTCCTGCCAAACTATTGTGGTAACAAGAGTCACAAGTCTTGCCAGTCTTTACTAGTATCTCGTTAACATTAAAAGGCCTTTATGAAGTTTCAGACTTCTAGTAAAATATTGCTGAATAGTTTATGCTTGCAATGCCTTTCAAATGCTGTGGAACACAAACAATTTGTATTATTTGCTGTTCGCACAACTTTGCTAACTGCTAATGTTCAACACAGGTCCTCATTGTGTTTTATAGTAGATACAGCAAGAGTATTTGGATGTTGGTCTGCTAATATTTGCTGGCTGAGCAGTGTTACATTTGCTGACTTTACTTGTATTGCTATGTTTTAGCTAGGCAGCTTTACTCACAACAAGTGCTTTTAACCAAATCTTCCTGTCGTTTCTGGAAAATAAGTCCTTTCCATTAGTTCACTTCTGGCCAAATCCTCTTATTGGTCAGTGGCACTCTTTGTAAGATAATGATGGCTAAGCAAAGATATTCACTTTGCTTTTGTTTCAATTTGTGTTCTAAAAAGATTCTAACAAAAAAATAGGGCAAGAAGCAACTGCCACCTAGCAGCCATCTCGTAAAATGAAAATGAAAAAAGTAACTCAAAAGTTCTCTTAGTTTGTCGTAGAAAAGGTTTAGGAAGGTTTTATTGTCTCTTTTTCTGTACAAGTTTGAATTCTGCTTTACATGAGCATATTTACAGAGCTTTATTCATGACAAGTGTCATGTTAATTCATGTTATAGATCATTAAGACGAGAAAAATGGTTACAATGAACAAGTTTTCTTTGTCTTTCTCATAAACTCTTAATTTACTGCTTATTATTTACATGAAGAGTGATGCATGAGCCAATGAGGAAGTGGTTTGGACACAGCTTGTGTCACCAGCAGTGACACGGACATGGTTGCCATGGACACAGATGCCATTACTATGGAGACTGCAGTCAAACCAGAGACAGCGGTGAGGATGTTCTGTGAGCATTTTAACACAGGGGCATATTATTAGCTTGTTTTAGTGTTTGTGCGAGTTTCCATTATGTTGTTACGTTACGTAGACACAAAGCTTGTGGAAACAACTTCTACTTGAGAACCAAATTCTGTTGGTAGAAATTCTTTGTTTTTAGAATAAAAACTTGGTTAAAGAAAATATTAACTTTTGTTTGAGGTTAACATTATGGGCTAAGTATGGTTATGCTTAAAGTGAGTCTCCTGAAAATGGATTTAAGTTCATGTTATGTCCTCTGAAGTAATGGAAACTAGATCATGTGTGTGTGTGTGTGTGTGTGTGTGTGTGTGTGTGTGTAGCCTCCTGTCACCTCTTGTCACGGGTGGTGTATTGAGGTGGAGTAGAGTTACATAACTAATACAGCAGGTGGGTAATGGCCGGAGACACATCTACCACTCTGGTTTGCTGCAACCCTTTTCATGCCACTGATGGGATATTATCTCTGTTCACTTCAATCCAATTGAACATGCTTTATCTGCAGCAGAGTGAAAGGCAATCTTGCCAGGCAATCAAGATAAAAGATTAAAATTTAGAGGACTGACAGTTTTTTTTATTTGCAGCATTTCTCCACTGATTCTCTTTGTCCCCGACACTTTGCACAAAACATTAGGCCTGCGATGTTTTCTCCTTTCTCCTGCCTGCCCGCATCTTTGCATCTCTTTCAGTGCTTTATAAAGTGAAGTCACATCAGTTACTGCCTGCTAACAAGTCATAAAATGATAGAAAACCTTGCTGCATATATACACAGGTAACACCATCAGTCAAGACTAAACATGGCCTGTAACTGAACGACAGAAAACTTTTAGATGTATGCAGTTTTTCCTATTTTTTGACAGTCAGTCTGGTGACCAAAACTCACTCACAGGTCTGCCTTATATGGCCCAGGTGTGCCACAACTATTTGGCCACATCTGACATCGAATAGTTCTGTTACAGAGCCATTAGGATCGAAAGTATAGGCCCAAATGTGCCTAGTAGACAGTTGGTGAAAACCAAAAATCAAAGCTGTGCAGTCATTCATTCTCATTAAAAATGGCTGACCTGCAGGATTTCAAAACATCAAACAGGTTGTGGATAATCAGTTACACACCTGCTCAAATGGCTTTCATGCCACAGTGTAACGGTTGTACTCGTTTTCTTTCTGCCTTGATGTTTTTTTTTTCCTCTTCCTTCTGTCTGAGAACATTTCTCCTGTCTTTGGATCAGAAAAGTTGTCTTACCTCTTTTCTCTTTCATTTTGAGTCAATAATTGTGACTTAAAGCTTAAAAGAATTGTCAACCCCCCAAATATACAAATATATATATATATATATATATATTTGTATATATATATATATATATATATATATATATACATATACATATACATATTGTCTAAAAAGGTGTTTGTTTTGATTCAAATGTTTACTGATATGACGATGACAGATGTTGGTCAGCCAGCATCTGCTTAGAAAGCTAAGCCCGGCCACTTTTCCTTCTGAGACCAGCTGCTGTTGTTTATTTGTTTCCAGATGCCTCGGGTCTTAAGTCTGGTGCAGTCATTTGAAATCTGGAAGCTCACTGCAAAGGTTCCTTCTGTCAACCTGAATTCTCTCCTTTCTTTCACTGCATCCCCAACCCTGATCCAAGTGCAAGTGAGCTGTCCTTTCTTTCACCTTAAAAAGTTTTAAAAGTAATCAAATATCTGAAAAAAGTAAATCTTTGTGAAAGTGAAGAATTAATATCAGAATTGGGTATTATTCCCACCAGACATGATAAGGTTTACCTAATGCTCTTGAAAGGTGAATACCATTTCCCCACTATCCTAAATGTCATCTCTATATAAATATCAGCAAGGGCATTTCTCCCAGTCTTTTCTCCTCTCTGTTCTCCACCTCTGAAAGAGGGGGAAAAAAGAATAAAAATAAAATCTCACTCCAATCTAAAATAGCCTCCTGCATTTCTGGTGAATGTAGTTCACAGCGTGTGATGAAGTGTGCCTGCTGTGATGTAGCACAAAAAGTGTCTGAGGTGACGCACAAAAGTTGTGATGTAGCAATCAGTGAGCCAGGACTCATTAGTTTGTCTCCCAGCAGAGGGATATTAATGAAAGCAGAGCAGATACAAAAATAGTCGCTCCCCATTCAGACAACTTATCTGACCAACATACAGACTGAGAGACAGGGAGACTTGTAGACAAGGTAGGTCATACCTTGTGGCCTAAATCACTCAATAGGCAGATATTTCTACAGTGAATTGGGATCTACCTTAACGTAAATCTCCCAAAATTGATTTCAGACTTTTACTGGCAAAATGTCTTAAAATGACAAAATAAGTATTTGCTTGTGTTGTGCAAATATGTGTGAATATTTCTGATAGACTGTAAGTCAGTTTGAGGCACTTTGACAGCAGTAGCAAGAATCCCATATACAAATAATATTCATTAATATATGTCAAATATGTCCTCAATTAAGACAAATATGGCTTGAAAGGAGCAGCTGTGTTAGAGGTGGGTTGCAATGTGGCTTGCAGATACTGTAGGCAGCAGTCTTGGGCAGCTTAAAGCAACTTAAATAGCATGCTCTATAGAAGTTTTGCATTTGGAAACAGAAGGGTATCAGCGAAGTCAATAGCATTATGAATCATTAATGTATCTAAAGTACTTAAGAAAACTATTTTTAAAAAATCACTTCATGATTCACAACTTAAGACACACTGCCAAATATAATATTTGCAGTGTGGTCAAATTTGCTACGTACAACTACAGACAACATCTCTCCAACTTTCCAAACAGCATCACAAATACATCCCCTTCTAGCACAGTGAGGTGTTATCATGTCAAAGCCCTGTCAGTGTTACTGCCATAGAGTGAACTGTAGCATCATATAACTTCCCTCTTTTCTCAGGAAGGACTTTTTTTCTGAGAAACCCTTTATAAAGTTTAAAAACTCAACTTCACACACTCTGAGGCAGTATTTGCCTCCTGTGCCATGCTGAGAGATTGTGATGTATCCATTTGCTCACCCACCCTTCTGTACTTCCACAGTGAGTTTGCCACAAAAGTTAATGAAGACATCTCCTCCTCTGGGCCACATTGGGGGGGGCATTTTAACTTGACCTAATTTCTCACATAGGGAAGAAGAAGCAGAAATCTAAAACTGCTATTGGGAATACTTTATAGAAGTCCTCCTCCTAAATTGTATTGTACATATTATAGCCAATTTAAAGGCAGAGTCTCACCTCATTTCAGTTCTGCAGATGAGTTTTAAGCAAATATCTATATGTAATTTGTCAATCAGGTTATTGTTTCCATTCTTCATAACATGACATATGCAGAAATGTGTTAATGCATACTTTGTTGGAAAAGGGACAGTCATCGCTGCATGTCTGAACCTCTGTGGATGAATCAGTGGTTAAATGAAACTAAATGGATGTACTGCAATATCCAGTGAGTGAAATTACTCTGTCACCAGCAGACTATTCATTACAGAAAGAGATGATTTGGCATAAGGTGCCTGTCAGATTGAGAGGATTCTGGGAGGCACTGAAAGAGTTGCATTTATTTAAAAAATGACTTTCCTGGTAGCGGTACTACAGACGATGACGAGCGATGACTAAGGCTGGAGATGAAAAAGAAGCTGCCTTTTCAAAGCTTTGGCACCACATATGATGGACAAAGCAGAACACTGAACGCCGGAAGAAGGAGTCAGCGCTAATTACTTTATTGGTAGATAAGCATTTTTTAACCTTCCTAGAAATTGAGGGTTTTGCTGAGTGTGCTATACTATTTTTGAACACTGGGGAGTACTGTCACAGTCTTATGTGTTTGGCCAGATGCCCCAGTTTGAATGCCTTGCTCAAAGATATAGGAAGATTAACCGACAAACAATGCTTCAGACTGATTGTAGTATCAGGATAGTTTTGCTCAGCTGCAGGGGTTTATTGGCACAGCTGCTGCCCGTGAGTTAATCAGTTTCTTCTCATTTAAGCAGTAGTGTGATGGCACCTGGGTCCCTTGTACACAGTGCCTCTACCACAGTGATTGGTGCTCCCTGTTTACAAGCTATCTAACCTAACACCAAGATACATGACTATTTGGTAAGATGGTCTTTGTATAGTTAGTGTATGTGCATAAAAAAGTAAGCTGCCTCACTAACACAAGATTGTGTTTGTGGTTACAGGACACTCGCAGTAACAGTCTTGTTACACTAGTTTACACATGAAACGGAACAAGATGGAGTGATAAAGTGGCAGCCACCACTCATCTCACTTTAAACAAGGACGTGACTGAGGCCAAAGATTATCTGACATCAAACTAGACATCCAACAGACCAGGCACTACTAATTAAGACTACTTATTTCTGCATTTCCCGTATAAAGTTGTATTATTAGCTACAGTATGTAAGTACAAATTCTCACAGTATGTACAGTAGTATGTGCTTGTAAAGTGTGTCTCAGTTTTTCAAAATACAAATAAAACTTGTACACTCAACAAAGTAGGGAATTTTTTATATTCATATTAGCAATTTAAGCAGCAGATAGATGTAATGTGGAGGTGTAAGGTGAATTTAAGGGAGTGACTGAGTGAGTATATTCGCAGGCTTTTATGGTGTTCATCAGGCCTCATTAGCTGGCCATCCTCCCAGGTCAGCCCAGTCTATTAATGTTGGCCAGGGGAGCATGTTGATCATGCATCATGCAATCTCTGTTTTAGCATGTATACTGTATATTTAAATCAATACTGTATACAACAAGAGCTCTCAGAGAGCACTAAGTGGTAATATGGAAATCCATATTACCAAGAGATTTTAAGATCTATTCACGCAGTGTGTGGTTTTGTGAAACTTTATGATGTCATTGTGACTTTGTAGGGCATCATATTGGAAACATAAAAAGTGAATTTTCCAGTTCTCACCAAGCCCTCTAATATGATATATTACTCGATATGGTTTCTTTAATTTTTTTTCAAGGTCATCGTTGACCTTGAGTGCTAACAATGTTGGTCAAGGTCAAATGCTTAGCCAAACTAGGTACTCATGGTCCCCGAGGCCTAGAATATTGCTGTGAAGTTTGAAGACGGTCCATGAAAAATTGTGGGTAATATAACATTTTTACAGATTTTCAGATTTGATGTGACCTTTACCCGATTTTAAAGAAGATTAAATCAGATCAAACTTATATTGGTACCATCACACAAAACCTGAAAATTATATCTTGAAAACTGTGCACACTAGACTGCTAACAAACTCCTTTCAGAGGGAGAAATATAGGTGCAGTTAAGGAGAATGAAATCCAAGCTTTCTCTTCTATGTTCATGCCTTATCTGTTATCTCCTCTCAGGTGAAATAAATGTCCCTGTGACCTGGGAAAAAGTTACTGATGAGCTGCCAATATTCTGATTAACCCATTATATTGATTGAAAAGCTCAGTTACAAAAATCTTCGTTTGTCATTGGTTCATTAGTGAACTTGCTGCACTCTGGTTGACCTCCTCCTCCCCCAACATGCTGAAAAGCCATATCGTTTTCGCAAGACTTGCCGAATACATGTTTGGTCATTTATGAGCTGCCAAAAATGCTAAGCTATGGATTCTACAAGATTTCCAGTGGTACACTTTGGCACCAAAAAATCAGCAATAAATTGTTTTGTGTTAACTTTTTCTTAACCAGGAGATTTTTTTTTTTCCAATAATGTCCTGTGCCTCTAGGTTATGTAAGCTGCAGGGTGTAATCATCTGTATCAGACTTGGTCTAGCACATCTCCCAGCATCCAGTTACTGTATCTTTTTTTCTCTTTTCCTTGAATCACTTTTAATAAGTGCGCAACACTTATGGCTACGAGCAAACCTCAAACCTTGCTTTTTAGGAATAAGTTGGCATTTGTCATTAGCCGTTAAATGTGACAATATCGAGAATCAGGTCAGGCCATCTTCGTAAGTTATTCTGTCCCATGTACAGTACACACTTCTGAAGTGGTTTTGCTACTGTAAACAGAGTTAAGCCAAAGGAGCTGCCTGGGTAAGGCAATCAGAAGCAGGAAGTATTCTCACATCAGCAGCTTCAGAAGTCACATGGGCATTGTACTAGTTAGCATTTTCACTAGTGAAGAATTCTTTTAAGCTTTAAACTCAGTCATGATTCACTACTCATTCACTCACTCATGTATATTTATGCAGCTTTTTGTTCCATGAATTGTGCTTAATTTCAAAGGAAGCTGAAAATTTAAAGTTCTATACTATTGTGCATAAGAAAACAGTAGGGACAGTGTCAAATATCATTTAATGTCTACACTAAATTTTTATATTGGCATGCACAAAGTAGTACCAAACACAGTGTATGTTGTATTTAATAAAGGGAAGTACTGACTTTTAATAAAGGGGATTACTACGAAGTTATAAGGTCACGTAATCAACAAAGTAATACAATTCATCCTGTCATGAGCAATTTGATGGTATTTGTTGTTGAGATCTTCTAATCTGGGAGGAACGTCATATACCGCCCAAATTAGCCACATTGCAAATGATCAGTTTGCATTACTTAAATAAAGGATATAACATGAAGAATTTGTGCTATTAGATTTTGATATAATGGCAAACATTTACTACAAACACTTAAGTAAATGGACTAGCACTTTTCTACTCGTGCACTCAAAACACTTTATATAACATGCCTCAATGACCTATTCATACCAGAACTTTTTTCTATGCTTTTTATACCCAAGTGCTTCCTGTCTAACATTCCACACACATTCCAGAAAGAAACTTGGCGTTCAGTATGTTGCCCAAGGATACTTTGGCATGCAGACTGGAGCAGCCAGGGATCGAACCATCTACCAGTGTATAACCTGCTCTACCTCCTGTGCCACCGCCAGCCCAAGTCCCTCTGTAAGACCAGCTAAACACTCACTGGATAAAAATACTAACAGAACCTCAGTGAATCATTTCTTTCCATCCCTGTGGCTTCTGAGAAAAAGTGCTCAGTCTAGTGACATCAAGGAAGATATGAGGACACTGACGTCAGCATACGTATGCATTATTTACTTGAATACCACTTCCACACAAATCTAAGATTCTCATTGCTCTGATTTTAACATACTGGATGACTGTTTCTCGTCTATAAGACATTTATTGTGTTAGAAGAACAAGCGATGTTATATTCAGCAAAAGGCTAGTTATTTTCCGATAGAAGGACAAAGAGAGACAGGAAGAAAAAATAATGTAAAGAGGCCGGGCCTCTTGGAAGAAGAAAAATATCTGTCAAGATGGCAAGTTACAAAAGAGAAGAAGCCCAAATTAAAAAGAACAAGACAGAGTTTGAGTGGCAGGATCGAGAGCGACAGAAAAGATAGAGATAAAATGAAGGGTTGGCAGCATCGATGAAATGTGATAATGAAAGGGAGAAAAAAGAAAGATGACTTATTTCTGCTCCTCCATACTGTAAGTACTCTGCCACTGAAGCAATTTAACAAAGTGATAAACAGCTTTCCAGAGAATTACACAACTTATATTTATCCTCGTTGTCTGACAGACCCCATACACTTAACTCTTTTTTTACTCTTTGATACAAGCAAGATACAAAGCAGCGAAAGGATGTTTATAAGCCACTAACATGATAGAAAAGAAATGTAAAATTATTTTTTAAAATTTTATGTAATGCAAAGCATGTTTGATCACCATTAGAACTTTTTCAATATTTACATAATTTAGTGTAAAATCCAAAGAACGGCAGAGTTTGTTATTTTATGAAATCCCTATGGTGGTAAAAAAAATGTATCCGTTCGGTTTTGTCTGCTTTTACAGTTCAGGGTCCTTGGGGGTGGAGCCTATGCCAGCTATGATAGGGTGAGAGTTTATCATAAAATATCTTTTTTTAATTACAGATCTGTTGTTTTTACAAAACAAGCCCTATGAATGAAAACAAGTCCTATCCATTGGCCCCTTAATGCAGTGAGGTCAACCTGTACCCTTACTGGGAAAACAGCCTCAAAGTATAATATTTCCACCTCCACGTGTGACTGTGGAGGTAGATAGTTTTCTCTTAATCCAAACACTGCTGGTTGAGTTAATGCCAAAGAGCTTGATTTTGATTTCATGTGACCACAGAACTTTATCCCAAACCATCTCTGTATCATTTGCCTGTACATGTTCCCTATGCTTGCAAGCACAGGGGACCTTGGGTGCCATTACCGGTGTAGTGTGTCACCAATGGTGACGCACTACACACGAACAAGGCTCCTCCTGTGTAGTTTTGGGCTGATCCACAACCCTTCTCATGATCATCCTCACCCCATGAGGCAAGATCTTGCATAGAGCTCCAGACTAAGAGCAGTTGATGGTCATTTTATAGTACTTCCATTTCCAAATAATCACACCAACAGTTGTCACGGTCTCACTAAGCTCCTTGCTGATGGCCTTTAATTTTGTTTCTGACATCATTTGACTTTGGTTGTGCCCATAGTGGTGGAGAGGTTGGACTGGAAGAAACTGATTCTGTGGACAGGTGTGCTTCATACACACGGTAAATGGACTGGTTCACATGCATTCATACGCCAATGGATGCATTGTAGAGCAACTTGGAGTTAGTTTCTTGCCAAGGATATTTGGCATGCAGACTGGAGCAGACAGGTATCGAACCACCAACCTTCTGATTAGTAGGTGACCTGCTCTACCACTCAAGACTTCAGGAGGATCAGGAGGATCTGTAATTTATTGACTGATTAATTGCAATCTGTGTGCCATGTGGGCACAGACTGGCTTCTTGCCCACTGGAGCCAGAATTCAAATACTTATTTCACTCAATTGCAGGCAAATAAATTTATAACTATTCATGTTTTGGGTTTTTTATGTTTTTTTTTTATAAAAATGCTTTGTCCTATCGGTGTTTTTTTATCTAATACATCTGTTTTGACTCTAACCTGATACTTTTTTAATTTTTTTAAAGGATTAAAAAGAAAAAAATCTCGCAGTTTACTACATGCAAAACTTTGCAGTCTTGTAGCCACTGTACTAGTGGCTGCATGCTAACATCAGCATCCCAACATGTTCTGACTGTTAACATTCTAATGATTAGCAGTTTAAAGATTTTTGACTTGCAAAGTTACCATAAGGCAAAACATGCAGTAAGTACCATTGGAGTTTAGTGTATTAGCATCCCAGCATTTGCTAATTGGTACAAAAGTGGATGTTCAGTGCTAAAGACGTTACTGGACCTGAGGTACTGTACAATGCAGAACAATACATGTGCAGAAACCCAAAAATATTGTCCTCATTAAGGTAAAAAGTTGAAAAGACAACTTTTTAAGTTTAAAAGACTAATTAGTTTTAGGTAATCAAACAGGTTCCTTTAAAATCTGAAAAGGAAGCATAATAAAGTCAGATATGGTGTCGAATTATCTTATCAGACTAGTGTCTGAACTAGTATAACATTTCTATCCAGCACATTATCAGTGATAAGATCTTGATCAAATCAATGGCAGTGCAAGAACCCTTTTTCTACTTACACGCGATGACTGGACAGTTTTCTTGTGTTGCTGCAGGGAGAATAAATCACTTTAAGGAGCACCAATTTTGTTGGTCCTTTCAATGAAATAAATTTAACATGATTTTGGCTAGTTCTTTGATAAAGGACTCACACGTGCACACAAAAAGCCCTTGTGTAAGCACTCACTCTCACATACACACAAGAGAGTCCTCTAACCTCTATTACAGCTGGCACTATGGTGATTTGTTCCCGCCAAGGTCTATATTAGAACCGCAGGGCAGTGAAGAGGAATAACTGGTCCAGAATGGAAGCAGAGGCTCCAACAAGCACTTTTTTTAAAAGCAAGAAAATGCCTGAGCAAGGACTTTTGAAAATGGACTCTGAAGAATCAAGTATAACAACGAGAATGAAATTAGAAAGAAATGGTCCAAAGTTGAGTTAGATCTATAATGGAATTATTTTATACGGACACTAGAGGTCATTTTTAAGGAAACCTTCTCCAGAATATTATAAAGTATTTTACACATCATAACTTAGAGTTGACCTAAAAAAGCACATTTCCTTTTGTACAAGTAGTAACGATCCCAAAACTTATTTTCAAAGTATATTTTCTTGTACCAGCTAATCCAAGCTCACTCTGATGTCCTAACAGCTGTTACAGTTTTAAAATTTCATAATGCCAGATGACAAATTGTCTTGTTTTTCATGGATTATTGATAATCTACTGTGTGCGCCACTGGTTTGTCTAAAAATAAAAAAGGACCCAGTAATTAAGGATGTATAGAAAGAGACATGTTATCATAAAACAAAAAGCCTAACATCTGTGTTACAGTGGATACTTTTTGTTCTGATAAACTAACGTAATATCACTACAAAAGTCTTCGTGTCCTTAAGGTGCTGTTGGAGAGAAAATTCTTGGTGGTAAACTGATTCTCGGGGGATTGTAAATGGCGATTAATAGATGTTAAAATATAATTAATTAATTTTGAAATGAATGCTTTCAATTAAATGAAAAGAGACCACAAACCCCCAGAGCTGTGAACAGAATTTGGAACACTACTGAGAAAATATCCATGAGTATATCTTTATACAGTGATGGACTATTTTCTACTCACAAAATCTCTCCCAATGTGAGGACATCATTAGATTCAGTGCATGTTAAATACATCTTTACAGCAACTCCTAATATTCATTACAGAAACATGTTCCACAGAAAATTCAGTTAGAGCCAGTGAACATCTTTACATTCAATTACTTAGTGTAGATGCAACACTTCTGCAGGAACAGAGACAAAAAGCGTTGGATAATCTGAGCTTAGTTGATCCAGTAATAGCATCAGATAATTTTCTAAGCTTTTTGTAGCTTGATTTTATTGGCATTATGATACCAAACAAAAGGATTGTAAATGTTACTACTAAAATTCTGAGACATCAGTAGGTGGAGCACGTGTTTATCTTCATGCGGTTTAATGAAAAGGGGCTCTTTCGCGAGCATTTTAAGTTTAAGAAATTAGAGTAAAACTAAATGAAATCGGTGGCTGTGATATATTTTCTCTTAAGTGCTCACAAATTAAAGCATCAGAAGGGGGAGGTCATGAGGAGGGGAGGTGGGGTGGGTGTGCTGCTAGCTGTAGCCTTAATTTAAAATTAACAGATACGAGAGTGGCGATAAATCTCATCTAGCACTCAAATAAGAACATTTGCCAAATGTTATGGCCCTGACCAGTGCCCCCCCATCTGCTTAACCTCTTCTGTGTTTTCATGATATGTAGATCCTGCTGTGCAGTCCTTGAACCATGATTGGACCCAAGTGCCAATTAGTCTGCTTCCAGGATTCATTCGACCCTGATTGGAAAGGCGACCCGTCCAGCTCACCAATCAGCAAACTCACCTTGTTGCTGACATCTAATTTAAGGGAAGCATTGATGTCATTCGGGCAGTGCTGTGATATAATGTGAGCAGCCTGCCTCTGAGTCTCCTGTAGTTCACTGTTTATTCTTCTTTACTGTGCAGATTCTGTTTGGTAGTAATTTGAAGTGAGTTCACACCATGCAGATGTAGTTCAAAGCTGTTTAACTGGTTGTTTTTCTCAAGAGCTTCTACCTGGAAACTGGGCCAAGCTTGGCTTAGACTGAAGTTTTGAAACTGAAGTGTTGTGCTTGTATTTTAGATCATATCTAGAATAATGTACTTTTTGTTTTTGTTTTCCTTTTGTTGAATCATTGAATCATATTACTGCCAATTTATTCTGATTTCAGGACCCTTTTTTTTACTTTTGCAGTTTTGTCTCTCCTTTTTAGTAGCCATTACTGTTTTATTGTTCTTTGCTTTACAGTGTTATCTTCCCTTTAGCCGAGCTAAGAAAGGACAAAGAAAACACAACAAAATACAGATGTTGGACTAATTCAGTTTCGAATTCAAATTCAGTTTTATTTATATATCGCCAAATCATAACAACAGTCATGTCATTGTGCTTTATTGTGAGGTAAACACCCTACAGTAATACAGAGAAGACACCAAGCATCAGTAAGCAAGCACTTGGCAAAAGTGGAAAGGAAAAACCCCCTTTTAACAGGAAGAAACCTCTGATAAACCCAGGCTTTTTTTGCTGTAACCAGTTAGGGGTAAGGGAGGGAAACAAAGGCATGGGAAATCAAGATTTCCAGTCACTTACTAAGATGCTTTAAAATAATAAATCTGTCAATAATTCATTTTCTTTTTCTACAATAGATTTAATTATTTGAGTGAGAGTTTTTATTTAGACCCGGAATTGGTCTAAGCACGGACTGTGGTGTCTGCAACATCTCGCCAAGCAACAAAAATAAAATCCAAGTTGCTATAACTCATAGCTAGTTTTTGACAGCACGGAAGATGGGCATAATGTCAGAAAACAGAGAGGTGAAAAGTCAGGTCACTGCACAGGAAGAAAGGAGTGACAAAAGAGGAAAAGGAGCAGGGAGAAAATTATGACAGGTGAGAGCAGGAGGTGAAGGAGACAGCAGAAAATTAGAAGCAATGATGGCTGAAAAGAGGTGAGGGAAGACAATGAAAAATGACGATGAAAGAGAAGAAAGAAAGGAAGAAGAGTCCAAAAACAAATTGGACAAAGGGGGAAAATAAGAAGTAGGAAAAGTATTTTTTTTTTTTAGTTAATATTTCTATTTAACTCATTAAAGGTTCTAGTAATCACAGCAGTTTACAAGGAGCCTGAGCAGGAAGTGGTGATTTTAACCTGTCGTGAGAGACAATGGGAGGTGGCTGTCAAAGCTCGTCGGATCAACACATTCAAATTGCCTCTCGGTGGCTTCCTGTCATTACCACACAAAGCACGGCTGTTAACAGGCTGTGGCATTAAGAATGAAATCTCACTCTCATTCATTATGTAACGGTATGTTTGGGGAGGAATCGGAGAGGCTGTCTCGTCTGGCTTTGTCTCCACTTGAAACCCACGTCAACTTGACTTCCTGCTCTCAGGCTGTCACAATGCAGCCTGTCAAGACAGTCAGGCATCATTCAGACCTTCATTTCATTTCTGTACTCGTCTTACATACTTTTTTTTTCTACCTTTCCCTAATTCTTTGGCTTTCTTGTTATTTTTACTCCTTGCTTTGATCTCTGCATCTCGTCCTAGTGTCTGAGTCCTCCCCCTATTTGGAACTACGTCAGTCTGAAATCTGAAGGGGTATTTAAAAGGAGATCAGTTATTTTAAGCACCCCCAGTGAGTTAGTTGCCAGTGTAAATGGTGTCTGAAAAGCACAAATTCTACAATAGGGTCCAGCATAGCAATCGATTTATTTCATCAATTATCTAGTATCACTGAAAACAAGAAAGCTTCAGAGTGCCAGATGGTTCTAGCTCGCTGTCAGCAAGTAATCCATTCATTTGCAGGCCTGCTACACCAAGAGAATGCTTTTTGCAATAAATATAAGCCGCAATATCTGATAGCTAGTCGCTCATGTTTTATTAGAACCTCATGAGTTGCTGCCTGCTTTAAAGGTCAGCTGCATTCACATCACATTTGCCTAACATACTGCTGAATGAGGAATCAGGCAGCTGTTTAAACTACATTTTATGCTACAGTTCGCAGAATGCATGCAAATACAGAGCTGCTCTTGGCCAGATGCACTGATATGACAAAACTGTCTTTTACATTTCTACACAACTAAGTTTCCAATTACACTTAGGAGCAATTTAATCACTGGGTGAATTAAATTAAAAGATTTTTTATTTTGGGTGTGATTTTTCACACAGGGTGAACTGTGCAGGTGGATAACTTAGTAGCAGCAGGACACATTTTCAGTGAAGCCACTGCTAGCAGATTCAGTATCAACACTATGCATCTGCACACGTAACAAATACTTCACATGGTCTGAGCTTGTGCTTATGTCACACAGCTTCACTCCCTTGTGGATCAGGATTATTTGGGGGGGTATATTTGGATTGAATATGAGTGCTGTTAGGTCTTTTTGGAGTCCATTAAAACAAAAGAACAAACAAAAAATTTTTTGGTTTTTGAATGGATGTTGGTTTCTGTTTGGATCTACACAACCAGACAATACTGCCAGCAACACAACATAAGAAAGCAAGAAGGACACACAAAGGATCCTTAAGATGGAATCTTTTACAACAAAGATGACGCTTTCCCAGACCTGCGCAGTAAGAGCCAATAATGCAACACATACGCACAGTATAGGGCTCTGTTCTGTGGTGGGTGGCATAGCTATTCATTATTATAGTAAAGATGGAGGCATGTGCTTTTTATTTTATTTTCAATTAGAATTGCATTTGTTTTGTGCTTCGGATGCTGATCGTGATTTCGAAAAATAAAGAAACCATAATGTTGTGAAGCTGAGTAGTGCTAGTGTGAGCTATAGGAAAAAACTTACCATCCTTTTAAAGCTTTTCCTTTTTTATTTAATATTTAAAAACATTTTTTTTTTAAATCAGACTGAACTGGTGATCCGAGATCCCCTTTACTGTCCAAATAATTACTCTTAGGCATTCCCTTAATGTCTTTCAAGCAGTAAGAATTGTCTCTAAAAGGACCTTGCCATTTCCTTGATTTTCCACGCCATTTTGCTTTGTGTTCAATCTGAATAAGGCTTCAGAGAGAAATTCAAACTGTCTTCCACAAAGCAGTGAGCGACATTCGGCACAGAGAATTTGCCAACATTAGATCTTCGTCTCCTCACAGCCCTTTCATTCCCATTGGTGTGAAAAGAGAGACGAGCTGCTGGTTTGTTAAAGAGGATGTCATATTGCATTATAATCTCCGGGTAAGAAATTCATCAAACCTTCCCCTGCCATGTGGCTCTGCTGACGTGCTTTTGTACCCCATGGAGAGAAACACTGTGTTAAAGCAACAACCTCTATCGCTGTTCCCGCATCAGACTAAAACACACCTAAGAACACACTCCCTGCTGCCATATTGCTCAGTATAACAAATGAACACCTGCAGCCTTTACCTCCCTCCCTCCAGCCCCTCCTCCTCCTCCTCGCCCTCCCTATAGAATAGACCTCCTTTCCTGGCAGTCCATTTTTTTTACTCTTGACTTTTCTGGGTCGTCTCTCTAGCTTAGAAGCACACCAGAGACCTCTCTGCTTTTCCCGTCCTTCTCCTCAGTTCTTTCGCTACTAATTCATATCTTTGGCATCTTTCTTTCAGTTATTTTCATAAAGAACACTACTGCACAGACTTGGAAATATTTTGCTCTTTTCCTTAATCTCTTCACTGCCTTCTCTTCATACACTTGGCCTCTGTGTGACTTGACAGCAGAATTGAAGAAGAAAACGAGTTGTTATTCAATGAAGGGGAGCAGGGGAAGGAGGAAAAGAAAAAACAAGAGATGCAAGAAGGAAGAGAGCATGAAAGATTGAACTTTTTTTAAAGCAAGAAGGGAAAAGGAGACCTACTGTGTCTTACCTTCTTCGTCCCTCCTCATACTCTTCTTTTCACCTTTACCACTTTTGTCCTATTCCTCCGTATCTATCGCCAGCTGATGTTTGACTGATATCCTCTTTCTTCATGTCATTTTCTTCATCCTGCTTCTTTTCTTTACTCGCTCCACTTATGCTCATCATACATAAGTCCCAACTCCCTTCCTCTCAATTTCCCTTCATGTCATTCTGCTCACTCTCTCTCTCCTGATTTGCAGAAGGCTAATGTCCCAGATCCTCCTTTTAGAAGTGACATCTCGTCTAGCTGTTTTATGAAGCCATAATACCTGATGCACGTTCATACTTCACACACACACACACACACACACACACACACACACACACATTTAATACTTTCATTTCTAACTTCTTTAACTAAAAGGTAGCTCTTTTGATGTTTCAATAGAAAACCTCAATTTTGCAGCTGAAATATTTTAAATAGGCTCACTAACACGTGTCCTCGCAGATATACAAAGCAATCCAAGTGTAAACCTGTACGTAATCCCGCTGTTAATCTTCAGAATAACCCAAAGATTTCATCCTAAATTAGCTCATTAAGGGATAAAATCACCACTTTGGAAGATTTTCCTAATTTCCTTCTCCTTATGAGAACATTTTGTTCCCACAAGCAAAGAATTACTGCAGCACACACACTCACACAATGAAATATAAAGTCAATTAATCTCCGAGTACAGCAGCACCAGGAGCGCGTGTTCTCTTTCTGTTTCTATTAGAGATTTTTTTTTTTTTCCTCTATCTGATTAATGGCGGGATTAGAATGAACGAGAACAAGTCTGAGAGGAAAAAAGTATTCTCCCTAAAACACTTAAACATTATTGTTTTAATTTTTATTCTGCATTCAAAGAAAAAGAGAACTTGTCTCTGCTGGCTGTATTTTCTGTGCACAACATTTTTTTTTAAATCAGACAGACAAAAAAAAATCTAGTATTGGACTGTGGAAAATGGCTGCATTCATATAGTGCTGTCCTAGTCTTATTCACTACTCAAAGTACTTGCAGCTGTTAATTTTACAAGCAGAGCTGTTACAATGAAATTTGCAGGATCAATCAGGGGCTGAACAACACAACAGTGTAGAGAACACAATAACATGCAATTTAAAATAAGATAAAAAGGTTCTTGGGGAAAGGGAGAATACAATACAATATGACACAATGTACTATAAAATAAGAAAAACATGCAATAGCACCAGACTAGTGACCTATAGTAACTCATAGGTCGTCTCTTATTGCTGATAAAGTGACAAAGTGACAATTTCTGATTCAGTGATACACTGTATGACTGTGTGTGTGTTCAATAAAGTGTTTAGCATACGGCCAGTGAGACTTTACAGTTTAACACATTTTTGGTTTGCAAAAGCTGGATGCAGCGTTTTAGGTAGATGAATATGCAGGACAAGTCTTTTGGTACCAGAAAATAGCTGGTGTCCATTTGTAGTCTGAGCAGTACTGACCAGGCTTTGGTGGCCTACAGATAAACAGTCCACATGGAAAACAAACGGATTAAATATGCCAGAATCTTAAAACTACTGGCTATTGTCTGTGTGTCTAATTTTATGTTTATCTTCATAAACACAGACAAAAAATCTTGTCCTCTGATATCCGCTGGCTTATTCAAAAGAGGCAACTTTGAAAAAAAAAAAAGGCGTTTTGAATTTTAGACAAACTTTACATGGAGGCTAACTCTGAAAATCTTTTGTATTGTTTTATATTAAACAAGTTGATGGCACAGAAAGCAAATATATAAAATAGATCGCTCAGAAACACCAGCCACAGCTATGGATATTTAAATGATGTTTACTTTAAACAGATGATTTCTAAGAATCTACAAATGTAATTTAAATATTTTACTGACAATAAGAATAATATTTTTTATTTACAATTTAAGGACATTACAGTGATTTTTTTACTGATTGTGTTTCTCTGTATCTTTTTTTAGGATCTATTTTTTAGCTTTTTACACGCAACATTTTTTTATGGAATAATATCGAGTGCTGCTATGAATGCCTTTACTTTACTTTCCAGTGATGCGAGTACTTATCCCGCTTACGGTAAACGCTCAGGTGCAGTTTTGTAGCAATATTTGACAAAAAATATATCATAGAAGAGGCACAACAATTAGTTTCTGCATCCACTGACGAGGGAATCAGCTCAGAATAAAATGCAGCAATGCATTTTGAGAAGCTTTCATTAATCACGTTGCTGAATTGGAGCATTTCTCACTATGTTATCACTCTCTTCACTTTCATTTAAAAAGCACAGCTGAGTGCAACAAGAGGACATTCGGCAGCAAAGTGTGTAAAGTCAGAACCAGAAGGAGAAAATAAGAAAATCAGCGGGCCACCAGACTATTGCACAAAGTGGCATTTGTGCTTTACGGCATAAAGTTACTTCTGGAATGAACTCCATTACTGTGAGATTCACTGAGCCCTTGGACCTTAGTTCAAACAGATGACGAGAAAAAAATGCATACACTGATGACTGGCTTTCATATTTTACATTAACGTAATCCTGGAGAATCATCTCAGCTGTCAGTCTGTCACCTAAATGGTGAAACCTGACACCTGAGTTGCTAGATAACACATGCATGGCCTACATAAGGCTGTGTGTCATCAGCTGGGGCATGTACTGTAAGCATGAGTTTATTTATTGTTGTTTGTTTTCTAACTATCAGGGAATACATAAAATCTATTTACATAAGTCAAAGCTTGTTTCCCACTTATGTGTTAAATTAAAAGGCTTACAATTAAGGATCAGTCGCCCTTTTTTTTTTACAAGTTACAACTGTTCTGGTTTTCCCAATTATGTGGTGGCTGTTTCATTTTAAAGGGGACCTATTATTATGCAGTTGAAAATAATCCTTATTTATCTTATACTGGGTGGCCCCTGAGTTGGTTTGCCAGTCTGCAGGTGCTTTAACTCATGTCCTGTTCAGACCACTTTCTTTTAAAGCAGTTTTTCTCCTGACTGAGCAGAAAAAAAAACACTGCCTCAAACAGAACATTTAGAAAAGTGTGAATCCAGGGATTAATTGTACATACCCTGAGCTCAGTACTTAAACCTTCCCCATGTTTAAGCATAATCACACCACCATTTTAACGGTATATCGTACATATCCGTCTTCTGTTTGTTCAGCTGCTCCTTTTAGGGGTTTGCACAGCGTGCCTTCATCTCACCTCTTCACACCTTCCATTTCTCTCTGAATCCTCCTCTGTCACACCAACCCTCCAAATGTCCTTCTCAGTGGTTGTCCTCTTCTCCTGCCTGGCAGCTCCATATTCAACATCCCTTGTGCAATATATCCACTATTCCTCCTCTGCACAGGTCCAAGCCAACTTGCCCTCGACTTGCCCTTCTAATATATGCTCATTTCTAATCCTGTCCATTCTGATCAGCCCCAAGAAAAATCTCCAGCTGTGCCTCCTATCTTTCTATTAGTGCCACCATCTCCAAACTGTAAGTCATAGCAGGTCTCACTACCATCTTGTAAATTTCCCGTTTACTCCTGCTGCAATCCTTTTGAAACAAATCACTCCTGATACTCATCTCTCCCCTCTTCACCCTGACTACACTCTCTTCTTCTCCTCTCTTGTTTGGGTGGTGAACTCCAGGTATTTAAACTCAGTCACCCTTACTACCTGTTTTCCTTTCAGCTTCACTGCTACACCTGTCTCTCTCTCTCACTCACACACATATTCTATCTTGCCTTTATTCAGCTTTATTCCTCTTGTCTTGAGTGCATACCTCCACTTTTCCAGACTCTCTTCCACCGTCTCCCTACTCTCACTACAGATCACACTGTGATCCTAGTCCACAGAAATGCCTGCTTGACCTCATTTATCAACCTGTCCATCAACACTGCAAACAGGAAGATGCTCAGAGCCAGTCCCAAATGTAATCCCACCCCTCCCTCCTCTGACCCATCTGTCACTCCTACTACACACCTCACCACTGTCCTCGTGACCTGCTACAGCCTCACATATTTATCTGCAATTCCTGACTTCCTCGTAAAATGCCACTCTTCATCTCTTAGTACCATATCATATGCTTTTTGTAGATTCACAAATACACAGTGTAACTGACCTTCTGCATATTTCTCCGTCAACATTCTCAAAGCAAACATCATCATCAGTGCTCTTTCCTGGCATGAAGCCATGCTGCTGCCCACTGATTCTCACCTTAATCATGTGATGTAATTTTGTGGTTTCCATATTTTGTCACCTCTATTTGACAGTAAATGGTAAATATTATATTTGTCATATGTAATACTTATTCAGAGCTCAATCTAATCCCAATATGATAAATTCAATTTGTAATATTACACACAGGATAAACATTACTGACCAAATACAGAGTGCAAATATACTACTATTGCTTTTTTATGTGGTGTTTCACTTCTGTTCAGCTTCAGTCCTCTGTTAAAGTACAAACTGTTCCAAAACAAGGCAGCAGTGTGCTGTCAGTGACCAAGCTAAGCAAACAAACAAGCAGAACACAGGTCAATTTGCAGAAGTGTTAAGAAATACTTCCACGAACCAAATTCTGTATATTAGAAAATACGATGCCTGGAGGTTTAAGCATAATACGATCTATGTGTTGTGAAATGAGATTCTGAAAATCAAAGATAAAATCTCCAAGATAAACCCTCACATACTAGTAACCTGCAAAGGTTTACATGCCTATACAGGTATACGCTGAGGAGCCAAAGGTAACTGTCTAAATTTCAGCCACAACATAGTGTTTTAGCTATAAAACACACTCAAGCCAAGCAATTTCTTCTCCTCATCTGACCATCTAAACAAGTAGTTTTGATGGCTTCTAAAATCCTTCAATTGCTTTTAGCAGTTCTTTTAAAGTAAATTTAAATCCAGCACAGCAGTGGGATGTATCCTTGCAGATAGGGCTACTGTCTTGCCTTCTACTTTTTCACCTGTTCTTTCTTATTGTTGTTAGAACAGTACCCTCGTTCCTGTGCTGTCAGAGAAGCATATTTGAATTGAACTGAAATGAAGCGAGAGAGAGGACAAATGAAACAAAGAGAGCAAGGGAAGAGGAAAAAGGAAGGGGAAGGGAAACAAGAAGTCAAGCGATTAAAAGGCAATTTAAGGTGGAAAGACAGAGCTAACCTGCAAACAGGATTTCAAAACTGCAGAGTGAAAATGGCTCAGGGAGGGAGTGAAGGCTTGAGAGAGTGTGTGAGAGAGACAATGAGACAGAAAAGGGGAGAGAGAGAATTAACCTGCAATCAGGCCTCTATTTAGCTGCAGTCAGCCACAATCAGCAGCCATATTAGCATTTAATTAGATGGAGAGCCACAAACCACGGCCTGTCGCTTCGCTCTGATTACCTCACACACTGCTTTCATGTTCCTGTGTGTGCGCACATGTGTCTTGAGACTTACCTGTGTATCTCTACGTTCATACATGCATACCTACGATTGCAAATGTCTGTACATATAAATTTGTTTGTCTAGACATGGGAATACGTCTATTTGTCAATGCACGAGTGCTCACAGAAGAGTGTGCTTGTGCTGGTAAGAGACTGAGCTTTCCTGTGCAGTGCTTACACCATGAAATGACTGCTTGAGTATTAGTTTGGATTCAACCTGAGTTCCCCCCCCCCCGAAAAAAAAACCTGCAAGGTTTAATCTACACAGAGCATACACAGAGCATACAAACACTGCCACAGCTTGTGGACCTTTGAGCTTAACGCATTTATTCATCCTCACTATTTAAGTAAATCTTACAACGATATTTTTTTTTTTGCAAAAAGAAGTGGAAATAATGGCTACATTTATTAGAAGGCATTGATTTCCCACTACTGATTTTTGCACCTAAGCAATTGTCTGTGTGAGAGAGAGAGAGCATGTGTGTGTGTGTTATCTGATTTTGTATAGCAGAATAAAAATGCATATAACTGTCTCTATTTATTAACCACTGACTTAAAACTCATACAGTACTTAAACCCAGATACAAGAAGCACTCAAAGAGTGACATCATCACTCCACTGGAGTTGTGTTTCATTTTCCACCTGGTGAAAGGAAAGACTAATATTCACTCCTTTTATTCAAATTTTTGGCACCAGGTTAACCAGTTAGACCCTGTCTGCTGCTTGGCACCGAGCAAGTAACGTGGAATTTGTTTTTTGTTTGTTTTTTTCTTTCCTCTCTGTTAACAGCTACCTACTGAAGCCAAAATCCTGGAGTTGTGGGACCAGAGGGCAGCTGGTCAAACGGGTGGTGGGCGGGGTGTAAGGGTTCACCTGTGATGGCGCTGGTTTTCCTGTGACAGGAGAATTTGGCCTCATGAGGTGGCAGAGGACAGCCAATGATTTTTTTGGGTGGTGTTAGTTACCCTCTGCGCAGCCTTCCTGTTTTCAGTTGTGGCCCCTGCGTACCAAACACCCAGGCAGCAGGAGAGCACGCTCTCCACTGAGGAGGAGAAGAAGGCCAGCAGCAGCTTCCGGTCCAGGTTATTCTTCCTCAGCACACGGAGGAAGTTAAGCCGCTGCTGGTCCTTCTCCAGGGCGTTGGTGTTGTGGGTCCAGGTGAAGTTAACAGAGTTGATCACACTAATGTGTGTGTGTGTGTGTGTGTGTGTGCTGTTGAGCAGGTGTAAGCGACGTGCACAATATTTCTAAAAACAGTCCTCTAAGCGCTGGTTTGGTTAGACACAGCTGCTGCATGTCTTGGTTTGAAAATGACTATGATTTACTATGTAAATAATTATAACAGGTGGTCTCAGCCAGTAATGGGTCATGTTCCAACTATTCCAATACTTCCAACTGTGTTTAAAAAAAGAAAAATGCAGACTACTGCCGATTGGGCCTTTTACCTCTCCTGTATGATTTAGAAATGTCTGTGACAAAAAAGCAGCATTTACGCTTTTAAATTCACAGTTAAAATGTTCTTAATGATGAAGATTTTATACATATCTCTGTATATGGGCCCGCCTGTTATTTGATCTAACAGCTTTTGGATCTATGGCTATCTCTGCAATGTGTAGGTTTCCACAAAAACAATAAAAAGCACTTCTGTATGTGTGTGGACAACATCAATAAGAGTTTGTCATAAAATGTAACTCCAAAAGGAGTTATATTGCTTTTAAGAGTTATATTTTAACAAATGGACCAAGTCTTCAAAACAGAGTAAGACATAAATAATTTAAGACTTGTTTTAATTTTGATCTCGTGTGTTTTAAGAATGATTTGCACCAAAAAGATGCATTATAACCAAACAAAGATAATTTCATAAAGGTAATCAAGTCATTCAAACAGCCACAACAAGTTGATTGTAAGGAATTGTGTGTTTCTCACTGTGTTTCTCACTGTTGTTTTTATGTTACGACATAGATCTTAAGTAACTGTGTAATCTTTTTTCAATTACAGTAATAATTTTTGTATTTTTTTTTATACAGGAACATTGTGTTCCCCATTTACATTCTTTATACCACAAATAAAAACCCTGGTGAACCCAATTTACCAGGATTTTGTGTATACTTATTTATGTATATATATAAATATATACATTGATATCTTTATATGAATTAAAAGCACTTTTGCCCTTTATGTCAATTCGTTTCCACATATGTTGTTACCCTTGATAAGATGCGTGGTTTCCTTTGGAAAGACAGTCATAACACAGTTTATCCACCAAAGCTCATTGTCCTCCAATGTTACTTAACAAACAAACAAAAGGAAACAGAAAAAAATGCATACTCTACCAAATAATCCGGTATGAATTGGGCTCTAGAAAAGATACTAGTAATGCAGTTTTCTAGGCAGGATTAATACGACAGTGAATCAGAGGTTACGTAGTTTGCAATAATACCAGTTCAGGAGCAAAATGCATTACATCATCTAATGCATCCAGTTTGAGGAATTACTTTATCCTACCAGCAATCTCATCAATGAAAGTGGATATAAGTGTGCATAGGCTTTGCTGTCTTTCTCCCTCTGCATAGTTGCAATAACAATCTGAACAATGAGAACCTGACAATGATACCACAGAGGCATGAACGTACAGTATATGTTGTATACAGCGCAGAGACAAACATATGCAACACATGATATACCTGAGAGCCACACTCAGTCATAGACACACATACAGAGATGTAATGTCGATATCACTGGTAAAGATTTTCACTTCTTTTTATGCATTTAACATATCTGCTCTCAAAAGTGTTAGAATAGTAGAAAATGCACATTATCTACCCAGAGTTCTGCCAAAAATCCAACACACTAATACCAGCTTACTCTCATACCTGACAGAATACTTAAACTGACAATGACAACCAAAGCCACAAGAGTCTCTGCAGACATGACATATCCATATTTATAACTTTAGCGCCTCTAGTGGGGCAGATAAAGACAGACAGTCTCAGAGCATGATTGCTTTTATTTTTAGTTGCTGTTCACTTTGTTTCAGTAAAAATTGACAAATTATAGGTCCTATTAAAGTAATATATTACTGCCTTTGTGGTTGCGGTGCTAGACACCCTTGAAGAAGTTGCTCTCTTAAATGTGTGGTATTTTTAAATGACCTTCTTTCACTATAAAAAATGACTGATAAAATATTGAATATTAAAAACTAAAAAAAAGGGGAAAAACTACCTATTAGGTTTTATATCAATGAACCCATGCTGAAAGGAGATTGTCCTTCAAGTTCTGACAGATTTTACATAACTCACTGCCTAACAAACACAGATAACGTATCTTGGAGGCCTGTGTTTTATGAATTAATCCATCAGTCATGTTGATGTCCTGTGCATGTTTGCGCATATGTGTGTGTGTTTCATTACCACTTACCTCCATCATCCTCATCAAAGGAGTTCATACAGGGGAAGTAGATAGCGAGGGCCTCAAAGGACGCTGACAGGCTGATGCGGCTCTGCGACCTCTCCATGTAGAGGCCCGTCGTCGGGCCCGGGTCGGCCGGCTTGGCCAAGCGCGGCTGGGCATTTTTCACGCGGAGTACGGCTCGCGGCGTCTTGGATGGTTGTCAGCTGCCCCCCACGGCAGATCCACTTCACTCCAAAAAGAACAGTCAAATGAGAGCCCCAAGGCGCTCACACCGACTTGAATCGGTGCAGAAAGTTACTTGCACTGAGTGGTGGCACAAGTTGACATGAAAGAAAGTTTTTGCTGTTCGTCTTTCTCTGTACGTGAAATTAATGTCCCCTGGTGCAAAAACATCATAGAAATCTGAAAACTTGAAAGATATACTTCAAGGTTGCTCACTTTTGATCAGGTAAATAGTTTCAAAGAAGGTTAGGTCTCTCTTTTCCTGTCATCTCTCCTCTAGTTATTGGCTTCTGGTTTGTTGATCCTCATGTGCATTGTCCTTTTCATGTCTCTCATGTCGTCAGAAGTCAAAATGAGAGTCAGGTGGACCTACTGACGGCACCGGATCTCACCTGCACCGTTAAAATGAGATCTTGCTCCTTGATTCACAGCAAAACTCCCTAAACTCTGCACTCTGCATGCCAGGCTAACATCCTCCTGTTTGTGCATTCAAAGCTCGAATTTCTTCTTTAGATCCCGGTGTAGAAAGGAAGATGTGGATGTGAGGAGATACTGATGGTGGAGGTGATGCTGACGCCCAGCAACGTGTTGCTTTACGACTGAATCAAAGCTTTTGGTTCCTGTCGCTCAGCACTGTTAATTCCTTCCTCTTTGTACAGAGCGAAAGCATTTCTTTCAGACAGAGAAACTGACCACGAGATGCCAGGAGCTGTTCCCAGTCTGCTTCATTTCCACGCCCAGAACATCAGTTGTAGCAGCAATTACAAGTGAGGGCAATCTGTTGCTTCTGCTCTGCTTTGAACTGTATTACAATTGATGTTCTGCCGTAAATGTTCTTAATTGTTTTCTGTCAGCATTTGTCGACTTCGTCCTCCTCCGTCAGTCCTGTGCCGCTCTGATGCCGTGCCGATGCTCCACTGACTGTCTGCTCCAGAGACGGGAGAGGACAGAGAGAGAGAGAGCGAGTAAAAGAGATGTGTGAGAGAAGGAGAGAGAGAGAGACTGCACTGTTAAACAGCTTGTGTCTGACTGGACTCATTCACTGGCAAGCTGCATGGAGAGGGAGATGGAGCGGGGGGAATTGGAGGGGGAGGGAGGATGGATGAGAGGGGAAAGCAGACACGCGGGGGAGAGAGAGAGAGCAAGAAGGCAGGAAAAAGGCGGTGGGAGAGGGGACAGAGTGCAGACTGTTGCCTGCAGCCCAACCAATCAAAATGTGGATGAGGGAATATGGGTGTGGCTTGGGGATTGTCGAGGAGATGTAGGGCAGTACAAGTGTACATCGTCTCTCACTCGTTCTCCTTATGTTTCAGCATATTTTCTCTTTTTTTTGAGAAAATATCACAAATGCACAAATAAAAGAAGCCAGCAGTCATTTTTACAATGGTAAAAAAATATACATCTTTCTTTAAATTCCATACTGAAAAATGAAACTGAGGTTTGATATTATTTAGGATCTTAACCCTCCTAAAGTAATCCACAAAAACACAACTTCAAAATGGCTCAGTGGTTGTACTTTTATTTTTCCTTAGTGTTTTTATATCCGGAGAAACCCTTAGGCATTTCTGTTTAACCAGCTGGACACACTAATAAGATTTAATTAAGCTTAATATGGATGTTGCTTGATCTATTCATCAAAAACATAATTTAGAAAAAAAAATATAAATATAATGTTTAATGTGGACTGTGGTCTGAGTTTAATTCTATTCTATTAAAAGATGCAACTATGAAAACTGCTGTTTATGTTATTTCTTGGAAATGAATTTGATGTTAAAGAAGTTGTAACCTGTGGCACATAAAATAGTCACAAAAACACAAGTGACTGCCCTGTTTTTTATTTACACTCAGCACAACTGACCTGACTTATGGTATTTCAGTAAGAGTATTTTGATATTGTGTAACTCCAACCAAGTAGGCTATATTGTCTAAACCTAGCCATGCAGTTTTAACTTGTCACGAAGAAGTTGACTATGCAACATTCTCAACCTCTGGGGATCACTTTCAATCACAAGGCAATTGCATAGGTCAACTTTTGGGAGGCAACCTGTCTCCAAAAAATCACAATTCAGGTCAGACTCACAGCAGTCACTCTCACCCAAGGTTTGGATAATTGCTAATTTATAAACACAGACAGATTCCCAGATTTACATCAGAAGGCAACAGCTTGCAGTCTTCACTGATTTATCAGTTATTAGCTTATTATCACAAATGGATTGCAGGATTCAATTGATGAGCAACTTGACTCCATTCGATCACAAACAGGCTACACTGAGAGGAAACTGATTCCATCTTATAGCCGTTTTACTGCATCTGAAGACACCAAAGTTGTTTTGAAAACAGCAACTTACTGCGTCAAAGCAATTATTTCAAAGACAATGAGCTGCACTGCAGTAGTCACAAAAATGTGGTCATAGTGCAGTCTCAGTCTCTAACCACTATTTTGCCTGAGTGTGACTGTACCATAACCTAACCATGTAGTTTATATGCCTGACCCTAACCATATAATTTTTTATAACCTCAACTAAACCACATAGTTTCATTACCTAAACCTAATCAAACAGGTTGTTTTTTTTATACAGGTGCCCAAACCTAAATGTGTAGCAGTGGCATTTTCATAAAGTAAGCCAGACAGATCATAGAGCAGATTGGTATTCTGTTATGTATTTTGACTGTCTCCTGCATGTTGATGAACTCTGCCTGGATATCTTCACCATTCTGCAATGCTTCCTGGCTGAAGAATTGTTGAAAATGACTATAGTGATAACCAAAACACTATATTTACCATTACATGACAAGGACTGAAAAGAAAGGAATTATTTAAGAGCTGTAAAAGTAGCAAAACCACACTAAACGCCTCAGTACTGTGTATTAATAGCCTCATTTAGGCGACTGTTATTATTTTGCAGAAAAATGTTTCCTGTCACTGTTATATGGATCAGTATGACTGCTGCAGATTGTAAAAGCTGAGCTAATTTTAAAAACATTAGAATCATATTCTGTAATATTTGTTTGTATGACAGGTTTGTAGTTTTTCCCAGAAGGACGTCGTACAGCTAAAAAACAAAAAAGAAAATAATAACAACAGCAAAAGAAAACTATTCTGAAATACATGAAGGTCCACACACAGCATGGCATGTTCTATGTGCTTTGGACAAATTTGAAAGGGAACTTTGCACAAACTACTTGTACAGAGAAACTACAAGAATGTATCATGCAATGGCAAAAGTATGCAACTATGTACTTTCTGGGCATATGCATACTTTTTTAAATACCAGAATGGGTTAATGTTTCTATGCTTCTAATAGGCTAATGTTAATATAAGATTGGAGTAATATCTCTGCATGTTGATCTTGACAGTGCTTAATTAAATTTGATTTCCCTTCTTGCATTTTCATGTGTATACGACTGGAAAATCCCAGTTTCAAAAAACACATACACACCTGTGTATGTGTGATGTGATATTTTTTATTTTGAAATTACAACTGTTAACAGTTAACTGAGTTATCTACAGGGACTGAAAATATTCATCAAAATTTAGTCCTGTTTTTTACATTTTTGCTGTAGAAATCTCTAGACAGTGCTTTCACATGCTTCCATATTGTGGCTATCCTGTTAGCATTGATTTCCTTGCTGTTGTCCTCCACATTTTATTTATTACATTAGTTTACCAATATGTCAATAAGACATGCAATCAGTCCAGCTGAAGTCTCCTGAAGAATCAATTGCACTGACAATAAATTTTTAATGTAAACAATTTAAATATTTGATTTTTCTCCACATGTAAATTAAAATTGGACGGGCTACAATTGACAGACATGTCTAAAACACTAATGAAATGAGCCCTTTCAGAGCTTGTGGACTTTTTAAACTAATCCATTCAAAAGAAACAGGGACAAAAGCCAATCTAAAGATATTGGATAGTAAAGTGCAACCTATGGGAGGGAAAAATACATTGCACTTAATGATGCTGCAAATAAATAGTTTATTGTGGAAAAACAGCAACGAGAAGGTTTTTCGCATAACATGAAGTAAAAAGACAGCATGAAGCCCCAATATAAAGGCGAGCATTCACATCTGCCAGGCGAAAATTGAAATGTACAGGTCAGTCGATATCAACAAGATCCAAACCCCTTGTACGGGCTTTCTTTTTTTAAATCTTTTTTTATTTTTGTTCCTCTCGCTGTGTTTTCTCCCTGCTTTTGTCCTTGTTTTATTCCCAATTCTTTTTCACCTTTCCCTTCTCTCTGCCCGTCTTTGTCTCCATACTGTGCACTTTTTCCCTCTTCTTGTGCAGCAGAAAGACAAAGGAAGGAGGCGATAGGATGTGAAATCCATGTTGCTTCACAGAGCTCCATTCATCTCTGTGCTCCTATAGTTAAAAGCCATAGGGGACACACACCCATAATGAAAACAAACAACACACTGCAGAGACTGAGTCACACAAGTACACAACTGCACAAAGGCAAAATGCGGTGAGTCATCTTTTTCACGTGTGGAAACATAAAAAACTGAAACGATACACAGATGTGCACACAAACACGAATACAGTACATACACGCATGCAGCCAGTGGCTGGCAGAAATGATCAAGTTGTTTATGCAAAAGACACCAGAGTTCATTCCACAATGTCAGTCAGACAAATGACTGGTCAGAGAACAAGGGTCACTAATTTATCACACCACATTTATGAAAATGTCAGAAGTGGCAACTCTGATCCGAACAGCTCCTGTAAACACACTGATTAAAGGAAAAACACCTACTTTCTGGAGAGTAAGCTATTTGCTAAAAGTGAATTTCATGCAGTCGGTAAATCTTTGCCGAGTAGATAAGCAAACATTACAGTGTCCCGAGTCAACTTATATGTTTTTAGTAAATGTTTGTAGGTCTTTCCAAATAAGGATGATGATTCTTTGGTCATTTTTTTCTACTTTAATCAAATTATATTCTTTGATATATACTTTGATATACTCTTTTTATTTTTCATTGACCTTATTCTTTTGCCAGTGTTTTCTTTAAAAATCTATTTCTCAATTTATGATTTCAATAGCAAATAGGCATGCTTCATTTTTCGTATTTATGATCCATCTTTATATCTTTTCAATTCATTAATTCTGTGTGGCAAACCTTGGTAAATTACATTTCTGTGATTCATTTAAATACCATCCTCCCATTTTTTTTCAGGGAAATTCCTGCTAATACATATGCAACAAGGCCAGCTCTTTTCAGCCTTTTCACAAAGCTGAAAGTGTGCCTCTTTATTAAATCCTGACCATTGTTTGTATAAGTTAACAAACAAACAAAGGGTTTTGCACTGGTGCAGGTTGGTGTAGGGAAAGAATAGATTTGATTGAAGTCCTGAAAATGTCATGTGGCTATCTGAAGATAGTATGCTGTATTACTTAATTGGATATCATAAAGCATAAACCATCTGTCATGGTCCAGGTGAGTTGGCTGTAGTTCACGCCTTTGGGCGGAGCATTGTCACTGCACCTGCTTGCTCACCTGGCAGTGATCAAGAGCTATCAACAGACGGTATTTAGGACCAGCATCCTCATCCAATAGCTAATCTCTGTTAGTAACAGGTTTCTCTTTGCGCCTTACTTTTCATCCCTACGATTACTTACCTCTTCTTCCTTGTGCCCTCGGTAGTTCCTGGATTCCATCATGCCCACCACCAACAGCTTGCACCTCTAACTGGACGTTGGGTACCTCTGCTTCCGGTTCTCTGGATCTCACATCACCTGCCTGCCCCCTGCCTTCACTGCTCTGGATCACTGGACACTCACCCAGCCAACAGTATTTTTCCCCCGAAGCTCCCATCCACTCCGCCTGCCAAGTAAGAGATCAGTTTGAGAATTGTCACTACCTCGTTAGCCTTCTCCCTGCTATGCCTTTAATAATATCCCCTCTCCCTCTGTTCACAGTGCTGCCCGTTCGAGACCTCCATTCTTAAGCAGATTCCCCTTGTGCCTTAGTTGAGCCATCCATGTCGAGGCACCTTTCCTTGTATCATTGTTTTTGTTTGAGGTTCATAATAAAGCTTGTGTTTGAGAACTGTACCCGGCCACCTGTGATTGAATCTGCTCGTGAGTCTGCATCCACGCTTCGGTCTCCGGGCCCCAGTGTGACCCAGTCTACTGATTCTGAGGGGATCAAGTGGGAGGCACTCTTTGATTTTTAGCTGCTGATGTCATAATATTGTTTGTCAGTTTGTGTGAACTTATTTTCGCATTAGGAAAAGCTGGCATGTGCAGTTTTGCATTGTAACTCTCTCCAAATTCAACTTCCCCTTTGTTTATTTAGCCAAGACATGCCAGAATAGAGAATCAAATTACTGTGGTAAGTGATCATAAACAACCTCACCAACCCTGCATTAAACCTTTTTTTTTTCTTTTCTTTTTTTTTACTACTGAACTACTGGGTTTTTTTTCACTGCATTTTTTCAGGTCTTCATTCATGTTTGCATTCTCATCAGTCACTTTTCACTATATAAAGGCCTCTTTACTGTAAGATGTCTCTGTCCTTCTGTGCTCTGCTGAGTGTATTGTGTCCAGTGAAGTGCACTGGTATCATGTTGACAAGCACTCGGCAGCTCGCTGTGAGCATGCTGTCCAAGCACGCCTTATCACAGGAGCATTGACCTTTTACTACGAGTACCTGCCTCAGCCTCTGTGCCCGCCTTTTTCATGTCAGTGCCTGTCTCTCTGCCTCCTGCCTTTTCCCTCCATCTGCTCCTCTGTCAGACCCTCTGCCTTCCTTTCTGCATTTCTGTTTGTTTGCAGCTATCATCAGCTGTGTTTACTTGTATCACTTTGAGTTAAGGTGTATATACATGCAAGTAGCTTTACTATTCTTAGTATAGCCTAACTCTAATTTTCTGTCCGTTAACAAATGTATTTATAATCACATATGTCTGTCTCCAAACATCTGTTGTTGTTTCTTTATCTGAATTTGTTTATTTTTATTTAAGTACGTTTTTTAAATATCACTATCTTGTCTTAATCTTTTTTAACTAAAACAGATTATCAAATTATCTGAGCAGACCAAGTTAAAGAAACATTTATAAAAAGAATGACTAAATTTGATTTCAGCTGGGCTTTGATGTAATGAAATAATCAAAAATCAGGCTACATCCAGACATATTTTATTTTGGGGGATTTTTGGCTTTTCTATGAGTTTTGGCCTTCCTTCCACACACAAACAGCATTTTGGATCACTGAAAACTGAGCTTTAAAATTTAACTTCTGCCAGGGTGAAGATTTAATAATGATGAATAATAATGGATTGGATTTATATAGCGCTTTTCAAGGCACCCAAAGCGCTTTACAATGCCATTATTCATTCACGCTCACATTCATACACTGGTGGAGGCAAGCTACGGTTGTAGCCACAGCTGCCCTGGGGCAGACTGACAGAGGTGAGGCTGCCATATCGCGCCATCGGCCGCTCTGGCCAATACCAGTAGGCGGTAGGGTAAAGTGTCTTGCCCAAGGACACAACGACCAGGACAGAAAGGCCAGGACAGAAAGGCCGGGGATCGAACCGGCGACCTTCCGGTTACAGGTGCGCTTCCCAACCCGCGCCCGTGGCTCAGGGGGTGCGTTAAATAAATGCACCCCCCTTAACTAAATGCGTTAACTGCATTTAGTCTCACAATATCAAAGGTATGGGCAGTTATGGTACATGAACTGATTCATATACAGAGCATTTCTAGCCTGCTTCAGTACTCAAGGTGGTTTAAGGCGTCATCTCTATCTGTTGCTTTGGCATGCTCTTGTGAACGAGATCATTGTTTGCATTTTCATATAGATTGAGATCTTTTAAAAAACTAACTTGGAAAAATCCCAGTTTTAAAAATGACCATTGTTTGTGTGAATGTAACCATTTTTTTTTTTATTTAAATAATAAAATTGTAAAATTTATTATTAAAAAAAACCCCATGTGTTAATATCTTGGAACTAGAGAAGCACACAGTCAAAGACCACGTGCTGAGCGAAAAATCCAAAACCTGGTTTGTTGTTAATAAATTTCTCCCCACTTCCCTTCTATCAGAAATATACTCTGTCTACCTTTGATACATATATACAGAATAAACATTAGACTTTTTCATTTCTTTTCCATAGGCACCAGTACTGGTCAGATTTCTCAATTTCTACTCTGATTAAGAAAGAACATACAAAAGTACTAAAGATACCTAGAGCCAATTAAAAGACTTCATAATCCACCCTGACTGAACCTTGACCTGGACAATGTGATCATATTAGGGCATGAAGGTCACATCCATCCCCACTGCTTGGCTGCATGCCCGACCCAACCAGGACGTTGCCAAGGCAACTGCGAGTTGCAGCAACCACGTCAGGATCAGCTGACAGTGATGTGAGATGACAAGACCACCCTGAGCGGAAGAGAGACTGAATGAAAAAGGGGAAAAACTGAAATCTTTAAACAAAAAATTGAACAGATGATGACAATACCTATCGGCGTATATTCATAATGTCATGCTGCAAGATGAGAGAAAAGCTGATGGAAAAAGATGGAACTGGAGAGAGAGCGAGACAGGAGACGAGAGATGAAAAATCACAGGAAGGGTCTTGTTATTGTTCTAATTGGTTATTTTAAAAGTGCTCCATCATAATACTTCCTCAGTGGATATTAACACTGAAATGTTTATAAGTTATGCAAACCAGGATTAAAACCCTTCTATTCTTTTTTATGATTTTGTTCGTTTCTCTGTCACACATTCACATTTAGGTATCTTGCTCCACATGTAAACACAAAATTATGCCAAGTTTCCCTCATTTTACTGACTTACTTTTTACTGATTAAGCTTAGGAATATCCTCATCAGGAATGCTTCTTTACATTATGGGAATTTACAGTTAAAAAGGACAGGTCGTTTGCAGGTGGTACTTTGGAGAATTGTGCCATGAGACATGCAATAAACATATGAAAACAGGAACTTCCAAAACTTGCTGCAAAGTTGAACCCAATAATGTCAGTGGTTAAACGAGCAGCTGCTGCAAGAAATTCACAGATGAGTCATAGATGCGAACACTGATGTTTTTTTCTTTTTTTGTCCCCATGGAAATTCTCCAGTTTTACTTTAATTTAAAGCTTTGTAAATTTGGTTCTCAAACCTGCCTTTTGAGAACCTGTGAAATGGTTCTCAAAAGGCATCTGGTCAGTGGAAAAGAGAATGCCTCGTGGCAGTTCAGAAAACATTCTTGAAAGTGAATCTATTGATTCATGTTCAAGGACACAAATACAGCTACTTCTAGTTTTAAAGGGCACAAATGCCCATCTTAAGAGAATCGCAGCATTTCCTGTGTTCATGGGTGGCATACAAGTGAAGTCAACGATTGGTTTGTCTAGTCCTAAGTTATGAAGTCTAATACTGATTGCGTTTGTCTTTGCCTTTGTGCTGTTTTGAAACTGGATTTGAAGCACAAAGGGCTTATCTGACTGGGAAATTGAGATTAGTGCACCCTAGGATAGTAGCTTGTCAGTCACAGCATTAAAAGCAATGGTGGAGGTCTTAAACAGTAGGAAAAACTTATGAAAATACAATTAAAAGTCAAAAATCTATGTCCTCCTTCACATTTTTCAAAGCTGTCCAGTGGGCCAGATTGGGGTTTTTGTTCAGTCCACCCTGATTTAAGGCCTCAGTCACGCAGGCCTGTCAGCAGTCATCTGGTAACCAATGAACGCAAAAGAAAAATATATATTCCCTGGCTGGTTGCTAATGGGTTTTGGCTGTTGCTGTTGAATCGATTGCTAAAGACCCATTAATTCCTAGAGACCAGCCAATAACCCCCTGGTAACCAACTACTATATTCCATGTTCAGTTGGCGAGTGGTTGTTGCTCATCATTAGCATGAAATTGGTCACAAAGAGGTACAGAGTGCTGCACTGAAAACCTCTTTGCAATTGCACTGGTCACCAGTAGTTTGTATGTAAGACTTGCAAAGATTCATGACCAACTCACAGAGCAATAGTAAAAGTCAAGCCTTTTGAAAATGTGTTGATTGCACTGGTATGGGAATGCTTATAATTTAAAGGGAAACAGGCTCCATTTCCACTTTGAGTGAGATTTTTCCAAGTTTAAAAAAAGCTTGGAGAGTAAATGACAAGTATTTGTAGACGGGTTGCACCTTCCATGCAAACTTTGGACAGCAACAGCAGTTTGCTAGCAACCAAAGCAATCACCAGGAGGTTTTTGGAGCATCAACCTCTTTGTCATCAATTACACCTAATGACAGTCAGCAACCTGTAGCAACCACTTGCCAACTGGCCGGAAAATATACGTCTTTTCTGCAACCAGCCAGTCACCAGGGAAATTCTGCCTGTGTGACTGAGACCTTCTCTGCCTCCTCAAATGTGTTCCCAACTCTGCCAAAACTCAAACTGGCTCACTAAATATCTACGAAAGTGGTCGCAAGACAACTTCAACTCCTTTGTCTTTTTCAAAAACATCAACAGCAATCATCACATTTTTTTCCCCAGTGCATTTTTTGAGGACATTTTTTTTTTTTTTTTGCAAAAACACATTTGGTGTGTTTATACATTAACCAACAATTTTGCATCTGAAAAACTGAGAATTTTATCGGAGGGGGGGGGTCACCACACCCTCAATGTGTAAAAGCATTAAGAATAAAATTTGTTTTGTAACTATTTGATTTCGGTTTTTGTGAAAACACATAATATTTGACCTGTTAACACATCTTACAATATAGAAGAAAGTGCGAATAATTACTGCTTTGCAACATACATATCTTGTTGGCCTACAAAAAGACACACAGTCACCTTCAGGACCTAGGGCATACCTTAGTGGAGACTTTACCTGTAAGGACAGGAATGGACTTTGAATGTGCCCCTTCTTTTAAAGTTTATGGATTAAAAGAACAACATGTGAGCTATGAGAATCTGGGTGACACACACACACACACACACTGACGTCAGTCTGTCGGTCTTGCTGTGTCTCTGGGGTTCATCCGCGAAGAGACAGAAGGCCTCGCAGTGAGCGGTAAAGACCTCCACTGAGCTGCTGCCGTGAGCGTGTGTGTCTTTGTGTGTGTCTGTGATAATGAGAATTCACGAGTGTGAGACAAAGATCCGCAGAAGGCTGTGTTTATCCTTCTCTTCCTGTCACACCATGCTTGTCTATGTGTGTGTGTGTGTGTGTGTGTGTTCATGCGCAGGCAAAGGGAAGAGAGATAAAGATGTTACATAACCGTGTCATGATGGATCACCAGGTAGCTCTGTACTCTGTTCATGTGTGCGTACCTTTGTTATTGTAAGCTCAAAGGGGGGCAAATACGTCTACATGCTCAGAAAGCAAAACCACACTACTGTCCTCCATTACATCAGAAAGCCCGGGCTTCAGTTTTACTTAAACATTTATTTTAATCTCAGGATTTTTCAGTATTTCCTCATGACGTTAAAAACAATAGGCTGAAACACTGATTCTGGTGTACTGTCATTTATTTTGTTAGCATGAAAGGTTTTGGATAATCGTCAACATAATCAGCTGCATTTTTATATTTTTCTCACTTCAGTATCTGTATGTTGATTATGATCCTCTTCACCTTTTACTAAATGTCCACTATTAATAAATAACCAAGAGCATAAATGCAAATAAATCATTTTAAACCAAATTACTCCTTTAAAAATACACTCTTTGTGAGATGAGAACTGAGAAACTTAACTCTAACAGTCCTCTCTCTGCATCTATTCCGTGCACGTTTTTTCTTTTTCCTTGAAGCTGTTTCTAAAAGAAAATCAGTCCCCATCGACTCATCTGTTAAAATAACCAACATTATAATTTTAAATAGCATCTTTACAAACTGGTACAAAACTCTTTATAGAGTGTCCCCCTTTGGTAGGTCAAAAGAGTGTAATTTAAGGTATGGACACTTTGATAGACAGGCTGCTGGAGCCAATCAGCATCTGCAAGCCTTCACCTCTGCTTATTGGAGTCAACTCTTTAAATTGATTTTCTTTGTGAAGTAAAGTTCTGCTATTTTGTAAGCATTGCACCCATTCAGTTTATGGGTGCAGATTGCTAACCGAGCTGGCTAGTGTTATATGATAATTTAGCACTCCATCCTCCAAATATGGTAAATTTGTCTTTGCCAACTCTAATAATGAAATTCATCTCTTGTATTGTTTGGAGTAGAACTTATTCCTGCTGGTGTTAATCCAGTATCGCTGTGTAAGAGCAGCAAGAGTCTCATTCTTTTATATGATGAATAAAAAATAACTTGCGTGTACAAGATAATAAACTGCTCTTACAATTTTTTTTTTTTTTTGATAATTTTATTTTAAATTTTCAAAGTATAACACAGAAACAAACCCCGCAGAAAATAAATAAATAAATAAATAAAATAAATAAATAAATAAAAAAAGACGCAGACAGGCTCAGGTGCGTTACAAAAGGAACAATTAATTCAAACAAACATGCACTTCATAATATATGTATATATTACAATTTTTATTTAATAAACAAATTGTTCCCACAACATCGCTCAAAAGATTTAAAATAACTTTTGTGTCTAAAACTGCAAATTCATCAAGTCGATAATTAAATACAGTATTGCCAGTATTGTCGATACTGATACTTTTATCCTTTAAAGGCAGCTTATGTAGTGGAAAGCAGTGTGTCGTGATTTATGAGATCAACAATCATCAATTTGTAAATTCTGAACATATTTTAATGACCACTAAACTGTGACTTTTTCAGTTTTTACTGTATTTTGAAACAGTGTGTTTTGGGGACCTAGAATGTAAATGTGCCTGTCTCTAAATCACTCTGGGTCAGCTTCTGCTGTTTAAATATTCTGTAGGCTATAAATAAAATCGATGCGACTGTCAGCACAGACATTTTTCATAGTGCATGTTTGAGGTTTTTTTTTTCATTTCTAAAACAATAAAGAAATAAAATTAACACAATTCAGTGGGCTACATACTGAAGTTATTATTAATATCAATGCCGGCACCGGTATCGATACTATTGATATTTGGATCAATCTGTCCCCCTCTATTCTGAACACACACAGAGACAATGATAAACCAGAGAGAAAATGAGAGAATATGACTGAGTTATGGAGAATCTGTAAATTGTGTTATCACTGCATCTTTGATGGAGCATTGAATCATGGGAGCTGAGCAGCTTTGTACCAGCATGTGATGTGTGCAGCTGTTTGTCGTGTGTGTGTGTGTGTGTGTGTGTGTGTGTGTGTGTGTGTGTGTGTGTGTGTGTGTCCCAGTGGGTGTGCAAAAATAGAGGTGACACTGATTTGTCTTTGAGGATAAGGCATTCCTTCCCACATGGCTGTATCTTTATGTCTCATCCCTCTGTCTCTAACCTTTACATTTCCTGTTTTTAATCTCTCCATCTCCTTTTTTCCTTTCCCCTTCCTCTCTCCCACCTCCATATTCTTACCTTTTCTTCCACTAATATCTTTGTCATTCTCTCGTCTTCCTCATTTCATCTTATCCCTCATCACAATAAAAGTGATGTGTTCAATCTCACAAAAACATGAGATGGGTAATTTGGCTATAAGTCCAAACAAAATGGCCCCTCCTGGGCGTGATGTACCTCCCTGTGAAACCGGAGATTGACGCAGGACTTAGCAACAGCAGGATGGCAAATCAATTGTTAATCAGTTTGGGCGGGGAGGCCGTTGTGGGTAATGGGAAAGGCAAAGGGCGGGGATTGTTCAGAAACGTGTGATTACTGTATTGATTTAGTTCAAGGGAAGGAAGAGAAATGGGAGTTTTTAATGGATGATGGAGATGATGTTGTAGCTACTGGTAATTGACTGTTCACTTGGGGCAGCATCCCATCATTATCCATGTTACATAAGGCAAATTTACCACTTTGGCTCAGCACACAAAGTGCCTTGAAAAATCATCTGCCACATTCCTGATTACTTAGTTTTTACATATTTGTCAGACTTCAATGTTTAAGGCTGTCAACGTAATTTTAATATCAGACAAAGATAATTAGAGTAAATAAAAAATGCTGTTTTAAATGATGATTTTATTGATTATGGGGGGAAAAAATATCCAAACCTACTTGGCTGTTAAAAAGTAATTGCCCTATAAACCTAATAACTGGTTGTGCAACCCTCAGCAGTAAGAACTGCAATCAAGGTGTTTGTGATAACTGGCAATGGGTATTTCAGATTGATGTGGAGGAATTTTGGCCCACTCTTTGCAGATTGTTATTAATTCAGCCGTATTTGAGGGTTTTCAAGGATGGATGACCTGATTTTTAAAATAATTCTAAACCATCGCAATCTAATTTAAGTCTGAACTAAACACTGGAAATTCTTCATTTTGTTTTGATTTTTTGAGCCATTCAGAGATGGACTGGCTGATGTGTTTTGGGTCATTTTCATGCTGCATAATCAAACTTGCGCTCCAGGACACAAACTGATGGCCGGACATTCTCCTTCGGGATTTTCTGGTAGAGAGCAGAATTCCTGGTTCCACCAAATACAGCAAGTCATTCAGTGTCCTGAAACCGTAAAGCAGCCCCAGACCATCCCACTACCACAACCACGTTTGACTGCTGGTATGATTTTCTTTTTACGAAATGCTGTGTTAGTTTTAACAGGGCCTAAACTTTCCAGAAAGTTCAACTTTTGTCTCACCATGGTCCACAAATTGTTTAAAAAAAATCTCCTCCATGGACGCCCGTTTTGCCCAGTCTCTTTGTTGTTGTTGAATCATGAACTCTGACCTTAACTGAGAAAAGTGAGGCCTGCAGTTCTTTAGATATTGTTCTCGGTTCTTTTGTGATCTCCTGGATAAGTTAGTGAAGTCTCTGAGTAATTTTGGTCAGCCGGCCTCTCCTGGAACGACTGAGGCTCAGTTCGTAGCCTTAGAAATGGCTTTGTAACCCTTTCCAGAGTGATGTCAGTGACTTTGTTTCTCAGTTGTTCTTGAGATTGTTAGATCAGGGCATGATGTGCTTTAACCCTACATCAGTTTGTCAGAAAGGTTATATTTAAGTGATTTATTTATTTATTTTTATTCAGCAGATCTGGCAATAACCTGACCTGGTTGTGGCTAGTGAAATGTTCAGCTTTACAAAAAACATGGTAAATCACTTTGAATTTATGATTTCACATAGGGCAGAATGGTAGCCCTAAGAGGTCAAATGGACTGCATCTCTATTTGTAAGAGCAAACAGAAAAAACTGCAAAAGCACACAAAACACAATGGAAATTAGAAAAATAAAATATGTTAAAAAATAAATCACGAAGTAAACAATAATGTGACAGAACAGCTGTGGAAGTGACAAGCTAACAATAAACGCCTTATAGCAAAAAGGTATGTACAGTTTTATTTGAATCATGTGATAAAAACACACATTACCTTGCATCTTCTGTGCACTTACAACACTGAAGAACGTGTTGCTTCTTATAAGCATGTCTCAGTGCAATCCTTAAAATGTTTTGGTTTCTGTCACTTCCGCATCTGGTCCGTCATGTTATTGTGTCCCCAGAAACACTTCCGTTGTGTTTTGTAAGATTTTTTTCCCACTTCTTTTGTCTTTTTTTTTCAACATTCTTTGCATTGTATTCAACTTCAGCACTTTCTCAGTGTTTTTTCTATTTGCTGGTATTATGGTGACCACTCAGGGCCACTATAAAGTAGGTTTGAATAGCTTGTTCCCTTAATAAATTAAATCACTGTTTTAGAACTAAATTTGTTTTTACTTGGGTTTCCTTTGTCTACTATTAAAATTTGTTTGATGATCTGAAACATTTTTTTTTTTGGCCTGTCCTGTTTGGATCTTTAGCCATCAGAATTGTTGTCTAAAGGCCAAGAAAGATGCCAAGGGGATTTACTTTACCAATTGGATGATAATCTGAAACATTTAAATGTAATTGTAAAAAAAAAAAAATGTTTCAGATCATCAAACAAATTTTGATAGTAATTGTAAAAACAAACAAACATAGGAAACCAGGAAGGGGTCAAATGCTTTTATGTGTGCGATATACAGCAAAAATTGTTGCAGATCAAAATTCTTAGGAGCTGAGTTGATCCATTGGTCCCTCACTTTGGTCTAGCCTAGCTGTTAGATTTGATCCCTGCTTAAATTTTCCCCTCAGGTTTCCCCTGACTTTCCTCTAGTGACAGCCTGAATTGCTCATTCATTCTGTTGAATAAATTAACATCTACTAGCAACATTTGGAAAATTTAGACATTTATAGGTTCCAAGTTGATGAGTTTTCCTCTAGCACTAGCCTGTAGTCATTCTCCGGGTGTCAATTAATGCTGTTTCATGAAAGCCACTTCCGTGCATCATTTATGCACAACATGTCCTTTGGCAGTGGAGCTTGACTTGAAGGGTTATGCCATAGTGAGGTCTGTCCCACAACTTGTCATTTTTCAGCATGCAGGGTAATTGTTGTGAAGCACTATATTTTATGCTAAACCAACATCTTTGTCTTAAGTTATTATTAGTGCCTAAATATAACCACCAAGTAAATGTTAAAGTAGAAAGTGAGTACAAGAATTAACAAATCAGAAAATGAAAAAGAAATCCCACCCAGATGCCATCAACAGTCTTCAGGATGACAAAACTGTGGTGTATTACACAGGCTGTGGACATCTTTAAAATGGGAAAGTTAACTGTCGCTGGCAAATTCTGCACAACACAAACTGATGCACAAGAAAAAATTGTCTGCAAAGGAAAGACACATGTGGCATCTAAGAAAAATGGAGCTAGTCGTATTTCATCCCAGAATGAAACACAATACTAATACTTCAATGAGCTCACCTGCTTTTAGTGAAATTGCACAATGATTATTAGATTGCCTGTTAAACACAATCACATCCCTCTCAGGATGATTCTTGTGACTCTTTTGACTTGAATCTTGAGACTTTTCTTCCAGTCTCATCATCGGGTCAGATGATGGCAAACTGTTGCCTCGGAGAAGTGCAAGTATTGTCCCCTGTGTACTATCTGATGCATTTTGTTTAATGTAGGCACTTTAGCTATCAATTCCAAAATGCAATGTGCTGTTTACACAGTCAAAATATACACAGAGCTTACCTGGCGATATGGCTATCAGTGATTATTCAAAATCATAATCATTAATAAATGGGCAAAATTTCAATATACTGCTACAGAGTTAACTAATGACTTAGCATCATATGGGGAACAATTTAAAAAACTCCTTAAGCTACCATCTGCTGAATCGGTCTCTTGGGGCAACAGCTAACATTTTCAAGGTCGAATTGATAATATATTCTGTTGTTGCATTGCGGCTATGAGTTTGTTTCCTTTCCACCGGTCAGTGTCTGATTAAGGAACTTTTTTCCAAGTGGCTCATGAGACATGGAATCTTTGTTAAAGATATCCAAACGTGTCAAGATTGCATTTCAATCAAATGTGTTTCTCTTTTGCTCTCCACATGGACTGTTTGTAGGGAGCCAAAGTCACCATGATCACGATTTACAAACACTGCTTGAACTACAAATAGACTACAATCAGAAACCCAAAGAAACTGTCTGATACCCAAAATCCTCTATCAAGTCCCCAAAAGTAAAAAGGTAGCACCAGCATAAAACATCAGGAAAACAGCTGACAAAGTTCAGTCTCACCAATATGTAATATAATTTGGCAATGCTAATGTTTCACCCATATGGAAAAGAAATAGAAAAAACCTATAAAAGACTTGCATCAGATGTGGCCTGCTTCATATAGTGAATCATATAAGGCTTATATGATTTACTCATGAAAGTGGCCACTTTCATATATTGTTTTAGGAAGTATCCAAAACATACACGTTTGATTTATATAATTTTTCTAGGGATCTTATATCCTTTTTCACTCTTGTATGCTTTTCATACAAGTTTCACACAAGACAGATACAAACTTTATAAGATTTATATATATATCTTTTCCATATGGGCAGCCATGTAGCACTCTGACCAAAATCAACTGGTGAAACCTTATTTATCAACTGTTTCTCTTGAGTTTTGTGTGGAGTTGATTTGGGTGAATGCACTAGGAAAGCACATTTTCTTGAGACTGAATTACCAGAAATCCTGTCCCTTTTGAGCTTTCGTCACTATTGAAGTCCCACACCATATATTTATTAAAGGGATAATCTAAAAAAAAAAAAAAGCCCTTCATCATCTGTATGCCCAGTGACAAAGTAAAGTGAGCTCACTGGCCCCTGGAGGACCCTAGATGTCATCTCTGACCAAGGATGTCAAGTGCCATTTGCCATCACCCTCTGTTTTTTTGGTTATGTAGCTGTGTTTGCAGGCCAAATGTATATGGCACAGTTCCATGCTGGCCAGATGTTGCAGCAGCTGGGCACAGTCCATCCTATCAAAGGTCTTGGACATGTCAGCCAGCAACACCCTCACCATTGTTTGCTGTCGCCAGTAACCAGAGTAGTGGCCCTTCAGCACCTCTAATATGCTTATTTATTAAACTCAAACACATCTTTGTTGTGTAGCCATGTTTGTGCCTTAATAGAGAATATACGAGATGGTTTACGTGGGTATTTGACTGCCTATGTCAGTGTGTGTACATGTGTATTTGGAAATGTTAGTAAATAGTTCTGGTCTTTCTTTCTGCGTACTGAATACCAATCAGACATTCTCAGGAGACTGCAGGTTCGATTCCTCCTTCCAGCCTTTCATCTACTCCATCACTCACTGTGTGTACCTGTGTGTGTGTTTTCCGAGGCATGTTAATAGTGATGTTGTGTCTCTGCAAGTGTGTGTATGCATCCAAAGGCAAGGGAAAAAGAAGAATAGCAGGATAAAGAGTAAATGGAAGAAAACAGTGCAAGTGAAAAACAGAACTAAAATACAATACTTTAAAGAAAGACTTGAGTAGGAACGTGAGATAGCAAAAAGAAGAGTTGCTTCTAAAGAGCAATGGGTTCTCACAGAGTTGTTTTTCAAGCCATCCAAAGATGGCCTTTATGGTTTCTTCTATAGATCGACCCTGTCTGAAAATTTTGTAAATAAGTTTAGTGATGCTGTGTGACTCAAACTGAAATCTTTAGAGCATGGGTGCAGCACTGCAAACACATACAGTTTTAGATTAGTTTACCAAGTTAAGGTTAGCAGTGCTACAGCAGCAGTCCTTTTTACCTGCAGGTTAACATTTGGATATTTGTGCAGCACAGTGATTACATGCCAGTTTTCTCTGACACAACCAACACAGAATCACCGATTTTCTACATCAAAATACTGCAGCAATAACTGTGCTGGTTAGCACTGGTTAGCACAGCTGTCACCTGCCTTACCTTTCACCTTTCACAACTAACCATCACAGAGAGACATGCCGCCATGTCCTAGTGATGCGTGGTTGTGTCACATCTTAAATCCAACTGCTGACTGCTATTGTGGTTCAATTTAAACAAATGAATAATTTATTTAAATGACCAGTATTTCCAACACTGACTACTGATTTAATCATCTAGTCAACTATTTGCGGACACACACAAAGTTTTTCATCAATAATGTGTGAAATGGTCAGTTGAATTTGTATGCTGAATAAAAAGTACATCATGTTCAGGGTTTGTACATACATGCTGAATTTCTGCCTGTGTGTGTGTGTGTGTGTGTGTGTGTGTGTGTGTGTGTGTGTGTGTGTGTGTGTGTGTGTAATTATGTCACAAAATGTCAAAGAACTACATTTGGCGAGAGCAGCTGGTTCCCTCTGTGAATAACTAATGCCATCACCACTCACCACGGGTGCTGCTCAGCTAGGCTCTTACACAAACACATAAGCTGCACTGACTGTAGAAAAAGGTGCAATACTGCCTAAAACCTTAATGTAAGACAACAGCACAAACAGACGATGTAATTCATTCCTGTCATCAGCAAATGTCCTAATACCAGAAATTTAGTTTAGTTTATCCAGTTTGAAACCAAAACAAAGTAATGAGCCCACATACTTAAGCATAAACTTCATTAAAGTGTTGACTTTAATTAACAACAAAAATCAGAGATTTTGCTGACGAGACATAGACTGAAATGTTAGGTTAGTGAGTAGCCTACTGATGTTACAGTAACATTTTATTAGCATAAGCATTTAATGTTAGCCATTGCAAACAATGGCCACTTTCCGAACACAATAGTAGCTTTTTCTGTGCCATGCCTCCTTCTTTTTCAGCAAGTAAAAAAAACCTAGAACATTGCCGATAATATGTAATTTTTTGCAGTTCCTCACGATCTTCACGTATTTGTCATTCTGCATTTCTGTTGGTTGTGCAAATGTACATCACACTGTGCCACAGACATGAGTACTATGGCACAGAACTATGACTATACTTGCTAAGTAATGTAATAAATGCACATGCTCAGTAACACATTTACACAAATGGACTTTGTTTTGCAACAGCAAGTGTCACTCCCCACTCACAATTAGAAAGCACTACTACACGTCCATCTGAAAGCGATGTCTATCTTTTATCAACAGTGTGCAATCCGCACACCTGGCTTTGTATTTCCAGCATCTTGTTAGCATAGTTGTTAACTTCTGCCTGTGTCTCTTGTTCTGTGACCAGTCCCATGAAAATGAAAAGCTACACCTGATTTAAATGTGACCATTCTCAGCACCAAGGTAATTTTCTCTACACTCCTGAACAATTTTCAGCGCCGTTACTATTTTTACATTGCTCACTGAAAGGCCTGTCATATGCCCTTGCACTGTAGCTCTGCAGGAGAAAGCTGGATGTCCTCCAGTGTGTCAAAAAGACGACCTCAACTTGTTTTTCATTTTTGGAAAAAGAACAAAGATGCAGGGAGTTTAATGTAGCAAGTGCAAAGATTGTGTTAATGTGACAAGAAAAATCTGCATTTTCAATGCAGTGAGCTGGCATGCTGGCACTGGCCACAACTTCTGTCATTTCCACCAAAGACACTTAGGCCATTATAGCAGAACACTCACAGTCTCAGCCTGTACCATGTACTGTACAGCCTCACCATGCAAAACTTATAAAGGGTAACATGAAACAATTGAACACAAACTTTTTCTTGCTGGGAAATCAAGTAAATGTAAACCATGTTAATATATTAATATACACAATTAATATATTAATTGTAACAAAACTGTTTTGGCCATTTTGTGCTATTTGCTACTCATTACTCAAAAATGAAAATAAAATGTCTTGGCGTAAAATAAGCAGAATTATTCTTATATTTTAACTCACATTTATGATCTGATATAATACATTAGAATTAATAAATCATATCACATTAAATGATCAGAACCAAAAAGAAATCTGCCAATTTCCTGTTAGGTCATTAATATTTTCCCTCTGAGCTCATCTGATCCTCAAAAGAGGGTGAAAACATAACAGCACGCATTCATGACACCTCCAATGTGGCAGCTTGTAACGGCCCACACATCGAATGTATGACATCACTGAGACGCCATCAAAGGCTATGATGCGCAAACATGGCTGTTGTAAAAATGTGTGGGAGAGACATTAAAAAAAGATAGCAAGATTGCGTGGAGAAACAGGAGACGCAGGCACAGATGGAGTAGAGAAAGAGAGCACTGTTTGTTTGCTTTGTTGGTACGTGAGAGGATGTTCTTTTTTCTATTATATATTTGGCAAACATTAAATACCTACAGACTTTATCAGAGCTACAAATTCAGCCTGGTGAGTAAAATGTGCAACAGAAAGCAATGAAGTCTGAAGATAAGTCTTCTTTTGGTAAACATGGTCATTTTAAGGTCGTGGAGCGAGTGGCATCAGCGCTCCCTTCACAGGTTTGGTTACCTGTAATAGGAACATGTTAAGCAGTTTACCATGTCAGTAACATTTTGTGAAGTGTTACGTGTTTACTGCTAAATAGTTTACTGTTTACTGCTTAGCCCTCCTGCTAAGTTTGGACCACTCCAAGTCTCATTATGACTCCTTGCATTTGTAGATTTGACATGGGAGAGCTGCTTCCCTCTATCAATACTCTGACACTTCAATTTTATTTCGGAGAAGAGGGCCAAGTCACAGGGAGCCTATTCTGGCAGATGGGGCAGATTTTATGCTTTTTGTGTAGCCAAAGAACTTTGATGAGCTGCGTGTGAGTAAATGTTCTCCCTCATAAACCACGAAAATTCACAAAATTCATGGTGCGTAACTCTGTGAATGTCAAAACACAACAAGCATGCTCCTGGTACAATTACAGTCTTTTATGTCACTCATTGGTTAGTGAAATCCCATTTAGTATTCTGGAACTGAACATTTTGACTGTTAGTTAGTGTTAGTGTTCGGGTAGAGGGGCCCTGACTAGGAAGTCAAGGGACACTGCCCACTCATATGGTGGCAACTTTAATAGCAGCCAAAACGGTTGATGTTGAAATATTTTAATGTGCACAAGAGAGCTGGTCAAACTGATTAATTAACTTTGGATACAAGAGATTAAGTAGGCAAGTTATTTGCATAATGTATTTGTTATAAACCGTTTCATAATGAAATAGAAATGCTGTTTATAAAGAGTATTGGGATGTGAAGATAAGTAGCACAAAAGTGTGTCAGCCTCTCTGGTGCTTGGCAGACTTATGTGCATTGTCTGTTGGTCTAATTCTGTAGCTGGCAAAGGATACAAACAGATTTTCTCTCCTGAACCCAGTAAATACCAACTGGATCCACACACAAAGTCACTTAGTCACCTTTGTGCAAAAATGAAAAGAGAGAAACTTACAAAAAATGGACAACTTGCACAATGTTCAAACACTGAGAAGTGATATTTTGTACAAAATTATCTGAATACACGTCACATGATAACTCAGTGTGTAAGAGTGTCTAGGCATGCACACACTAACGCGCGTTTTCAACCTGATCCACTCACATGTCAGTGCAACTGTTATTAATTAACAGATGTTCCAGGTGGAGTACAATGTGTGTGTGTTTCTCTGTGTATATATGTGTGTGTGTGTGTGTGTGTGTGTGTGTGTGTGTGTGTCCTCTTGTTCAGTTAATGAGTCTGTCTACTGTACTGCAGGTACAAAGGGACAGCAGGTCCTATAGGGGCAGAGGAACATACCTTCTTGTCAAGGACACAGATGCTACCCAGCTGTTCCACTTATGTTGTAACACGAGCATGCACACACACGCACACACACACACACACACACGCACACACACAAACACACTGTTAAAGCCTTTTTTCCCCCTTTTTTAAGTCTTTTTTTTTTCTTGTCCTTTATTTTCAACTTTTACCATGTCATGTATCAGATGACCTGTCCAGTGATCTTTAGATGCAAAATCCATACTCAGAACAGCATGTGACCAATACTCGGAATTTTACTACTAATGACTAACACGCCAGTCTTGAATTGCCAAGAACTGTTTTTGAAATGAAGCGACTGAAATGTGCCACTACCTCAGACAGGTTTTTTTTAGTAACTCAAGGAAGGCCATTATATTCATCAAATGAAAAATACAGAAAATCACAATGTCTTACTAACTTATAAGGCGGGGGGGGGAAAGCATTTTATTTTTTACTACTCAAGTGAAGATGTGATTACAATCTATACCACCAGACATCAAGAGGCTAAAACATCTCACCCGGGAAAGCGAGACATACATCAGTGGTGCTGAATCAGCAGTAGTGGAAAATGCTCAGGTTCCTCCAGTTTAAGGCTTGATTACAAGCTGGATGATAACTCTCCAGGCCCGGCAGCCCTACATACGCAAGGTGCACTCGAAATTAGTAAATGAATTATGCATTGTTTTACATATTGTATTATATTAGATAAGAAACAACTGCATTTACAATGACACTGGCACACATACCCATTCATATACTTTAATATGAATAACCTTAATGGGGAGATGGAGTTAGTCATCCAGGGAACGCAATTTGTAAAGATCTTTCTTTACACTTGGGGTCAATTTCTGCTGCTAAGTCGACCCCAAGTGTAATATTTGTATTCTTTTAATGATCTTGTTGGTTGGGCCAAGATGGATTCCTGTTGTCTGGTCAGCACAAAGCCTCTATACTACACCACCCAGGCCTGCGCCCTGAAGAGATCACTCCTATCTCACCACCAGATGAGAGCATGATGCCAAAGAATGTCAGGAGTACTTATGGAAAAGATTGTCATGCTGAATTACAAACCATACTGACTTTTGATTTTCCAAGACCACCATGCCTTGCAGATGCCTACTGCACCTTGAGCCCTAATAGCTACTAAAGGTTATTGTAGTTTTCCAATAAAGGTTTTGTTACTGATCAGTAAGCCCATTCTTTTTACCAAGTGTCCTTTGGTGTTGGTGTTGTGACTCTTCAGTTGTAACAGTAGTAAGACTAATGTCACAGGATCATTTGCCATCACATGGTTAATGTGCAGGAGTAATGTTGTTAACATCCATTAACAGCAACGTTGCCTGAACCTAACCAAATAGTTTTGGTAAAAAATAACCATCCAAATAATGTTTATAGGTACACTGCATATTATTTATTAATAATATAGCCCACCTAATGTTCATAGATGATTGTCAGTTAGATGGTTAATAATTGATAGATGGCTATCAGTTATTAACCAATTAGCAAACTTTAAAAAAGTGAAGTACAGAAGTACCAGAAGTAGTTATTATAATTAGTTTTGGCCATACCAGATTATAAATTGGTCACAATCTCACTTAGCATCACACCTTGTGAATAACTTCCTTCTTCATTTGGATCACTCCTTTGCACATACAATACAATTCCACTTGCACATACTTACAGACCTCAAATTTGTGCTGAGAGAAAACTTCGGCATCAAACTGACCCAACATAGTATGGAAAAAGCATTTGTTTCTAGTGGAAGAGTTCACATCTGCACAAACCTAAAGGAAGCACAGGAGAAAGGAGTATGACCAAAACCATCCTTTATTTTTTGTCAATAAGTAGCGTAGCAGTAACATTACATCATCAATTGATTTTCATGATTGACTTACCTGTGTCTTGTAAAAGTTCATTTGCACCAATGACACTGTGAATTGAAGTGGCACAGGGTGGAGTTAGGACAGGTGGAGTAGACAAAAAAAGATACAATAAAAGGAGAAGACAAAGCAGAGAAAGACCCAGAGCAGCGTGATTTGTGTGTGTGTGTTAGAAGCATTACTGTGATCTAGTGTCCCTAACACAACATAAATCTGTAAAGTTGGTTTCGGCTTAATGTATTTCCCGCCAAACACACAGGCGCTTGCACACAGGGCTGTGGGATGAATCTGTGTGAAGCACAGAATGAGCAGGTTGGACAGCAGATGACTGATGATCTCTGGGAGCTTACAGAGGCTCAGAGCCACACTGTGCTGTGTAGCTGTGTGATTCAGGTACCGAATGCGAGGGAGCAAGAAGAGCGCAGACGCCTTTAACATCACAATGAGACATTGTCATGGTGACAGCTCCATCGTAACATTTCTACATGTTTTGGTCCATCTCCCATGCATGCCTGTTTCTAATACTTTCTGTAATTTCAGGCCCTGTTATTCCACCATTCCCCATTCACTGCATTTTAGCCAGACAGCACACCTGCCCCTCATTCCTGTCTTCAGCCACTGAGTATAAATATTTCCTCACAGAAACTTTGTTCCCTGCCAGAGTGTCTGATGAACCATCATGGCATTCCAGCCTTTGACGATGTTTGACTGCTTACCGTCTGTCTAATTTTAGTCATGGTAGCAGTATCACTACTGTAAGATCCATCAGTCCAGACCATAGGCTGTATATAATTAGTTCCATATGTTTCCAGTAAATTATGCATTTTTTTGTAGTTTTGCTTCCAGACACCCCCACAGTGGATTTCAAATCAAGCAATCAAGCTGTGATTGAAGTGCAGACTTTCCACTTTAATTCAAGGGGATTAACAAAATTATTACATTATTTGTTTAGGATTTACATCTCGGGGATTGTGCTTTTTGGAAATTGAAGTGCAGGTACCCAAAGCTAACTTGTGAAGCACAAAGTTGGCCTGACCTAAAGCATAGCCTGCTTTATCATCCTTTTTGACTTTTGTTAGGTTCTCATTTGTGCTTGTGTTTCAAAATGACAAAACACCTATCAGATTTTCACTTTAGTGTTAAACCAAAGCATTTGAATCATCAAAATGTGAAAAATTTAAAAAAAACAAACAAAGATCATAAACTCAAAAGAGCAACAGGGGAAAGATAGGAGGTAGTTGAGGGCACTTCTAAGCTTTGCTATTACTAACTGGTGGTTTGGTGTAGTCGCTGACACTAATTAGCAAGGGTTGGCAAAAGGTCATAGCTTGGGTTAACATACATCATTTTACAGCTTTAAAAAATACTTTACAAAGCTCCAATTCCCAGGCTGTCAGGTCGGCGGGGACGAGGTTCACCTGATCTAAAGGTGATGACACCATTGAACATTTGACATGCACTTATTAACATAAACATTAAGTTTTAAGTTTAATCATAGCTCATAGCAACAACTTGCACAAATTACTCAAGGGCCTTGTCTCCCACCGGGCAACTTCCAGTTTCTCTTCCTCAGATAATCCCTTTAATCGTAGAATCTTTTACATTTTTGCAAAGCATCGAGCTCAGGTTTTAACGCTACTCTGAAGCCGCTCTATAGTATCCACTGCTCCTTTATGTCAGTGCTTCTTTGTGAATATAAAACATGATCTCTGCAGAGGAGAATCATCCCCCAGTGGGTGAAACAGTGCAGGTGGCTTCGGCACCACACCACAAATAACTCGCAGGTCGTTGTCGTTTGTTGGCGTGACATTTTCATCGTAAAGGTTAGATGTTGCAGATGTTGTAGGATGCATTCCTCTCATAGCTCTTCTCTCTGCTCTCCTGTGTTCTTGTGGTAATGCTTTTCATTCCAGTGTGATTTGTGAGATGTGGCAGTGGCGATAAGACTTGAATTATGTCTCTGGTTGTCCTCGCTTCGATTGAAAATGGTTTTCATGATGCTGTTGTGATTATTTCTTTAAATCTTTGATCTTTCCTGTAGTGCACATGTACAAGTTATGTAATGTTGATAGAAGACAGCCAGACTATGCATCATTTGACCTGTTACCTAATGTGTCCTGGAGTAAAGCATTGTCACAATATATGTCCTGGACAAGGACACAACAAGTACAGTATTAAACAAATCCTATACTTTGTCTGAATTCTTTAAATGATTCAGCGTTAAGGATTTAAATATGGATCGGCAGCTTAAGAAACTCAGTCATCTAGTTTATTTTAACACCTTGAAATAATTTTCAAGTAAAATAGTATCATAAGTATATATTTGCAGCTAAGGAAATACCTAAAGTACAAGTACCTCAGTACTGTGCAAACTGGATATTTTTCAGTCTAAACAAAAGGTTGCAGTCTGTGGAACTGCTGCCTCAGGATTTTGATCATGAGGTATTTCTAATTTTGGACAAGCAGCTCTAGCCCATTAAAATCTTTTGTGCCTGCAGGCGGCTCCTCGCTGAGATGGATTGCTCTGTGAGGTACGCTGCAGAACAGAGTTTGCATGCCTTCACGCAGATATTCAAAAGTTTTAACCGAGTTGTGCTACTGACTACTACGGACTTTAATGCAAAGCTATATCCTATGGAATAAACTCCATATGCTTTTAACAGTTGTACTAGAAAAACTAGCACTGATGCAGGTGTGACAGCTGAAGACTCCTAAAGGCACAGTAAATGGTTTATCACTGTGAAAAATAATTTTTATTTATATGGCTCAATATCATATATTTGCCTCAAGAGGGTTTTAAATCTTTACAATATCCTATGTCCTTAGATTCTTGATTCAAATAAGGACAAAATTCTATTATGTAAATTTCCAGATTCATATTTTTTTCATGGACTCTGCTAAAGTAGGTTTGCATGATTCAGAGTTTCTAAAACATCTTTATTTTTTCTTGTACTGGGCTTTGGTGCAGACTGTCGGTTTAACCTGTGACTGAAACAAAATGTTTTAGCCAGTCTTCCTTTAAAGTCTCTCACTGGCTGCTCCATATAAACAAATATAACAGAGATAGAGATATCCTCTCCTCTCTCGAAGTTCAGTTCTAAGAGTAAAAACCATTGCCTGAAGCCTTGCTCAAGGGTTAAACATTATGTTTTGCATTTTTGGCTGTGTGAAATTGAAATAAAAATTCATCATTGTAAATAATGTACATGAAAGCATACAAGAATAAAGAATGATAGAGAATAAATATTAATATTCTCACTTCTCACTTGTTTGTTTCTATGTGCTTGTCAGTGATGAGTGTATCCATAAAATAAACCACACTGCAGAAACACCAGTAATGATAAAACTTTAAAAAAAAAAACAACACATTAAAGTATCAAAAGTGCTCATTAGGTAGTGTCCCCTTTGGTTTTATTTCTGTGTATATAAATATTAGCTATTTGAGATATAATTACACCATCGAGCATTTCAATTATGTAGCCAGTTTACGTTCATCATATATTAGTTTGAAAAGAGAAGCAGCTATTCCTCAAACAAATCAAAATCAGGTTACACTGAACTTTAAGTTGGGTTGTCAGTAAAGATTCTTAGAAGTCTTGAAGTAAACATGTGTATGTGTGTGCCAGGATGACCTCATGAAGTGCAGCAGTCAATTCCTTTTAGGACGTTTTAGCCTAGTTTGGAGAAAAAGTGGGGCGCGGCCTCAGACAGCATTTATATAGAAACTAGAACTGAGACTCACAATTACTGCTGCTTCTTCCCTCTCTATCTCCGACTGTGTCCCTTCATCTTTTTCCAACTAATGGCAGATCTGTTCTTCAGAATCTCCTCCCTCTGTCCACATATTTGGGCATCATTTTGTCTAATGTGCTTGAGAAAGTGATTTTAGCTCAATATATTTATGAATCCTAATAATATTGGTTAAAGTTTTCAGTCAGGTTTTAGAGCTCACGACAGGACAGAGAGAGCCCTCCTGAAGGTTTCTGGTGACCTATTTTTAGTTGTAAAGGCAGAGTCTGAGTGCTTTTAGATGTAAGTGCTGCCTTCAATACAGTTGTTCTTTTTTTGCCCTGCACAATTTAGAAATATCTGTATAAAGTTAACTTTTCCACATCTGGCATATTCAAACTTGTCAATTATAACATTTTGCTACATAAAATGGTTTATTTGTTGTCTAATTTAGCTGGGGTGTTCCTCAAGGCTACACTCTTATCCCACTGTAACTTCCAAAACTGTTTTCTACTTGTCACCTCATAAAAACGTAGTACCCCCCCCCCAATTCAGTTCAATAAGGATAGATTATTTGGAAGAAGTGAACATGTTTTATGGAGATCTGAATCAGAATCATCTTTACTTGGCCAATTTTTTCCATACAAACAAGGAATTTAACTCTGGTTCAGCTTGCTCTCTTCGTGCAAAAATAAGAAACATTTTGTTAAATAGGCAGTATATATACCCATACAACACAATCCTGTAGTGGAGCCTGTACAGTGTACCGTAGGGTGTACTGGTGTTTGTAAGTAGAGAGTTTTTTCTCTTTTTCTCTTCACAGGGAGACTAGAGCGAAGATGGAAGATGAGCCAGGAGCCAGACCAAGTGAACTAAATATGGGAGAGCCAAGCCTAAGCTGCAGCTCCTCCCAAACTTTTTAACCAATCATATCATGTTCGTACCATCATATAAAAACTCACCCTTTGTGGCACCCTTTATCTGGTTTGATGGACAGAGGAAGATCCATGACGCAGTGTTAACTTGAACTGTCATCCATTTAATACATTTTGAAAACTTATCATTTGAGTTTTTTATCTTCTCTCAAAAAAACCACCACCAACAACAAGGCTTTAGTAGTCACTTGAGCTATAAGGATAAGCAAAAAAAGATAAGCAGAAGAGAATGGATGGATGGATGGATGGATGGATGGATGGGTGGGTGGATGGATGGATGGGTGGGTGGGTGGATGGATGGATGGATGGATGGATGGATGGGTGGGTGGGTGGATGGATGGATGGATGGATGGATGAGTGCCTTGGTCAAGTATTAACATTTCTCCAAGACTGTTTCACAGGAAGTTCAGTTCACTTGACCAAAATACATTTTTTCTTGCATTGAGTGTCCATTGTGAGCACTTGAAAGGACTTATTAACTCTTTATGCACTGGGGCATTCTTTTAGATTGATCAGTTTAGCTTTGTTTAATATTCTTAGGCAGACGTATAAGGAGGAGACACGGCACACAAATAATCCTGAATGAGGCCTGCCCTCAAAGAGGTTATCGATCTGAATATCTAGATCTTAACTGTGTGAGCCTGCACATGTCCCCCTCCTTGTTGTTGTAAAGCTTTGAGCTTTTTCTTGGGTCAGTTTATCCATACCATGTCATTTTTTCAGGGCTCTCAGCTGATCAGATCCCATTTGTAACTTGTAGCTAACTGACTTGCTTTTCAACCTTATTTTCGAGCAAAGTCGACAAACTCTTCAAAATTTTGTCCTTGAATTTGAGCAACTCTGTACATGTAGTACAGCTTTTTGTGGGGATGTACATATAGTTTTTATCCCGCATTGACCCTCTTTGTTTTTAGAGCCCGGAAGGCTGAAACTGAAAAAATAAGAACTAAAACTGTCCTTTAAACATGTATTTCATGGATGTATAATCCATCAGATTCTCCTTTGTGTTAATGATAGAGTTTCAATATTGACAAGTTTGTTAACTTACATAATCTGCATTTAAAAAAAAAAAAATACAATATAATGTATCTAAAATAAATAAACTTTCCATTTACTTTTTTTTATTACCACATAAAGAATTTTACCAATTGCCATTTATATACAAGACCATTTCTAACACTGTAACATTTATTGAATAGATTTTGTAATTTTGACATAGTAATGCTCTAAAAGCCGCAAAAGGAAAAACTGTTATAAGATATTTTTTAAAAGCCACTAAAAAGTGAGGCTTCATTTGCTTGACCTCATTTGGTATTACTGGGGTTTTTTCAGAGGCCATGGGGCATAACCGAAGCAGGGTCACCTTTAGTTTTTAGCCCTGACCTTGGAACAAACGTCCCTGCAAGGAAGAGAAGGAAAAAATAGTTTCTACCTGCTATTAAAATATGATACTGGCTGAAGCTTTTTCACACACCAAGAACTGGGTCAAGTTTAAAATGAACATAAGAGTGGGCAGCCATCAGCTCTGTGAACCTGTATCCAAGTACACAAGTGCTTTGAGCTAAATGCTAACATGTTCACACTTATAAAGCAAATATGCTGTTGTTTGCAGTGCTCAACTTGCTGATTTAAACAAAACAAAAAGTACAGCTGAGGCTGATGGTGATAGTAGACTTCTGAAAATTATGGCAAAGTAAACAAAATAAATGGAGGTGAAATAAATGTAGTTGCCCTCACTAATGACCCATGTGCATGGCTTCATGCACAAATCATTGAGTCATCAATATTTTGCAGGTACAGTTGGAGCTTAAGCCAGCTGACATAGTATAAAAGTCAAGCTACAATCAATCCAACACAGCAAGACACACGGCCACACACTCTCACATCCATACCAACTGCCAATTTAGAAAAAGCATGCCTTTAAGCTTCATCTGTTTCCTTCCAAACAGACAGGAGATGAAAGCTACACTCAGAGTGGCTCCTGCTTTGCTTTGAGGCCAGTGCTATCCTCCATCATATATATGCACATAGGATGAAGGCCAGCTGTTTAATATGTTATCATAATCACAATAACGATAACTGTGAACAATAAGAAGAAAAAGAAGAATGACTTCACTAACACAAGGTATAGGCTACTTTTACTTCCTCGACCCTGTCATTACTATAGGTGTCACTGACACATAGCTGGTGCTTGGGGGAGCATGTACCTTTAAACTACCTGTAGGTTGCTTGGAAAAGCAGAATAAACTGTTTTTTCCCTGGGAAGTAGTCAAATCATAACTCCCACACAATCTTTAGATGACTGTCCCACTGCTCCGTATGCTCCTCATCTCAGGGGTCCATTGTGTTTTCTGCTGAATCAACAGGATATCGGCTCTGTATTCTGATTTCCCAGAAGGCCACTGACACTGTTTTGATATTAAGAATCTCGCCATGACATTTTTTTGTAGGGAAGCGGTCGCAGAACCTGAATAATGCTTTATTTAGTCATCACTTAGAGACGCTGTGAATTCTATAAACACAGGAATCAAATTAAGGCCTACAAGATTGAGATTTTTATGTTTCCCTTATAAGGTCTAAAAACTGTGTCAAGCAGTAGCTAAGTAAGACCTTTTTCACTGCTGTTACTGAATTAGTTGAAATAGCCCCCGTGGCTTTCACAAAGTATATTAATTTTGCAGAAACCATAAGCTGTGGACCTGTTTTAATTTTACCTAAGGTATAAGAGATGTGAGAGTTTTTTATCTCTCTTTTGTCACACAAGAGTTCCAGAGTCTCAGATGTGCTGAAGATTTTTTATTGTCTGAAGTAATCATCAAAGCTTTTTCTTCTGCAGCTGATAACTACAACTGCGACAGTACTTTTAGTTTATATAAACAAAGTTATTGTGCCAAGTATGCTTTTTGGTGTAGTTTGGATTGTGTTCAGCACCAATGTTTTCTTTCTATTTCATAAATTATTCAGTTTACACGAGTCAAATAATATGGCTACAAAGAGCATAAACTAGGTCCAGGACTTTGACACCACTGGCCACAGTTTTTTTTTTTTTTTTGTGTATGTAGTATTCCTCATATTATACTATAAACTGATAGTGACACAAATGGATTGCCCCTGAAATGAGTATAGCACATCAAATGTCCCCTGCCCTTGGACAAGTCTCTTTACAGCCAGTGTTCAAATGATGGAACCAGCTTCCTCAAAACCAATGTTGCATGTATTTCCAGGAAGTAATTCCAACGTAACATTTTGCTGTAAACATATTGCATATTTTCAGCAATGCAGTAATGTAACACGTTTCTGTACTAAAGTCAGTTATTATTAACTGAAACTGTTGGAGTGATGTTTTAAATTCCAAAACAGGATAAGAACGTGGTGGTGTAATGAGCCTCCAGAACAGAAGAACTTGCATTATATAGCTAATATATCATCAGGTCTTTGCAAGCATCTTTATGAGCAGCATGGTAAGAAAAAGCTAGCGCAATTGAAAGTCTCTTTGGGTTGGTTTTCAACTTTGCTTTTTTTTGTTGGTTTTCATTGTCTGTGTCCTCACATATGTTAACACAGGTTAACTGGTGATTATGCAACTAAGCATTTCACGACAAAGTAATGTAATAAACAGTGTAAAAAATTTCTTTCTAAGGCTGACCCCCCCTTCACCCACAGACAGAGTTAGTAGTGAGGTGGCCTGCCTCTCTGCTTAGCCTCAGTCACACCTGTCTGTTCACCTTCACACCTCTTCATCTTTATTCATCATTATGGATTTAAAGACAAGTCCTCCATTCTCTACCAGTTTCTTGTAAATAGTTAACTCCCCGGAACCTGACGCTTAAGCCCCTTTTCCATTAGTACCTACTCGGATCTACTCACCACGACTCTACTCAGATCGACAGGTTTTCCATTACAATCAAGTTCTACCGAATGTGCATGGCTGTCATTATAGCAAAATGTCTCAGCATCCCGCAACGTAATTAATATGCAACATGAATGCTACAACAAAGTTGGAGGTCGAGGCAAAAATATACCTGCTGCTCTTTCTTTGGCTTTTCGTGAAAAGCACTGCGTCATTTTTTGTAGCCATTTTGGTGGTTTTGATTTTCGTGAATGAGATGCTCTCTTGACTCATTGGCTGGTAGGTAGCGTCACTCAATCTGTAGCATGCAGTCTGACGACATCACATTTTAGTACCTGCTGAGATCGCTTGGAACCCCCACCGAGTAGGAACCAAAAAAGTGCATTGTACCAGGTACTATGGCCTAATGAACAACCCTGAAAACCTTAGTGAACTGTGCCGGGTCAATCCGAGTTGGTACTAATGGAAAAGAGGCTTTTAATCCTGTAGGAAGAAGCAGCTAGAAAGGAAAGATTCCTCACCTTTACCTATTGCTTTAACTCAGCTTCATATGTCCAAAAGGAAACATGACCCACTAGATCTATTCACTTTGCTGCCTGTGCTTTTCACCAGTGGAAAACTAACCTGCTGGGACCTCTCAGTACCATACCCAGCTGCAAACATGCCCAACAACTGAAGTAAGACTCAGTATCATCTCTTAATTACTTTCCTGTTCTTGTTCATGGAGGACCCTTGGCCCGATACTAGCCTCTTGTTACCTCTTGGCAGACCTAGTGGAATCTATATTTACCTGCCAAAAACCTTGCATCCCAGAAAACTGCTTTCAGTTGCAATTTCCAGCCATTTTGGCTTCATACATACCTACACCCAGTCTCTTGGCTCCCATCAGTCATAATAAGCTACCTACCTACAGGTTTCTGAACGTGTCACCTTCCAGGGCCTCTGTGTTGGTATTTATAATTCTTGATTTTGGGTCTGTTTATGTCTGTTGTAGTCATGTCCATTGTATGTTACTTCCTGTTTTATTTTAATAGTCTCCCGTCCTGCTTGTGTCATGTTCACATTTTGCTTCCTTTGCTTCATTGTTCTAGATTTGTGTCAGCTGTGTTCCCACCTGTAGTCTGTTCCCTCATTTGCCCTTGTGTGTATTTAATGTCTGCATCTTCCTTTCTCCGGTGCTGCAATCTCCCTCATGGCATGTGTGCCACTGACTTTCTGTAAACCTGGAGTCCGTTTAGTTCCTGTTTTTGTGGGGGGTTAAATTAAGCTTCTGTCGTACAAGTTCTGCATCTGGGTCCATCCTGTGCCTGCCACATGCCCGTTCTTTGACAGTTTGTTTGAGTCCATTTTACACTGGTAACTATAACAGAATCATGTTATGACTGCATATTAAAAAAGCATATTAAAAAATATATTTTTACACAATATATGTTGGATATATTTTGCACAATGAGTTGCTGAAGTGAATGCTGTGAAGAAAGTGAAACCTCATGTAGACATTGTATAAGTAGCACAATGTCATTGAATTCAGCCATCTGTACTGCACTTTTTTTTCTTTGTGGTGATTATTTTTTTATTTTAAAGAGCAGCTAAGAGTGCTGTGAACTATGGATGCAGAATAAAATGGAAAATAAGATAGGTTGTTTTCAAGGCTGACCGACATTTATTCAAGCCTGAAACTGGTTAACTAACTGGTTAAGTTGGGAATTAATAGAAAAAAATATTATAGCTTATAGTCACACAGGCTTAGACACCTATCAACCACTGGTTGCTAGGGAAAAACCAGCCTTATTATGTCCACCTACTATGTGGGATTATCTACATGTTGACAGCAGCAAACTTTATAAAGAGTGTTTTAATAACCCTGCTGCTCTTGTCTGAAGGGCACTTCTGTAAAAAAAAACAAAAAAAACAAAAAAAAACCCAGAACATTTCTCTCCACAAAACAAAGTGCTTAATTTTTGCACTAATCTCAAATCACATTTATTCTTTCCCTGGTAATAAGAATTTTCGCCTGGACCTTTATTTATTACAAAACCTATCAGATCTGTTATGTTCCTGTCATGATAATATACATATTTATATTATATAAAATGATTAGAATTATTCCTGCATTGATGGTGATTCTGGCCTATTTACTTAGTGTATATAATTAAGCTTTTAATAAAAACCTTTTTACCTACCCCATGGTTTTGTGATTTATGTGAAGCAGCTGTTCGAACACTGCTGTGCCCCTTTGGAAATAATTAATTCTATCTATCTTTGTATTTTCATACCCTTGTCGGAAACAGAGAAGTTTTCCTGCACATGGATCTTGTTCATTAAGCCCACTGATATCTGTCATTTTAACCATGTTATCCACAAACACATAAATATCACCACCGCAATCACCCTCCTGTGGGTGCTTTAATATCCTGTCCTGTTTTTTGTGTACAGCCAGTCCCAAAATAAACAGGGACCCGCTGCTTGTTTGACTCATCTACTGGGAAATAACAAGTTTTGTGGTGCCAGAAAGCTGAGCTGCAATTCAAACACAAGTTGCGTGTTTTCTTTTGTCTTTTGTTTGTTTACATACATGTAGAATGAATGCATGTAATCCATATAAACACATGCACCAAGAAATGTACAATGGCGTCACATGAATGCTCATGTAAGCAAACACAAACTATTTCCACATAAAAATACTGCAGGTAGATGAGCACAAGAAATGCTTTTTCAATGACAGCAGGGTCGTGTGGGGCTAGTGTTAGATGCAAAGAGAGTTTATTATGTACATAAACATACAGTGTATGCACAAGTACACACTTCAGCACCTTGAGTCATCAAAGAAGTAATAAGCATCCAAAACACAACAGGAATTGCACTAATCCCCTGTTCTCCATGCTCTATAAATAACTGTTCTGTTCTTTTTAATCTGAGGAAGCAAGCGGGAGCCATGAAAAGAGGCAGGCTCCTCAAAGGATGGCGCCTGCATCACTGGAACGACTGCTCAATTCCTGCATTCTTTAAATTTTTACATAAGCACACTATCAATGCTACCCATGTTCAAGTTTTTGGATGTGTTTGCACATGAGAACATTGTGTGCTTTGAGCAAAGAGGCATAAGCCATTATCTCAGTTTTAAATGCTAACATTCGAATACCCGATTCATGCTTCAGACCAGATCGGTTTCCCTAACTCAAGTTTTGTAGTATTTCCTCAAGCAAGACGAATCATTGAGTCAAGATCAAGTCTTAAGCCCAAAGTTCTTATTTTTTCACTTCTCAGTAATACTGTCATTAAAAGCTGCCCATCAATGGAGGTAGCTTGATACAGCACTTATGCAAAACATGGTTCTTGTCAGCTAAAAGCTGTACATAGTTTTTATTTTTCCTTTAGCTGGTAAAGTAAACCTAAGAGTAGTAGCACCTACATATGTATTCATTAACACATTCATTATTTTTATTCATCAAAACTCAAAGAACCATATCCAATTTAAATGTGGCTAATTTCCTCTCCTTAGGTACATGAGGTACATACTGCCTCATATGAATAACAATGTAATCACCTCCCTATAAGCTGAAGTTTTGGCAGTTTGCTGGTCTGCAGAATTCCAGTGTATGTTAACACAATACCAAGGAAGAAAGCAGCAATGATCTTAGTTAGCATGTTGAAGTTCTAACAGAACACACAGAAAGAGATGGAATAACTATAACCTTTTTGGATTACCTCTTCTCTCTAAAAACATGGTATCATGGTTCTGTTTTGCAATGTGCATTTACATTTCTGGAGCAGTGTCCTTTGAACACACAAGACCAAAGTGGAGATGTTTGGCCATTATGCACAAATGGTGTTTGGAGAAAACACTTCATACCAACTGTCATGCACAGTCATTATTGGTGTGATGATCTCAATTAGGTTTTGCAGCCACATGACCAGGGCCTCTTGTCATCAAGTCAACCATAAATTCCTCTATATACCAAAGTATACATAAGTATACAGTTGGCAGCTAGAGTTGGCCAACTTTGGGATGTTTAACAGGACAATGATTGCAAGTACAGCGGCAAATCTATAACAGAAAAAGAACCAGTGACCTGGTCAAAGTCCATACCTCAATCTCATTCAAACACTGTGGCAGAACCATAAAAGAGCTGTGCATAAACAGAAACTGAAAATCTAAATGAACTGAAGCAACACTGTAAAGTAGAGTGGACCAAAAGTCATCTCAGGATTGAGTGACTGATAAGTCTTATAGAAAGTGATTATTTTAAGATATTTCTGTTAAAGGTGGTTGTACAATACGAGCTACGGAATCATAGGGTGTAAGCTGGAAAGTGCACAGGGTCACTGGTGACTAATCGGTGCACTGATCAGCATATGTAATACTGAGAGTGGCAGCACGCTGAGAGGAGGACAGACGGGTGAAAAGTCAGCTGTGTGAATAGGAAGCAGAACATCATGTTGCATTGTGATATGCAGGACACACATGCTGCATTATACCACTCCGAGGTGACCCCTTCATTACACGTCCCACCTTCTCTGACAACCTCCGACCTCCAGAGTGAAAAAGTTGAACTCTTGCGCATAAATTTCCTCTGATGAAAAATCACAAACCGTCACCTATTACTGACCTATCACCTTCGAGTGAACCGGAAAGCTAGATCATCCAAAACAGAAAAAGCATTTTTGTGTGTTTTAAACAGACCATAATTAGAAGCAAACCAGTTAGAAAAACTGTGTCTGAATTATGTTGAGGAATGTTTTGCAGAAATAGTACCTCCCACCTTGCAAAAATAACATCAAACCATCAGTGAATCTCTGCAAACACCTCAGTATCTGACAGATACCTCTAAATATGTTCCAACACAAATAGATGCAGGTAATGTAAAATAAATTTGGTTTGGATCTGAATTGTTAAAAAAATTCTCTAAATTGAGCTTAATTGGCGAAGATTTATCAAACATTTAATGGCTAACGTCTATCACACAAACTTTGACAGACTGTGAATAACTCAAATGCAGAGACAGTGTTTTGTTTTTTTTTTAACTATGAACAAAATCTATACCAATATGAAACCGCCATCCATCGTTCTCAGTCAAAGTGAGTGATATCCAGACTGAAGGCTGGATTGTCCAGTTTAACAGGCTCTCTCCCAGGACTTTACCTCAGCATGTGATTCAGGTTCTGCTCTGCAGCTGCAGACAGAAAAAGTGAGCTTTCAATAACATATTCAAAACATGTACAGTACGTACCAACGCAAACACAATTTCTTTTTTAAAAACACAAATAGAAAATCTGCATGCTACCAAAACTGCATATCTATTTCATTAGCAGTCTTTCTCTAATCATGTTTATGTTTTTTGATTTATCACAGCTTTCCTTCCACAGGATGATGCCAAACCTTACTCTAACAACAAGACTCTGGGAAGCTGTGAACACAGCTGTCTTTTGCTGAGGACTAATTCCAGCACACACCTCTTAAAACTACAGCTTAAAATGAAAATTCAGTTTGTTTATAAATAAAGGAAACAAGATATAGCACATTTTAAACTTGCTAGTTTGAAAATTGTAGTGCTTGTAAATATTTTAAACCTAAGACAGATCCAAACTTATTGTCTCTGCTTCCAGACTGTATGGGAAACTATACTAAGAACCTGGGCTCATGGAAAAACATGAAATATAAAAATACAACCAATTTTGTTTACATAGAGGACAAAAACAGTCCAGTCTTTTTGTTAAAGACGGCAAATCTAGAATCTGCATTTCAATTGGAAATATGTTTCATGCCCAAGCAGATACTAGCAAACTAAATGTTGGATGCATTTTGGTGCAAACTGTGAGACAGGCACAAAAAGCACTCTATTTGTTCATATTAATGTACACAAACTGTCATGCTTTTTCGTGACTGAACAAATTTGTAAGTATTTTATTTCATTAGGATGTATATTTTGTGTTTTCAGCATGCATGTTGTGTGGAGATAGATGCGACCAAGAAAACAGAGCTTTGAAACAAGTAGCAACCAGAGTTGGGTGTAAAGCATTATTGTTATTACGCTACTTTAGTTACAAAGTTTCTTCATTTATCTACATCAGAGGTGGACAGAAAGAATAAAATCAAACAAACATGTTTTTTTCTTCCTGCACACAAATGCAATCATCAGCTGATTTTAGTTCATGTGCTCGGAGGAGATAAAAGGTGGAGTGGTCTACAACTTTTCTTTTTCTTTTTCTGAACCTCACAAAGTCATTTCTAACACCTAAATCTGATGTTGTTTTTAATGGCATATTTTTGTAATTAATAACATATTTAAAAAGTCATACAAATGATATGTGAAAACCTGTGACAAGCATGACTCAAATCTGGGTTTCTAGTGTTAGCAGTGAAATGGTATATGCCAACCCACTCCTGCCTCTTAAAGTGGACTGTTGGCCTTGGAAACAAAAGGGAAATTTCTGGCACGACTTCACCTACTCCCAAGGTGCATGGAGAAGAGCAATAGTCTAAACAAGTTGAAGCTCCAGCAACATTGTATTACTTGACTTTTCCTGAACACTTGGGACTTTGGCTCTTATCTGTGGAACCAGGAAAACAAGAAAGAGGAAAGAAACTCATGTTTGTGTGTGTATTTTGACTCAGCAGGGATGATATGAAATGAAAAAAAAAAGTTGAGCATCATTATTTGGAAATCAATTCTGAATACATGAGCGCCTTACTGAATTTTATATAAATACATGTCGACCTGTTGGTAGAAAGGCAATTTCCCCTATGCTGTAGAAAAACTATACATTGTTGCATAGAAAGCAGCAAATGAAATTTCTGATGTCCAGAATTTTTTGCTGCATGACCCCCAAACCACCGATTAAATGTGTTTACACCAGTGCCCGTGCAAAACCTACATCCATACCTAAAAGTATAGTCAGAGTTCTACTAATGAACCTCGAGGGTTAAGAAGCCATGCAATCCACTCTGAATACATAAAGGTCAGATAAATAAATATGTCTGATCTGCCTGTCTCCATATTTCCTGTCTTGTCTCTGTTCTTTTCACCTTCCTGTATCACTCCTCAATCATCTCTTTCCTGTTATTTTCAAAAAGCTGTCACCTTAAGACCAAATGGCTTTGAAGCCAAGTGGTGACTCCATTGATTTTCAGTAGATCTTTCTACAGCTTGGAGCGCCGAGCTAGCTTTATAGGACTTCATAACATATTTATAAAACTCTGTCAGATTGATTGAAGACCAGAGAGACTGGACTCCATCAGTGGAAGGCAGCTCTCAGTCACTTTTCTGGATTATGGCCACAGCAGAGGCTGCCTCCAGCTGGAGTAAACCTCGAGATATTTTTTTGTGCTATTCACCTTCTTAACATGATAAGACTGGAAGATCCGATTACAAATGCATATTAAACACCCATTAAGCACACAGCATTGTCTTAGATTTAGATTTTACTTTAGATATCAGTTAACAATCTTGGTAATTATCAGGTTATTAAGATTAATTTAATGGACAACTGCACAATTTGATCATATCTTCAGTGTGATCTGAGGTACTGTATGAAAAGCATGTAAAGCTAGTATAAAAAGATTATAGCTGGAAATGGTTTTATATGCTCCGTTTAAGTGGTTTTGTTGGTTATGACTTAAATAATTAAGTGACCTGAAAAGAAAGCCAAGCAGTCTTTTTTCATGTCTCCAAGGTTAACTGAAGATCCCTAACACACAAACACAAATACACAAAATGCACTGCGAAGAAAATACAGAGTAGGGTAATTGCACAGTGAAATCTAACATTTAAGTAAATTACAGCTGATAATTTTATTTTAACCTTTTGTCCCCATGGGTTAACAAATCTTCAAAGAGATATATTGTATGCAAAATCTTAATGGGAATGTTGTTAGAATAAATTAAAAAGTAAGCGTTTGATTTTAGTTTCAGTATATGACTTCAGCTGTTAATAAGACCACCAAAACACTAGATGGAATAGAATAGGATAGAATAGAATAGCCATTTATTGTTATTGTATATGTAAAATGAAATTATGGGTGCTCAACTTTACAGGAATAAAATATAAATGGTGAGAGAGCAGGGATAAATAAACAGGACAAATATATACAATCATGAGGAATATATAAAAACTAGAGAAATAGAAAACAATAGAAAGGCAGACAATGCAGCCCATGATGTTTTGGGCGGTGTTAATCACGTTCTGCACAGCCTTCCTGTTCTCAGTAGTGACCCCTGTGTCTCAAACACCCAGGCAGTAGGAGAGCACACTCTCCACTTAGAAGAAGGTCAGCAGGAGCTTCCAGTCCAGGTTATTCTTCCTCAGGACACGGAGGAAATGCAGCCAGTGTTGTGCCTTCTATACCAGGTATTTGTGCTGTGGGTCCAGGTGAGATCAGTGGAGATGTGGGTGCCTAGAAACCTGAATGTGGACACAGATTCCAAATGTTCTCCATTTATAATGAGAGGGGAATGGACCTGTCTGTGCCTCCTGAATTCTATTATGAGTTCTTTTGTTTTAAGAACATTTAGTTTCATATTATTTTCTGAGGACCAGTGAGACAAGTTATCTACCTCTCTCTTGTACCCTGTCTCATCATCTGCCCATGTTTTAATGGCTGCATGGATGAGTTTGTTTCCTGAGGGGGAGGTAGGCAGGGATGAGGAGCAGAGAGAGGTGGTCAGATTGAGGGGTATCACTCTGTAGGCATGCTTGATGTTGCTGTATACAAGGTCCAGTGTCCTGTCCCCCCTGTTAGGACACTTAGCATGTTGGTGGACTTTGGGGAGTACAGATTTCAAACGTACCTTATTAAAGTCCCCAGCAACAATATGGACGCCCTCCAGGGTTCTCTCTGCTGGTTACTGATAATAAGCTGGATGTGGTTCAGAGCTGAGCTAACGTTAGCATTGGGGAAGACGCAAACAATGGTAACTATGGCTACCGTTAGCTCGCGAGGTAGACCAAAGGGCCTGAATCAGTCATTCCCAACGTGTAATATACAGACGATTTGTCACGTCCCGAGGCGTTCCATGAGAACGCAAAAGGTGACCTTCCGCGTTCCTATGCTACGTGCTGGATTGTGGATGAAATCGAGTAGAATGACGCTCCCTAACCCTAACCCTATCCCTAACCTTAACCACCACCTTAATCGTGTTAAATAGTGTTTTCCAAAGCGATTTCAGTAAAATAAACTTACATGTGTAGATTAATTCCAAATGCTCCTCATGTTTCCTTATTTTTCTGAACTTTGATGATAGGGACGTGTTGGGTGGCCGAAAGCGTAATATACCTACGATTTGTCACCTAGCGTAAAATGTTGCACTTTGGAAGTGAGAACGTGTTGCGTTGGCCTGCACTGAATGGACATGGCTTCTAAGTTCGGTGAGCAGTGATTGTCTGTAATTCTACTGTTATGGCACCAATCCTGAAGCACACACTGGGGCATAACTTTTACTTTCTCAGGCATAACTTTAACCCAAATCACAATCTTTCCTTCAACTCTAAGCACTTTTGAAGCCTAAACTTCCTCCCCTCACCCCCAGCTGGTCACAGCAGATAGTTGCCCCTCTCTGACCCTGGTTCTGCCGCAGGTTACTTCCTGTTAAAAGGGAGTTTTTCTTTCCCGATGTTATCAAATGGTTGCTTATAAGGGGCCATCTGATTGTTGGGGTTTCCTCTATTTTCTCTGTATTATTGTAGAGTCTTTACCTTACAATATAAAGTGCCTTGAAGCAACTATTGTGATTCGGCATATATAAATAAAATTGAAATTGATCGAACTGAACTTACATAAACATAAACATACTCTAAAATAAAATGAGAGAAGATGAGAAAGCAATACTTCCACACATGACACAAGCCCTTGTCTCCATGGATGAACGTGCTATGCCTTATAAGAGATAATTATAAGTCACAGTGATCTGTGGTTGTAAAAGAAGGCTGCTTTTAAGGGGACAAACAGGAGGGAGAATGATATGGCAGTATTTTGGAGAATGGCTTATTATCCTCAGCTGGATAATGAGCCCAAACACACCTCAAGGCTTTGTATTGGCAAGTAATGCTGGGATAACATGAGTACCAAGAGCAGCCTGAGACTGCATACCTATGCCAAATCCAACAATTCCCTCCAGAGCATTCATGAAACACGTCATGCATGTTGTGGAGCTAATCAGGATCCAGACATCCTTCAGGATCCTGAATAATTTTCTTGAAAACATCAAAATGATGTCTCCCAGACTGACTTAATAAGTTAATGACTTCTAATTTGGGCTGAGCTATACCTCTGTAGACTTTTACACCATTGTAAATATATCCAAACCCTTTTGAGCAATACTAATAAGAAACAGCAAAGAAAACATTGGACAAGCAACTAGACCAACTACCTAACTACCTAGAGGAGGTTAGTTAAGTTAAAAAAAACTAATGTAAAATATATCTACTAGTGGTCTTAAATATACATATGATTAATTCTGACAAGTATGCTACATCCAATTTCAAAGGATTTCTTGTGGTACACATTTTCATTTTGAACACATTTATAATGTAAATTAAGGTCTTTTGTCTAAGTTTTCAAAAATGAAAGTTACACTCTTGAACTTATTAGTTCTCCTTATTAGTTCTCCTAAAACGCAGTATCTTAAAAACAGGAACTGCCTCATTTCGAAACAGACAGCAGATGAGTGGATTTCAGTCAGACCTGCCTTTCCGAAATGGATATAGAACATGTTAAAACACTTCCTGCGGAGGATGATGATGATCTAAATTTAATACACTTTTAGGTCACAGCAAACTGCTTAAGCTGTCAGGGAAATGACAACCAGAACACATATTTAGCATCTGTAGGTGTCTGACAAAAGCTTATTTGAAAGTTCATTTCCTGAACAACCACTTCTGTGGAAAATATATAATAGATGGATAGAAACAAGCTCCTTAGTGATGAACTTTAAATGTATTTGCATTCACAGATATTTTGGGTGAATACATAGCAGCCGTTACCCTAATGTGGTATAGCCAGTAGAATATGAGCAAAGAAAAAAGCATAATACAGTACAGCATAAAGTTGGACTTTTTTTCTCAAATGACGTGAGAAAACTCCTTGAAAATTATTTGATGTCTTATATAAAATTTTATGAAAGCTGCTTTTTTTTTTTTTTTTTTTTACATACCTGTAGATTTCACTGCATTTGACTCAGTTTTAATACTTTTAACTGTCTGGTCTTATTTTTCTCTCTGGCACTTTTTAAATTTTCAACTTTGTAAATGTCTGAAGAAGAAATGATGGTATGATAACCAGCATTTTCTTTGTAAGAGTACAGACCATCAGGCTGGACCAAAATAAAACTACCAAGAGTCTTTACTGCCATCTAGTGGCTGCTACCATGAGCTACAACACATGAAGGCAGTAAGAATTAATTTGCCCTCAGTCTTGAAATGTAAGCAAACAAACCTCTTGAGAGTTGTTGTTTCATTTTATCCCGTTTAATTAAAAGCTGCTGCTTGGCTGGTATTGTTTCCACCTGATAAGTTTCATTAAAAAGTGCTGATGCAGACACTGACTCAGAAATAATATAAAGGTGCATGCAAAGTGCCGTTACATCAGCCATACATAAGACTTTTTTTTAACTAAGCTTTGAGAAACTTTTTTTTTCTCCTTGTGTTATACATTGCTTGTTTCATAACAAGTCTTAGGGAAGTGTTGCCCATATATATATTTTTTATTTTATATTATACATCTATATATATATATATACATATATGTGTGTGTTTTGTATTTTCCTTTACATTGCATCCTAAAATAAATAGGTGGAGAAAGGGGGAAAACTGAGACATTAACAAAAAAAAAAGAAGTTAAAAAGCAGAAAATGAAATGCCAGATATGCAGAATGCAGAAAGGTCTGACCTCTTCCTATTTGTATCCCTCCCAAAGTTCAAACAAAGCCTATCCCCATGACTACCAATAACAAGTATATTTAACTAGTGTGTGAACATATAATGTGTTCAAAGATGGGTGTGGTTTTATCAGATTTTTTTTTCAGATGGGGAACTAAGAAAGGTAGCCCAACACACACTGATTGGGAATTGGAATATAAGAACACTTCAGCATATAATGTTGTGGTCAGACGTTTACATACACTTGTCAAGCACATGGCATCATGAATGATTTCTTTATGCTGTTCTCTCTCCAGGGTGGGATGATCGTACAGCAAGTCGGCCCACAAGTTTGACATTATTTTAGATTTTCTCTAATCTACACACAATCAAAATTACACATGCATGCTCAAATATTTACATACACATCTACTAATATTTGTTTAAATGTTTCTTAGCAAGTTGTGCCTTGCTAAGATATTTTTATAGTCATATACAATCTTGTGGCATAATTCTGGTTGGCTATTTGACCACTCTTCTTGGCACTGAGGATGTGTACAAATTTTCAATAGGCTTTGGTAGTGCCATTCTAATGTTAGCCCACTTTATCGATTTTGGAAAACAGTTTTTTTATGACTCAAACTTTATTAGATTTTAATAGAAAAAACAAAACAAACAAAAAAAAAAAAAACAGAAGATAACAAGATGGACATTCCCAATAACAACAGCACAACAAATTGATAATCAATGCATATTTCCATCAAAAAAAAAACAAACAAACAAAAAAAAACAAACAAAAAAAAAAAACCCAATAACACAAAACACAACCTAAATACACACTGATGCCAATATTTCACATAGACCCAATTACAGCTATCCTATTTAGTCCGACCTTAACTACTTTAGCCGGATACGTCACTGACCTGTATGTAAAAAGTAGTTAGCCCACTTATCATTATAATCGTCCAGTCTATTCAGCAGTCTATATGATAATTTTTCGTGAGCTGCCACTTGTCCCAAACAGGTATACCACTGAGAGAAGGTAGGAGTCGATGAGGCCTTCCACTCTTTCACCAGCAGCTTCCTCCCTAGCATAATAGCCCTTTGTACCCAGTGAGCAAGAGGAGTGGGTAAGTGACTTAAAGCTGAAGGGTCTCCTAAAACATAAAGGCTGTTCATAAATGGGACCCTTTGACCTACCACCTTCTCTACTACCGTGTGAATATGGGTCCAATAATCTTGGACTTTGGAGCACCCCCAAAGCAAATGTAAAAGTGTGCCACTCCCCTGCTGGCACTTCCAGCATGCATCGTCAGTCGCTAGACCCACCCTGTGCAACCGTGAGGGTGTCCAGTATACTCTATTTAAAATCTTAAATTGGACCAATCTTGAACGCAATTCGCGTGACATTTTTTTCAAATTCCTGAGAATGCCATTCCATTCCTCCACTGTAAAGCTGAGACTTAAGTTCATTTCCCACGTTCTTTTGAGGGACAGTGTGTTAGGATCAGAGGCTAATAAAAGCATTTTGTAATAAGCTGATGCCTCTTGTCCATGCCCAAAGGTTTTTTTTATTTCCTCCAGAAAGTCGCAGCTTGAAGGGAACTTTGCGGATGAACTAAATGCATTGACCATCAAGTGTCTTAGTTGCAGGTATTTCCAAAATTCCTGCTTGGGTAAATCAAATTCTTCTACAAGTTTTTCAAATGATTTAAATGTACTGTTTTTGTAAAGATCCCCCAAAACTGTTATACCTCTCTGAAACCAGAGCTTCCAAAAGAAGGGTAGTTTAGCAATAGAAAGTTTGGGATTATACCAAATGCCAGCAGATTGGTTAAGATATGGATCAAATTTGAATAATTTGGACATTCTTTTCCATATTTCTTTCAAATGAGAAAATACCGGATGTGATTGGATGTGGGGGGACAGATTAGTTGATAAGCTATATAATGGTGTAAATGGCGAGCAAGCAGTACTTTCAATGGAAAACCAAGGAGGCGCTTTCTCAGGGGGTAAGAACCAATGTGCCAAATGCCGAAGAGAAAAGGCATAATGATATAAAAGTAGACTAGGCATCCCTAACCCACCTCTGTCCACTGGTTTCTGCAATTTTCTCAGATTCAATCTAGGTTTTTTATTATTCCATATAAATGCTTTACAAAGCTGGTCAAATTGTTTGATGTATTTCAAGGGAACATGAATTGGTAGAGCCTGCAACAAATAATTGAACTTAGGTATACATACCATTTTGATTACATTGACCTTTCCCCACATTGAGAGATACATCTGAGACCAACGATCAATATTAATTTTCATATCGCTGAGTAAAGGTTCAAAATTTATCTTTATCAGATCTGACAGATGAGGTGGGAAGGTGACGCCTAAATACTTAATGCCCTTCTCAGGCCAGGAAAACATACCGGTTTGAAAAAGTGACCTGGGACAATAACTAGTTAACGGAAGGGCCTCTGATTTGGTCCAGTTCACTTTATAACCAGAAATAGCTGAAAATGTATTTATTATTGCCTGCAAGGAGTTTAAAGACTTTTCTGGGTCTGAAATAAAAAGCAAGATGTCATCAGCGTACAACAACAGTTTATGACAGTCTCTCCCTATATTGACACCTGGAAAATTGGGCTCCCTACGAATAGCCACTGCCAGCGGCTCAAGGGCCAGAGCAAAAAGAAGTGGGGAGAGGGGATCCCCCTGCCTGGTTCCTCTACCTAGTTCAAAAGAAGGCCCTATTATTCCATTTGTAAGTACTGATGCCTTGGGGTGTACATATATAAGCTGAATCCAATTAATAAAGCTTTTGGTAAAACCGAAACACTCCAAAGTGGCGAATAGATATCTCCACTCGACTCTGTCGAATGCCTTTTCGGCATCCAGCGAAATAGCAGCTATGGGAGAATGACTGTCCTGAACCGCCCACATAATGTCAATTAACCTCCTAATATTGTCAACTGAAGAGCATGAGCTTATGAAACCAACTTGATCTACATGTACAAGAGAGGTTATTACCCGGTTTAATCGATTAGCCAGAATTTTAGATAAAATCTTACTATCATAGGAGGTCAGGCTTATCGGTCTGTAGCTTTTACAGTCAGTGGGGTCCTTCTCCTTCTTTAGGATAAGTGTAATGATGGCTTCAGATAGTGAGGGTGGGAGCCTACCCTCCTGAAAAGATTCGTTGTAAGTGTTTAAGAGCAGTGGCGCTAGATCTTCTGAAAAGGATTTATAAAATTCAGCCGTATAGCCATCCAGGCCTGGTGCTTTATCAGAGGGTAGGTGTTTAATAACTCCCACTATCTCTTCAACGGTAATGGGAGCGTCCAAATATCTCAGTTGATCCACTGTCACCCTAGGAAGATTTAAAGATAACAAAAATTTCTTTATATCACTCTCTGAAATGCTTGATTCCGAGCTATAAAGATCTTTATAAAAGTTGCTAAATATTGTATTAATTTCTTTAGGTTTAAAGAAGAGACGTCCATTATTATCTTTAACAGCTGAGATCATAGCCATAGCCTCTCTCTGTTTAATATATCTCGCTAAGAGCCTTCCAGCCTTATCCCCTTCCTCGAAGTGTTTTTGTCTGGCACGGAATAGAGAAAATTCAGCTTTTTGTGACAGTATTGCATTAAATTCATATTTTAACTCGGTCAGTTCATTCAAATTTAATGAAGAACAATCATTTTTAAATTTTAAATCAGCAAGTTTAATCTGACGTTCTAGATTTTGAAGTTTAGTTATATTTTCCCTTTTTAAATGAGGCATACTGTATTATATAACCTCTCAGGAAAGCTTTTAGTGCTTCCCATGCTACTCCTGCTGAGGGAGCGGTCGGGACATTCGTCTCTATATACAGGTTGATTTGTGATCGAAGAGACTCTTTGAATGTTGCATCTAATAGAAGGGTGGAATTAAGTCTCCATCTAGGCGTCCTAGCTGTAGCATTAGATAGTAACATGAGGAGATAAACAGGGCTATGATCCGAGAGGATTATGGTACCAATATTACTCGATACAACAGCAGGCATTAGTGTTTGGGATACCAAAAAGAAATCTATCCTTGAAAAGGAGTGGTGAGGGGGGGAGAAAAAAGTATAGTCCCTTCCAGAGGGGTTTTGTAACCTCCACACGTCTATGAGGCCACACGCCTCAGTCAGCCCTTTTAGGGCCCTATGAGCCCTAGAAGTGTAGATTGATCTGGAACTCGGATCCAGTACCGGGTCCATAACCTCATTAAAGTCCCCCCCCATAATGATAGGATAGTCCCCCATATCAGATATTTTTTCCTCTAATTGTCCAAAAAAGGATGGATCGTCTACATTAGGAGCATATACGTTAGCTAGAATGACCACCTTCCCTTGAATTTCACACAACATTAACATCATTCTCCCAGCATCATCCTTACTCTTTTGGATACATTTAAACTGTAAGTGTTTACCAATCAAAGTGGCCACTCCTCTACTTTTATTAGTACCACTAGCTGCCCCTACATATCCCACCCAACCCATGCATAGCTTCTGAGAATCTTGAGGCAACAGGTGGGTCTCTTGAACAAATGCAATGTCACACTTCTTAGATTTTATAAAGGACAATATTTTGTTTTTCTTAATAGCATTATTGAGGCCCTTGACGTTCCAGCTCATAATACTCAAATTATTACAACTAATAGATAATTTTTAAGGTACATATAAAGCAAGATATTCAGAAACCTGTAATAATGGTTAGCAAATTTGGCATCAAAAATTAATTTAAAAAAACCCCACATAGAACAAAACTATTAAAACAATACCCCAACCATGCCGGGGATCCCCTGGCAATGGTTCCCCCCTTACCAAAGTCCGTGATCATACACTTAACTACCACTGCCTTGAGCCCCGCTCTCCCATACCCCGATAGTCCAGGCCAAACCCATAATTTAGTCTAAAGAGGGAAAAAAAAACAAAAAAAACCACACAATCGAATATACTGGCTCTACAGTCTTATCTATAAAAAAATACCTTCCAAACCAATCTTTGTTCTAGTTTAATGCTTATAATACAATTTAACAAACAGAACACTGAGAGTGAACACAGTACAATAGATCCCCTAAGGGTATGAACTCACCGCTCCACCTTGTGTCCATTTCAGTTAGAGAAGAGGTCCGAGGTAACCTCTGGAAATGAAACGAGCACGTAATATTCATCATTTGTATCTCTATCTAACTCATTTTGGCCAGATAGCTCAACCTTTATTTCCTCAGAGTGCAAAACCTTTCTCCTGAAGGCATTTCATGGTCATATTAAGGACCCCGCATCTGGCGATTCTTGAGTGGTCTCAGGAATCATGTTACCAAGTTGGTAAGGCAATATCTGTAAAATTGATTTCAAAAATGTTACTCTACATTTCCAAGATATCCAGTTACTCCTCCAGAATGATAGTGTCCAGTTCCACCTGCCTACTCCTGAATAATGCATCCAGACAATACCGAAAGGCACAAAATCAACACGTCCACACTGCAAATACTCTGAAAAAGCACAAATAAAAATAGCTGGCAGCAAGACAAACGCAGAAATAGAGGCAGGGTGATTGCACACAGAAATCAGCAATGCAACTATGAAGCAGCATGTTTGAACTGACATACAGTTAGCAGGGTGGGCTATTGATCTGAATATTGATCGACTGAAGGATGTGGGGCTCCACTGCTGCTGTGCTTTTGGCCAGACACTCATTATGGTGATATTAGGGAGTAAATCATTGTCGTGCAGCCAAAAAAGGATATTAGAAAGGGCTCCACTGCTGATATGTGAACTTTATTTATATATTTATATCCTAAATCTGTTTCCAGATGTTTGACTCAAGGCCAACATTCTTGATTCGTTCAAAAAATAAAAAGGCATGACCGAAAACCTCAATGAAAGTTTAATGTAATTAGGAACTTCAAACAATCAGAGTCTTGTTTCCCAATCTTTTGAACTCATGCGAGAATTATGTATAAAGCACTAATCTTTCTACCTGCTTTTATGGAAAAAGTATTCATTTTATACTTAAGGTTTCCTGCAGAAACCTTGAAACACCAAGGACAAAACTTTGAAACAACACTTTAGGAAATAAGGCTTGTAAAATTGTCTTTAAATATATTTTTTAATGTTCTTACATATGATATTCTCTGTAATATTCTTTTATTTTCTGCTTATAATCTTATATTTCTTTTAATGTGAACTGATTCTTTATTGGTATTTATTATCCCCATCTGATCTGCATCTTTTTCTGTTTTAACTGTGTTTTTTTAAATGTGCTATATCAATACATTTCAATGGGACAGCATATCAACTGTCCCTGCAGTTGATGTTTGATCCACTCAAACTACAGAAACATACAAAAATAAATGTCTTATGTGTTTACACCATTTTACTGGGTCTTTTAATACCGCTTTTAAAAGAACACTGGGAGTGGGTGTTACCGGTGGGTCTCTAAGGAGAGAGAGGAAAGCAGTAGTAATTCAGGGTTTTCACACAAATTGAGGTTGAGAGCTACTCGTAGTGAGTTGGTAATAGTGCAAAGGGAGAGCTTACTTTAGAGCAGGGGCTCAGGTTTCCAGAGGGGTGTCCCAGCTGAGGGTTCAAGGTGAAAAGAGGGCTCTAGTTCCTTTGTCTGTTCTGATCCTTTCCTGAGGCCAAGGGAACGTGAGATGCAGGAGGGCAGGCAGGTGTGGTTCAGGGGGTTTGTCTTGTTTGAGTTGGGATTGCAAGACCGACCAGACCAGTGCTGGAAAGCCAGGTGAGTAAACAGGTGAGTTGCAAATTGTGGACCAAGGCCGAGAAGAACTGGAGACAGAGAGACAGCACAACAAGTGCAAGGGACAACTCAACCTGGACCCAGAGAAAACGCTCCTTCAACCAAGACCCTCATCCTGGACCATGACATACTTGTAACTTGATGGATTAATTGATTGGCAAACTTATTAACTCATTAACTTTCTGTATGCCATACTCCAGAAGCTTAGTAATTAGGAGAAAATTAAGATGTCTACAAACTCTCTGTATAAATATATTTTTACAAAATAATATGTCAGTTGAAATTCTTAACACTTTATCAACTAGATTACAAGAGCTGCTGGTTCTCTTTACAACTTTCTGGGTGATTATTTATTTTTTGCCTCCTCATTTGGACAAAGGGCACTGTAAAAAAAATAAATCCATTGAAGTAAGTTACTGGGACTGCTGTTTCCAACAACTTGCTAGTTTCATTTTACATAGATATCATAATGCATTATATTTTAATTTACTATATTTTCACTATATTTTATGTTACTATATTGTATTGTATTATTATTAAATCTCTTAGCTTATATCCATATTCTAAATTAAAATGTCTAAGCAATATGTATAGTAGAACTTTTAGCAAAGCTGTCAGGAAGATGACAGCATCCTTGGCTCAAACTCATAAATGACAGCTGCAGTAAAACTTTGCAGGCATATTTAAGATTCCCAGAGAATAATTCATCCTGACTAAAGTAATGACCTGACTTCTCATCTGGCTCCTCAGGCAGGTTAAAATGTTTATGACAGACACAACATTGGCTGTAGTTCCCAGACGCCCAGTATCCCAGTAATTTTGCTACTTTTCTAACATTTTTAATGTCTCAGCAATAACAGCTCCCAAATTTGGGATCTGAGTAAATATCAATAAAATGTCAGCTAAAATTGCATGAAATGTGATGCAGACATTGACGAATGTCATTCTACGTTTGTTTCCATTTTTTTTATTTTAGCATTTGAATTCTGCTCTCCCCAGCATGAACTGTATACCATGAGCCTGATCAGGAAAATAACTGCAAAGCACCAGATCTGTTACACGCAGATATTACAGTTATGCACATCCAAGCTAGTTGTCAGTGATGATGTCACATATTGATGATTCACACTCTATGAAACATCAGTTCACTGCTGACTAATAGTGTATTGGTCTCAAGCACTAGGGGATCAGTCTGCTGTCAATAAATCTTTTTTCATAAAACAAAAAAACATGTATTTTGTTAAGCTGATCAAAGATCATTTCACCATTTATACTGAAAATGCAGTTCTTAAACACTTTTTACAAAAGTGAAATGATTACTACAGTCATTGGTATGTAGTATGTAATGTGAATCATTTTTTGATTCATATTCTATTTGTTTTTTCTGTAAGCTGATACTTGTACCAGCCTGTAAACACATTTATGTCTTCTTTAATGGCTACTTTGGGCATCTTAACATGGGACTGCGTGGGTATTAATAGAGAAACTGTAGTTCAGCTTGGTAGGCTGTTGGTCATTCGTGGGAAGCTAAAAATTGCCTGTCAACCTGCAGAAAGCATCAGTTGTCAGATGGGGGCATAGTGCTCAATATGTATGCTCACTGGGATAGTCTTACATGTGCTGATGTTGGTCTGTTAGCAGGTTATGGAGAAGAGCAAAGTTACAATTGTTGTTATAATTGTTAGCAAACATGTTCATCAATAATCCAAGCAGTAAACAATAATAACAGAATATAAAAACAATAAGCTCCGCATAATACTTCAATCTGCAATAATCACTATATATTCTATATAATATATTGTTTATATAGAATATATAGCAATTATTGCAGATTGAAGTATTATGTGGAGCCAAACTGTGCTTGTAAAGCATTTATCAGATAACTTGAATGGCAACTTTAAGGGTTAAAATCAGCTTTTTGAAAAAGATAAACTAGAATACTAAACCGTCACTGATGTTATTTTACTTTATTACCATTACTTCAAAATCAATTACCTCTTATTTCTACCAATTTTGTTGCTTTTTCAAATGCAGTGTTGTTTATTATTCCAAGTAAATTATAGTGAATTCGGGGGGTTTTTTGTGTTTTTTTAATAGTTTTGTTTGATACAGTTAAAGTGTATATTAGTGCAATTAATCTTGAGATCCTTTCCATGGTTGTTAACAGAATTATTCCAAAAACTGAATTATTCCTTTGAAATCAGCTATTCAAATTTTTGGGATTATTTTGTAAAATAGAATAACTGTTACTGTTTCCCCCATCAATATGATTTTTACTGATAGTTGAATTAAGGTTTCCTTTTAATCATGGAATCTCACTTATTTTTCAAATTTAAATGTCAACCCAATGTGTCTGAAAAAAACTGATATGGCTTATAAAGATTTGGGTATCTGATCAGAATTGATTAAAAACAATCCTGTATCATCTGCTAACAATGAGAAAAATAACCTGATTTGAAGGCATGTGGCTATTAACAGGACTGTATTTTGTGGAACTTGTGCATTGGTTTCATTTTTCAGTTTCACCTTCCTATTTGGGTTTGATGGGCCATATGTCTCTTTGAGACAGTTTGTTGACTGGTGATACAGGTTAAACCATGAATGAATGAATGAAGAACATATTGAAGAGATATAGTCTTCATCTTGACATTTTTTTTTTATATTGCGGATAAAATATATAGTAAAAGTAGATGAACTGTATACCTGATGATCTACTGTTGTGTGGGTGATGTACTGAAAGAAACAGGACTCCTTGTTACGAAGTATAAATGCTTGAAAATAATAAAAATAAATAAATAAATCAGTGTTACCCACACAGAGCTGTGTCAGCTGACACGACGGCGAACTCAGATACGACAGCAGCAGCCTCATGGAGACAGTTGCCACGGAGACCGACGCACGTCATCCTGTAGCGGTTGCCATGGCCCTCCTGACGTCAAAGCCCCTCGCAAGATGCTTAGGAAACCCCCTGGCGCGGTTGCCGTGGATACTGGCGGGGGGAGGGGTGGGGTTAAGAGGAAGCGGAAGTGTCAGAGCAGGCGGAAGTGGTACTGCCCTGAATACCCTGAGCAGCGAGCGGAGGACGGCTTGACAAACTCACATCGTTGAGAGAATAAAATCGGGATTCCTAGTACATCTTAAATGTGAGTTCACCTGCATATTACTCGATTATCGTCTTATAGACAGTGTAAACACAGTCTTTCGTGGAGAGGAGCAGTCCGAGTGGTAGCCCCATTGCCTGCCTCTGCGGCGGAAGGTGCCTATTGTGGTCTGGGGCTGGGGGCGAGGGTTTAGGCCGAGAATGTGGCCGGATAACGAGAAATAATCCATAAAACACCTATGAGCGGTTGCCTCTGCTCTTTATGCAGTTATTATACCACTGATCTTTAATTTTGAAGGCCCAGAATGAGATCGATGCATGCGCGATCCGCGGTCCCGTGAAGGGGAGGGGGGGAAGCGGCACCAAGTTTGGCCATTTTGACAGCTTAGCAACCCCAGCCGTCGCGAGAGCTCAGACATTTTAGCAGTCAATGCTAGCTACATGGCGCCGAGGTTAGCGACAAACTAAACCGCAGACGCTATCTGCCATATTACGATCGTAATATCTGGCCTCATTATTCGCAGAATGGACTGGAAAAGACATCGCGGTTATGGATTGTCTTTAAACGAACTCCGTCATGGCGTAGTGAAACGATATGGAAGCTAACCCACCCTCCATATTCCTTGGGAGTCTCCCCTCAAATGCGACTTAAATTTCAAGATCTTTCGATTTTATGTAGCTCGATTAGGATAGTGAAGACATAGAACTAATTAAACATTAAACCACGTAGATTATTTGGCTACCAGTTTTGGTGTAACCTCGTCGGCGTTCAGACTGAACTGGGTCAGATCCCCTTAGCGGGCTAGGCTAACCATTAAAGCCATTGAGCAGCCGTGCTGTGACGTTTAGCTTCCATGCTAGCTGGCGGTAATCTAGCTCTCCATCTTAAAATTCCGCAGGGGAATGCGACAAGGAGGGCGTAGCTGTTAGCAGGCCGACTCAGCGCTGTTACCTCAGTATTCGTGCCCCGTGGCCGTTTTTAAAAACGTCCGTGTCAAACCCTTTTTGTCGAGATTATGGATTTTACTCGGTTGGGCGTGTGTCAGCCCAAAGCTGAAGATGGTGTCCCTCGATTTTTTTTTGATTTTTTTTTTGATTTTTTAACGATAATTGTTTAGCTAGGTGGTTCAATAACAGCACGGCAAATGCAAAGCATGTTGGTCGTGTGCCAGACGATTGTAGCTGGGACTGAGTTGGATCAATTTCAAGCCGATGTGTAGCTCACTATGGCGGTAAAGCAATGCGTCATTAATGCGCTTGGAATTGCGACCAGCGGCATTTTACCTAATGCTAAGTGCTAACTCGTGCTAATATGTCATAACACAGCTGTGTGAATTACGATGCACGACAGACCTGACAATTAAATTAAGGCGGAGCCCCGTTTTAGTGTTTGTAGGTAATGCAAGCCATTACATAATTTCTATCGTGTGTGTGTGTGTGTGTATATATATATATAATATGTATATAAAATAATAATAATACGCCGTGTTAGGTAGGAGTATCGTTTCTAGACACAATCAAACACAGTAATGAAGCATGTTTGACACACTTGGTACAGAAATGATCCTCACATCTTCCTAAACAAGAACAAAAATTGTACTATTTTTTTTATATTTTAATTAAGTGGTTTTAATAAAATGTCTATAATATCAGACATTGTGTCCAGTTCCCATGATAATCACTACAAAATCAAAGTTGTTTTCAGAACCCTACATTCTTAACAAAATCAAATCATTTCAATGTTATATCTTAAATCTACTATCAGTATTTTGGTTTTATCAGTGTTATTGGAGAGGACAGTGAAGATTAAACAGGAGAGTGGAGGAAGACATCAGCAAAGGGTCTTGGATTGGACATGAACCTGGGTCCTGGGATATGGTTGCCTGCTCAACCCACTGAGCAAAACTGGTGTCTTGAATCAAATTTTGGTGGATTATGAAGTTAACATTACTTTAATTAATATGCATTATGTTCGAAACACATTAAACAAAAAAATAGCCAGAAACCAATACTGCAGTCTGTGTCCTGGTGTCTCATCAAAAAAAAAGTTGCTTTCCTGTGATGCGTGTTAATAAAAGTACATCAGCATCTGGCACCTGAATAGGAGATTTGGTGATGATAGAAGGTGGTGGTGGGGGACTTCAGCCTGCCAAACACTGTCTAATAAGTATTAACTGTTGCCTTCAGGAATGCACAAAATTAAAAATCTGCTTTATAACAACCACCTAAATCATGTGTTTCTGTGACCAACATCAGTGATGAACATTAATTCATCAGTTTTATATATCAATTATGATTTTGGCTTTGTGATAATTAGGATAAAAAAATAATTTCTGCCCCACCCTAAAACCCTAAAATCACTGTTTAGATCAAATTGAGCCAAGAAGACTTTAGGTGACCATCGAGATGATATAAAAGTTCTAAAACGTTTGTGCAGGTGTGAACCTTTTGTTGTATGCAGGGTTTGACTCTCTAAACTTGTAAGCTTTTGCCAGCACGCCACCAAATTGTCGGTTTGTCATCGACTTCAACTCGCCGTCGCTCCACAAACCATGAAAGTCCTCAGAATCGACTGCAGCCTGGGCTACCTTTCCTGTGTACAATCTTAGGCGTGTAGAGACTACAGCCTGGAGGTGACTGGTGTTTACCCTGTGGAAAACACCCAGTATTCTACGTTCAGCTTCCTATGAGATGATCCTGTGTCCCTGACATTGTTAACTTTTTTTCTAAAAAATTGTAATTATATTTAAAGTTGTGGAAATCCTGTTATAAATGAATGATTTCTGTTATCTTAAATAACTATTAGACAATTAAGATTATAGTTGTTAACTCAAATAATTATGATTATTATGTTTTGCCTTAAGCAAAATGTTGCAGCTCCTTTGGCTTAACTTTCGAATGCCATTTGAATACATATTTGTATTAAAAACATTCAAAGTTATTTGTATGGATTTCACACTTAAAACACCAGTCGTCATATATTCTCATGTTGGTTAAAGTGGGATTTGCCAATTTAAAACAATTATACAATTATATTACCCATGTGTCTGCCTCGACAAAACGCTGGTGAATCTAGAGGGATCACATTTTTTCCTTCAACAAGTGTCCTGATAATGGACTGAATGGGTTTCTGAATTTATAATGATCCATAATGGTCTCACTTTTTTTTGAAAACTAATGGAACTGTGTTCAGTATCAGCAGATAATTGATTTCTGCTTGTTAGCCTTGGAATTGGCGCTCGATACGTGCTGTTAGTGCACTCCCTGTCAAGAGACCTTTAATTACTCAGCAGAAGCATAGGAGTGGCCGTTTAGTTGTGAATGAATAGCTGAAGGTTTGTTAGCTTTGTCCGCTCTCCTGCTGTGACGTTTACTCTTTTCATATTTTCACAGTAGTTGTTGTAAAGATAAGAATCTGGTATTGAATTTTCTTTTAAATCATCCCTATAGATTATATTATTCAATCCCTAGATACTGTAATTAGGCTTTAAGTGTGTTTTTGGCAGATGGCAAATACCAATTTTCAGACTGGCACTTATGATTGCTTACAACTAAAAAACAAGTGTTAGCGCCTCACGCTAGTCTTTTTTTTTAACTTGTCTTATTTATTACAGTTTGTAAGTTTAATAGGAAACAAATTGACTTACTGTTTGGTTGAATTATAAACATAAAAGACCTTTTTTTTTTTTTTTAATTTTTCCTGGAATCTGAGCTCCATTCAAAAAAAAAAAAAAAAGAAAAAAAAGATGCTAACAAAAACCAAAAATGCTTCCTTACGCATAATCGTTTGTGCTTATTCTTAAACATAAACAATTAAAATGACTGAGTGTGCAAAGGAATGTGCATATTGATCTGACTGAATTAAATTAGGGAAAGCGTTAAAGCAACTAAACAACCACTTAAATGTAACAAGTAAAAGAGGGTTTTTTGTTTCCACGAATGCCTCAGCACCCTCTGGTGGCAGTGAGGTAAACTGCTACATGTTTTTAATATCATAGATTAAGATTTGAAAAAAGTACACAGAATGTTGCCCCAACTGGGTTATTTTCTTTCTTCTTTTTTTTTTTTAAGAAAATAGTTATTAGTAGAAGACAACCTCAAGTGTCCTTTGCTGTGACAACACACTGTTCTTAAAACAATGCCATTCTTCATGTGAAAAGAGAACTAGTAAGGCAGGCTACCTGGAACTTTGAAGGCGCTACTTGTTTAGATTGCTGAGATAGCTTCTGTGTACACCGTGTCCTCTATTGTCATGTGCTTTACCAGTCGCAGTTCAGCAGTAGGGTTGGCCTGAAGAAGTGAGAGTTACTGCTGGGGAAAAAACAAAATGACATAATACCTTGTACAACTGGAAGGAGGACTGCTAAAATCACTGTACCAAAAATGTCTGTATTTTATGGCTTAATTCTAAAGCTAATGGACATTTTTTGGACACATGTGCATATATATGGCCAAAGAATTCTCAAGATTTTTTTTTTTTTTTTGTTACACAATTTAAAACTAAATAGAAAAAGCCAGTTAAAATAAATGAGAAATACTATACCTGGGCATTTATTGAAGGTGGAAAGATTCAAAATTAAACTACATATTTTTGTATGTGACTATGTGTTGGAGAATAGCGGTTAATTTAAAGGTTAAATCTGAGTTAAATGTTTTCAGTCAATGAGGTTTGAACCAGGTGTGGGGGCCCAGTTTTGCGTCAGTAATGAGCGTCTTTCAAAGTCTGATCTTCACAACACATTATTGGAAGGATATATAATTCCCTGTACAAGATGCATGTAGCCTTGATGTCACCCAGCATATAGTGAAGCCTTGAGCTAAGTGTTTTTGCCATCAGCATCACAGCGTTTTTGAAACCAAATCTTGGGATCGAGGGGTAGATATGAAATTGAAACTGGTGACATTGCGTGACCTTATCATGAATCACAAGGTAGGCGAGCCCTAAGGTGCCCTGCCTTGTCTTCCTTTTTGACACCAGTGGGGATGGTAATTTGCAAAATTAATATTATCCTGTCTTAGAATGGTCTTGTAGCTAGTGATTGAGAATCTAAACTCATCAGGAAAGTTTTTATTGAAGTCACAGATCTGGCGAGCTGAAAGGTCAGTTACCCATGGGCTTGTACTAGGGCTGCCACGATTAGTCGACTAGTCACGATTACGTCGACTATTAAAATCGTCGACGACTAATTTAATAGTCGACGCGTCGTTTGAAGCTTTGTAAGATCCCAAAAGACGCAGGAATAAGTAGTAGTATTTAAGAGTGTAATAACGGACTGAAACAGAAGATGGCAGCACTGCATGTACAAGGATGCCAGCTGCCGTTAAACCCCGAAGAAGAAGAAACTGTGTTCCAGAATTCATAGCGCGGCCCAGCGCAGTTGTCAACAATGGCGGCAGCTAGTTAGTTTTAATATTACAATTATTATTCTTTCTGGGTCACAAAATAAACGTTTAACATATTTTCAGGTGTACATTTTACGTCCAATGGATGCATGATCTGATTAGTCGACTAATCGCAAAAATAATCGGTGACTAGTCGACTATCAAAATAATCGTTTGTGGCAGCCCTAGCTTGTACACAACTGGACTTCTTTTTGCAGCTGGACCAGTCGCCTCCTGCTGGTCATTAGAAGGAATTCAGGTTAAAGGACCTTCACCTTTGGGTGCTCTTTTCAAACCCAGGATTTATATTTATATATTCCATAAGATCATTATAAAAAGAAATCAGGCATCGTTAGAAGTACTCTGTCGATTGTCAGGAGCATGAGACAATCAACAAAGCTCAATATGAAACACTGAGTTTAATAGACGTCAGAAATTAACAAAGACTAGCTTCTAGTCTACCAAAGCCGTCGTCTTGTTTTGTTAAGACTTCACCAGAAGAAAGCTGAACAACAATGGTTTGCACTGTTCCTCACTGGGATGCATTGAGGAAGCTACTTCTCCCCAAAAACTGCACTGTTGCTGTCTAGAGTTTGCTAAAGCCCCCGTGGATGAACCACAAAGGCTGTTTGTTATTTTTTTATTTTTTTTATTTTTTTTTTATTTTTTTTTTTAGGACTATTGAGAGACAGAAGAAAGATCGTAAAAACGTAACCTGTAAAACACGTTAGACGTGTTAGTATTATGGTTTGGCTCTACCAGATCCTAATGGAACAATGAGTTTTCAATTGGAAGAGAGGAATCTGAGGAAATCTGTCCACAAACAGGAAGTGGGTCTTCCAGCAGGACCACCCCCAAAACACAAGGTATCCTATGCCCCCGCCCCCCAAAAAAGTCAGGTAAAGCTGTTAAGTATTTGAAGCATGCAGTTAGTGTATGGAAACCCACTAACAACCCAGCATTGACGCTACTTTACACAGGAATGTCTTTTTCACTGCACAAAAACGGGTGTTACTCATGAAATGGAACTGTTCTATTTAGGGTAGAGGCTAATTGTTCCAATCTCATCCCAAAACGCTGCATATTGAAAGCAGCAAATCAATAGAGAAATTCATCTGGATCCTTTTTTTTTTTTCTACTTTGTGTAAAAAATCAGAAATGTATACAAACTGTAAGTTTTAATAGTCAAGGTTTTTTTCTTGCTATGGTAAGTCTCTTGGGAGAATTGCTTTTAACCAGAAGGAAGAATTCAAAAATATGTCCACGCGTGCTTAAAACAAATCTCCTAGAATGGTAATCTCTATCTGATGAATAAACTGTGGCAGTTACCAGAAAATTACTGACCACAGAAACATGCCACAGTTTGAGAATGTTGGAAAGAACAATAAGGGAGAAATAGGTGTGTGCTGATTTGAAATGTTGATAGACAGTTCCAGACTGAAATTGGTGCCAAAACTGTGTCGACTAGAAGTCGACTCGACGGGCCGAATTGCAGAAATTGGATTTGTTGACAGCAAGGCCTAATTGTATCTGCAGTGACTCATTGTTGGAAAAACACATGAAAAAGTCCGAGTGCTAAAAATGTTTTATAGGCACCAGATCTAAAGATACTTTACAACCTGCTCTTTAATTTAAAATCTAAGCAACTGACATAAAAGCCAGTGTTAAGCAGAAAGCAGCTCAGAATAACCAAATAAATTCAGATGTCTGTTTTTGTGGCCTGTTTTCATCTTTGATATTGAGTTAATGACAGTAATGCTCTTATTAGACCAGAACTTGGTTCAGAATGAATTTGAAACCATTTTAATGATGTGTTAATGACATCAGATCTGTCAAAAAATAACGTGTAAATCTCAGATTTGGTTTTATTTATAGTGGGAAATGTGAGAGAACTACATTAAATAAGTCCTCTGCTTGTGGCATTTATCATAGCTATTTTTTTTGCCCTCCATAGGGAAACCCTCTTCCACAGCGAGGTGAGAGGTCAGGTAAGCTCCAAGGATGCTAAAACTGAACAGAGAAGTAGTTTTGAATTTCCCTCTGGTAGATAACTGGTGACGGAGCTAAAACTCTAGCAGCTAAGGCTGCTTTGTGTATAAATGTGTTTGTACATTTTACTGTTGGCGTGATGGTGTAGTTGTGTTTTCATTAGCAGTTTAAATGTGTAATGGTTAAGTGCTTAAAGCTCATTGTGGCAAATCCAAAGTGTGATGGTGTAGATATAAAAGGCGACGATGTGGCCTACTTAGACCTACAGATTCATCTGGAGAGTCGAGAAGCCCTCGGGGATGAAATAACGGGGAGCAGCCATTTCGCTGCAATTGAGGTTTTGACATTTTATGAAGCGCTATTAAGTCTTTGCCAGTATATCCGGCACTCTCGTATGTGACGTTAGGATGCGCTAAGTGCGATGATGTGGATTCTCTTTGCTAGTGGGTTGATCAGCTTTTTACATGTTCCCGTTTTCTTGCAAAGTGGCACCTGCAAGTGCAGTATTCTAGCTATCACATCTGCTATTTCTTTCAGCTTCTTCGATATGTTCTGCTCTTATTAAAAGCGCTGATTTCCACACCTGTTTCTCACAAGCTCTCTATCTCTGTATCGTTTCGCTGCCCATTTCTGGTCATAGACGAAGAGCTGCAGTGGTGAAGTCCTAACTCTGGTCTTCTTCTTCTTCTTGCAGTCTAAAAGATGGATAAGAGCGACCTGGTGCAGAAAGCCAAGCTGGCAGAGCAGGCCGAGCGCTATGACGACATGGCGGCTGCCATGAAGGCTGTGACAGAGCAGGGCGCAGAGCTCAGCAACGAGGAGCGCAACCTGCTCTCTGTCGCCTACAAGAACGTGGTATGCTATCAGTCTTATCATTTGTGCGTGGGTTCTTTTGATATTCTTCTTCTCCCCACAAACCTGTAGATCCGTGACTCCCAAAGTGTTGGCCACAGCCCCCTGGTGAGCTGTGAAAGTATTACGGGTGGGCCGTGAGAGGTCATTTACAATGAGTATACTGTTATAAATTCACCTAACTGAAAGGTTGATACGATTTTGCTTTTTTTTTTTTTTTTTTTTTTTTTTAATTGATAGGAAAATGTCATTTTAAAAATAGCTTTATTTTTTGAATACCCTTTATTATTACAGAGGTAGCAAACCTGCCACTGCCCATCATCAGTGGTGACCTGTGATTTCACTGAAAAGCTAGATGAATATAGGAATCGTTAATGGTTTTCCTTTTTATCCTTATCACTTATCTCTGCTGGATAAGAATAGGAAATTGAGAATTTAACAGTGTATATGCTGAGATTTGTTTGCTTTCACTGGCAACACTGTTGGATTACAAGCATATTTGATCTGCTCCTGCTCTGCAGTGAAAATGTAAATTAATATTTTGTCAAAATTCCTTAAAATGTGCTCTTGTGATAATAAAGGTTTGTAGCTAAAAGCCCAGATTTATTCCTGACCACGAGGCTTGTTCACTTCACATTTCAATTTTTATGTATTTTTTTTGTTATTTATTCTCCTATGACTCACAGTTCAAATAGTAGCCTTGATCTTTCCAAGTTATATGATATATGTTGTTGAGTAATCACCAAAATACTGTACTGACCAAATTAATTCTGATTGTAACTGCGATATTCAAAACTAAAATGCCTATAATAATAGATTAATTTGACAAATTGTATCATTTTCTGGAGACATTACACTCCTAGTGTTAATGAATTCCTTTGAAGTAAAAATCTGTCATTTTTTTACAAAAAGGAGCCATAAAATTCTGTGTTATGACATTATAGAAGAGTCTTTGTTCTCATGTTTAGTTTGTTGTCACCACAACACATTATTCAAGGAAAGTGTTCTTTGACCCCATATGATCTTAAAAGCAGAATGAACACTTTCACAGCTCAGTGATAACAATACATTTATAGCACCTATGTCAGCTATAAACGTCTCCCTCCCTTGAGTCCTCTGTTTTTCTTTAAATCATTGTCAGATATTTCTTTGGAAACCTTTTATTGTAAAAGTTTTGGGTGGCCGAATATTTTTGAAGTTCAGCATAGTGTAGTCCATCTTGGCAAGAATGGGTAACTAAAATGCCAACTCGTTCAGCACGAAGACTGTTCTTAGCTGTGCCTTTTAAATTTAGTGGGGGGGGGTTTCTGTAAAGATTTTGAAGTTTGAAGCACAAATTATGTAAGAACAGCCTGAGGCTTTCCTGCACTGCCACTCTGTTTATCATTGAGGTTTTTCTTAAAGCTTGCCTGCACCAAGTAGAACACATTTTAGTTGATTTTGCCTGCTTCAACAGCAACTGCAGCAAAGTGGATAGTATATATGTGTTTAGTTCAGACGTAGGAAATAAAACACTGCAGTTCAGATGGGTTTCGTCTGGTTTTGCAGTTAATTTTGTGAACTGTTATTCAGCTACAAACTTGGAAAAAAGATATTAATTAATAAAACGATACAAGACAATGAAGGTGGGATAAATGGAAATAAAAAGTGAAAAAGAAAAAACAGTATTATTAGCATTACTGAAAATAAATTAGATGAATAATCTCATTTCAGCTCATCAGTTTTGATGCTGTGATTAAAAAGACTTGTAATTTCTAACATTTTAGAATGACATTAATGACCTTGTGCACTGCTGATTTGTTGCAGGTGTTGATGTCCAACTATGTACCAAAACTATCCAAAATCAACCCTGAATATTTGCATTTTTAATCATGGTTACTCAGATGCACGCATCAGTTGATGGGCAATCAGCATCTGCTTCTGATTCAGCATACTCTGTGCAGATATCAGCCCTGTGCTGCAGCCTGATAGTCACTTCTTCAGAAGAGCAAATACATGCCACAATGTGTAGATTGAATCAACATGCAGTATGTAATAAATGAGCTCTGCTTGTATCTGGCTTCCTAAAGGGGCAGCCAGTTTAGCCATGTGCCTTTTGCTCGCTTTTATAGCTCTGCTAGTCTGCAAATAAATCCAGCCAGTTCAGATACAGTGCTGCAGTGCTTTAAGTTAAAGTAATTTAAAATCCTGCATTTAATGGCTCCAGATCCAAAGGCTTCTGTTAAGTATGGTAATGCTTTAATCAAAGGTCCATTGTGACCCCGAATAAACCTTAGACACACTGAAATTCATTCTCATTTAGTTGTAGATCAGATGCAGTAAGATGCTGTCTTTTAATGCGACTCCTTCTGGTTTGCATTGTTTTTGCTAATAGGTGGGGGCACGCCGTTCATCCTGGCGCGTCATCTCCAGCATCGAGCAGAAGACGGAGGGGAACGAGAAGAAACAGCAGATGGCCCGTGATTACCGCGTGAAGATCGAGGGTGAACTTCAAGAAATCTGCAATGACGTGCTGGTATGAACAAGAGTGGGAAAGATCGGGCAGGGAGGAGGAGGAGGAGGGGGGATGAGGAGTTGTGAAGGAACAGTGAAAGAAAGGAGAAAATGGATGTTTGTGATGATAGAAGGAACGGCAGTACTTAAGAGAAGGCAGAAGATGGTGAAGGAAGGCACACTGTAGTTGATCCCTTCTGGCTGTCACATGGTGTTACTTGTAGAGATGGTAATAACGTAGCTGGCAGCTGTTGAGAGAGCTGCCAAACAAAGCTTTAATTTTCTTCTCGGTTTTTTGCTTTGCTGCCCCACTTGGCACGTTTGATTAATTTTTATTTGTGTTCACTTTTCTATAGAAAAGCTGTGCGCGCCCACGTGTGCTCCAAAGGGGGGGATGGTAAGGGTAGATTAAACCATGTATTACCCCCCCTTTTGTTTTTTTTTTCCCCATTGTTCGTAATATGACACAGCTTGCCCATTTAGCAGTGCTGTTAATACTGCAGTGCCAAGTCACAGTTACGGTGCTCACTCCCAGCAAATTAATATTGAGCGGTAACCCCATTGACTAGACACCCTTCTTGAATCTCGCATGGACTTTGTTCCTGCACAAGATTATTTTTATGATTTTGTGTGAAAAAGTTATGCATAAATGTTTAGCCAGGTAGCTTCATATCAGTTACTGCGAGTTTCTTTCTTCTGAAACTCTGGATCCACTACACGAAGATATCATGGTCCTGCACAAGCCCAGAGAGCTATGCAAAGTGTTTCTCAGATAAAGTACTTGCAAGTAATCGTGGTAAAATGCCTTATGAACGTTCACGACAAGAATGAAGGTCATTAGTGTGTTAATTTAATGCTGTAGGGTTGTGCCACATCATATCGTACATGATAATACCGGTACAAATTTTTACGTGACATAAAAAGGCTATATAGGACGATCATTGCTATAACAATGCCTTGAGTTTACAGTCCCTCGAGTTCAATGACGAGACAAGCCCAAGCATGTCTAAAAGCAAGAGTCGTGTATCAGTTTCTGATGATGCTACATGTACTTTTTACCACTTCCGGCAAACCACCACGCTTTGCCAAGTATGGAAGAAATGTTTCGCCACTTCAGGCAAAATTCCGTCAAGTTAAATTTTCAAGCGGTTATGTGATACTTCAAATTTCTAGGGAAAACACTAACTGCTTACTTTTGTGCTTACATTTGATTTATGCTGTATCATTGGATGTAATGCTGTGTCACTACTATTGCACTTGAATACTGCCCCTGTTTCAGTAGAGTCACTCTTCCAATGAGCAAGTGTGCTTTCATACAGCAGTTACCTGTATATATGCAGGAAATTTTCCTCGTGATAATGTCAATGAATACAATCACAGAATTCTGGGTCATTCTGGTTCAAAACCATCAAGCTGAACGATGTGAATCAGTTGAACGACGGTCAATATGGTGCCTCTAAAAGAGCAAAAACATGGAAGATACTTTTGGCTGCTCCCAGCAGGTAGCTCCACGTTTGATTTGGCAGTTTTTACACTGGATGCCCTTCCTGATGTAACACCAGAGGGATTTGTTTCCTCCCAGCATCTTTTACTTTTTAGGCAAACGAATTGGAATAACATTGATTAATTTATCTATTTTTTTCAAATCACGGTTTGTCCCACTTCTTAAATATAATTTATAACAACAAAAATGACCTGTGAAATTATACCAAAAAGAATCAGCCCAATATACTGGGTATAAGCCAACTGCTGATGTTGTTTCAGCAGCCCAGTGAGTTGTTTTCCATCACACTCCAGCCTCATAGTTTATTGTCAGTGCGGGCTTCAGATAAAGGATGGCTGAAGGAAAATACAGTAATTGTGTCTGAACCTGAAGTGACCTGAAAGGCTTCAAGTATCCTCATTTGTTTTTGTTTTCAAACACTTGGAACGTTAATACTTTTGCCTCAACTGGAAAGTACTTTCGGTGAAGCTTGCTGTATAAATAAAGGTCTTACTCAGCTGTTCAAATGTCACTTTAAAGAAGCTGTTAAAGTGTTGTGAGAAATTACAGTTGTTTTGTTTTTTAAACACTTGCAGCCATAAATATAACTTAGGCCTCACTGTCAGGTCCTGACAAGGCTAGAACATAAATTGCTCAAGGTCAAAGCAGCTCAAATTTTTTAGCACATGAGCAGACTTCTAATAATATCTTCAAGGTCAAACCATCTTCAAGCCTCCGCAGTGATGTGGTGCTGTAGGAATGATGGGAGAAAAGGATGGGTAGAGACATGCTGTCCTTAAAGCAGCAGGAAGCTTGGAAGGGGAGAGCTTTGATGCATCCACAGGACAGAAAAATATGTCAGTAACCCTGACCTAGAACAGCTTACCAGTGGATCATCATGTCGCATCATATTGGCTCTCCAAGTGTAGTGTTTTGTTATAAAGCTGAAATATGATTCTGCATTTTAAAATTAGGTGTATTTGTTGCTAAAAACGTAGGTAAAGTGCTTTAGCAACTGCTATGGGGGGTGGATGGGCGTGCTGCAAACTTGAAATGCAGAATAGACGGAGCACTCGCTAACCTTGTGCAAAGTCATCGATGGCCAAAGGCTTACAAAAAATTACATGTTGTTCTTCATTTTGTTTTTGATGCTGAACTCCAGTCACTGCTCTGTTTTAGTTGGAGCGCCAGAAGAAAAACACTTACTGGAAAATCAGCTTCTCTCTCCTTTTTTTAAAATTCAGTTTTATGACTAACTTTTCCTTTTACAGGAACTACTTGAAAGAGGCAAATCATTCTTTAGTTGCTCTGTCATCTTGAAGTTATCAGCTTAGGATCACATGTAGGCATTTCCTCGCTCTATTCGCTCAGAAGTCAAAGCGCCAAGTGCAAGTGACTGAAGTTAAAATGGCTACCGCCCCTATATCATGTCTACATGACATTCCCAGGACAGGTTACTGGAGTCAGCAGATTAAAACAGACTCAATGTAATCACTGAAACAAAGCTGGCCTCAGTGAGGAAGAGGCTCTGGGGTAAAGTGAGAGCTGATCACATGGTCAGAGTAAAACCCTTCTTTAAACGATCAGATGAGGACAGCAACAGCGGTATGAACCGTGACACACATGCTGGAAGTTGGTGTCACCCCAGCAGCAAACCTGGCTTTCTCTTCTTTTCAGACAAAGAACACATTAATAAGCAGGTGGCCCAAGGCACTGGGAAACGGCTTTATTTCTTTCGCACAGAGGAGTCTTATATATGTGATAATACAGAAAACACAATTAACTACACCCACCATGCCCATATCCAGCTCCACTTTTTTTTTTTTTTTTTCTTTCTCATGCTTTAGTAGAATAGCTTTGCAGGATTTCCAGCTCAAAATAATCCCCATCCGTGTTACACTGGTGGAGCCCCTCACTTCATCCTATTTTTTTGACTCCAGCTTTTCTAGCTCTTCTCCTCCTAATTCTGATTGGCTTCTCCTCATAAATAGTAGGTTTAAACATCAGGTGGGCGGGGCTTCTGTACTCACTACCAGAGTGGTAGCGATCGTATGGGGGTGGGAGATGGCCACTTCTATTGAGATCACACAGAGGCGAGAGGAAAAAACCAAACTGAAGTTGAGCATTTGGCTCTCATGGATTACTTGTCCAAACACTGACCTCATCATGGAAACTTTGAGCACTTTGAGCGTTCGCCTTTGTAGCAGTACAGTATATGACAGCTAGTGGGGAACAACATCATAGCTCAGTAATATACCATGCATATTAAGGAATAGCTGTGTTCTTAAAATAAATCTACTGGATAAAAATGAGCAAAAGTACTGGTGTTGAGAGGAGTAGACCTTTTGATGTATTCGGACAAGTCAAACTTTTTAAAGGCTTTACAGTTTTCAAACATTAACAGTAATTTTTAACTAAAAACAGAAGCTGTCTTCAACAGCTTCAAAATTGATCTCCTGGCCCTCTCCCACACACCTGGTATGGTGGGATCAGCAGAAGCACAGGTAGCCATCAGGAAATGGTCAGATACAGTTACCAGTAATCCCGCATTTGAAAGGTGTGGGTGGGGGTAGTGGATTTCTAAAGCTATTCGACAAGCACTTGTAAAGAAGCGTCTGGCAGCTTGATGCTGTTAGTGATTGCCAAAGGACTGCCTCCATCCATTATTTAAATGTGTAGGATGGGAGAGTCAATTAAATGAGAATAATTGAGGTTCGGGTGTTTACTCTTTAGCTGTTGGTAATGGTGTTTGTATTCATCACGTTTGGCTTTAGCAAAGGCCGTAATGCAAATAGACAGAGAAAAATTAGAAAAACCCTCTGTGTTTAATGTGCGTTTACTTTTCCACTCATGTGTGTCTTTATGTAATACTCAACCTGTAATGTATAAGTGCAAAATGGAGAAAAACTTGTCATCTGTCTGTTTCAGAGCCTGCTCGACAAATTCCTCATTCCCAACGCATCTCAAGCGGAGAGCAAGGTGTTCTACCTCAAAATGAAAGGAGACTACTTTAGATACCTGTCAGAGGTGGCCTCTGGGGACTCAAAGAAGAGTAAGTAGTCTGAACGAACCTCTGATATATTGAAAAGAAAAAGATCGTTTATCTTTTCACACAGCAAGTGATAACTGGTCATTTGTGTTGTGAAGATACGGTGGAGAACTCTCAGATGGCCTACCAGGATGCCTTCGACATCAGCAAGAAGGAAATGCAGCCAACACACCCCATCCGGCTGGGCCTAGCCCTCAACTTCTCCGTCTTCTACTACGAAATCCTCAACTCGCCCGAGCAGGCCTGCTCTTTGGCTAAGCAGGTTGGTCTTTAACACTTTATTTACTCATGTACGATGGCTGAATTTGCATTTTTGCCGTTTTTATTGAAATGCAGATTAGACAGGTGGTCCTTCCTCCACTGAACAGTCTGTCATTTAACAGTCATAAGACACATGGAGTCTCACCAGCTCCCTCCCAGACATTAACAGCCATTTACTGCGAAAACGAAATTTGGCTCTATACACCACCCTTACTTGAAATTAAATAATCAGGATGCATTTGAAATGCAGATTATCAGCTGATTTAATTCACAGTTGAAGAATTGCGGGCTAAAATCTGGAACCAATGACAAGCACTGGGTTTCCTCTTTTATGATCCCTTTTCAGGCCTTTACTCTCAGTCAGCCATTTACGCAGTATTCCCCTTCTTTCTCCTGAGTTGCTTTTGAAGTATGCTTTGGGTCATTGTCCACCCATTGTGTATTGCTAAGCACACAACAGTCAAACTTGGCTGCATTGGGCTGAATCTGAGCAGAAGGTCTAGCGTCCAAGTGTGCGATCGTTCAGAATGTGGATTACTCAGTCTTCTCTTTCCGCCTGTGGTACAGGTTATCCCTGCTTCACTTGTCTGTGCTCTTCCAGAACTTGCCTGGCCTTTTTTAGGTTTGCTTGGGTCAGACTGACACAATTTAATCAAACGCTGAGCATGAGGCTCCATGCAGACGCCCACAGCAGACTTCAAGTGAACTTTAAATAACAAAAACAACCACTCGTCCACGATATCTGCGGCTGGGTGTGTGCTTCCTGTACTCTACAGGGCAATGGTCTACAAACCCTCTGTATTTTCTCCTTTGTAAACTTTTCCTTATTTTTTGACTGGGATAATGAAATGTCTACCTTCTGGAGGGTTTTCTATAGTTGTTTTTTTGGTATGAAAGGTGTTTTTGCTATTGAAATGATTGAAACGATCCTGTGATCATCCACCATGGTTGTGATCAATTTCTTTACATTTGTGTCCCAGCTATCTTTCAGTGGATTTGTTTATTTTGACAGCTGCTTTCAGCACATGTTGTTGGTTCATAGCAACAGCTTCCAAACATCACACATGGCAACTGCAGATGTTTTACTTGCTTAATGGATCAAAGAAGCAACAGAGAAATGGCTCACACCTGTCCATGAAACACCTTTGAGTCAAGTTCCATTTGGTCCAGTGAGATTGATTGGAGCTAATATTAAAGAGCTGTCCTCAGTTTGGATATGAATATCTTTAAACTAAAGCTAAGAGTCTTCACTATATCTTTCATATAGCTGTAACTCATATGTTTTTTGTTGTTGTTGTTGTTGTTGTTGTTGTTTTTTTTGTTTTTTGTTTTTTTGTTTTTTTGTTTTTTTAAGCTTGTCTCAGTGAGATCAAGTTTTTAGAAGGAAATTAACCAGTGAACTTCTCCCTGCAGGCTTTCGATGAGGCAATCGCTGAGCTCGACACCTTGAACGAGGACTCGTACAAAGACAGCACGCTGATCATGCAGCTACTAAGGGACAACCTCACTGTGAGTATACCTGTGAACAGCTGTCGTTACTGTCTTTTATCCTAAACTCGATGAGTTTCAGGAGTTAGAATTAGAAATAATTAAAGATCTTTTAGAGGAGATGCATACAACTAAGTGGCACAACTTCTAATTGTTGAGTGTAAACCATAAATGCGATGTGATTCACAGACACAAGGCCACGGTTATATCGGGTTTCCTGTTGGGTATGGTTGGGACAGAAATCTGCTAAAGCTCAACAATGCAAATCAGAGTTCACATCAGTGTTTCAACTCCAGCTGCCATTAAATCCTGTTTCACATTTATTTATGTGTCAGCCAACAACTGAGCACACAGCACCGATATGCAGCTTGCAGCCACTTGCCAAGGTTTTGCTCTATTCTCTTTTCTTCTGCCAGGATCCGATGGCGAAGAACAACAGTGTCGATGACTGATTAATCATATTACCATGATCACAGGCTGCATTAATTTAATGCTACCTGCCAGCATGATACTGATGATTAGAAGAATATGTTGAGTGGAATTGTTTTTCATTCATATGCAGCAACGTTTACACATTGCTGGCTGTTGCACATCAGCCAGCAAATTAAGTCTTTAAGCTCGACCGTCTAGAATCCACAAATAGAAATGTTGAAGTATATTTGTGTGCACAGTACACATACTACAGCATTGCTTGTTCTCTTTTAAACTTATAAGAGTTTTTTTTTTGTTTTGTTTGTTTTTAAATGAGCAAATGAATAAATGAGACCAAGCCACAGGATAAATAGAGGAGCATAGAGCTGGTTGGATGGATTGGCTCTTTATCACAGATATCCGGTCCAGTTTTTGTGTTTGTATCTGATCAGTGCATCGCTAATCCGACATTTCTGCCCACTCTGGTTATTAAGTGATATACCAATCAGCCACAACATTAAAACTACCTATTGTTTGGGGCTGCTTCGTGCCACTAAAACGACTCTGAACCATTGGGACATGGACATGAGCCTTTCCTGTGGTATCTGAGAGGTTGGCAGCGGATCCTCTGGGTCCTGTTGGTTGGGCGGTGGGGTCTCCGTAGATCCGGGTTTGTTCTAGTTCTTCCTGAAGATGCTCAGTGGAACTGGACTCTGTCTCTTTGTCGTGTTCCTCGGGCAGTTTTTGCTTCTTCTCCTCCTCCTGTCGGAGTACCCTTTCCATGAGAGGTGTGCTTGGTCTGCAGTAATATTTAGGTGGGTAAGTGCCTATCAGCGTCATGCTGAGATGAATGCCAGGACCCAAGGTTTTCCCAGAACAAGGATTAGTAGTAAATGAGACTTTGTGGCTTTAATATTGTGGCTGGTTAGTGTACAACCAAATTTATTTCAAAGGATTATTTTTAGGATTCAGTAGTTGCAGAAATATCCAAAAATAATTGTAAATCTGCAATTGAAGGGAATGAGTTAAAAATAAAAGAAATAAACAATAAGGATGAGATCGAAATATATATGAAAACAAAATCAAATAGTGTCATGTATGTTGATCTGAGCTGTTATTTTATTTATTTATTTATTTTTTATTTATTTATTTTTAAATACTGGGCCTTGGTTCAGACCACAGGTGTCTAACTCCAGGCCTCGAGTGCCGGTGTCCTGCAGGTTTTAGATGTGTGCTTGATCCAACACAGCTGATTCAAATGGCTAAATTACCTCCTCAACATGTCTCTCCAGAAGCCTGGTAATGAACTAATCATTTGATTCAGGTGTGTTGACCCAAGGTGATATCTAAAACCTGCCGGACACCGGCCCTCGAGGCCTGGAGTTCGACACCCCTGGTTCAGACCTTCAGTTCATTTTCTGTCTAAAACAAGCTGTCTTAGCTCCTCTCTTTAACTTGTGTGTGCCTGAGAGCAGTGTTTCCCAACGTTTTGATCAACATTTTGATCATATTTGACATTACAAAAATCACATGGCACACCACCAAACAAATGTCACAAAATGCATATTCATAATTTTCCCCGTGCACCAGGACTTGGCTTGGTTTGTCCCCAGTGGTTGTGTTTTTTTTGTTTTCCTTTGGGGGGGAGGTTTGGGTTTTTGTTTATTTTTTTTTTTGGACCACTACTCATGCTAGGGCCTTCATCGGGGTTGAATTTCCTCCAGCACCCAGGTACTTTCTCTTTTCAAATATTTATCTGTTGCTGTTATACGCTGCGTTGTCTCACTCACAGCATGACTATTATGTCATTTGCTCTGAGTCTTCTGTTTTCCTGGCGGTTGACAACACACTTAGAGCAGATTGTTGTACTGCCCTCTAGAGGATGAATGTAATGGTTCTGCCAGTTACTCACGCTGATCGCTTAGATGGTAAAATGGTAAATGGCCTGTATTTGTATAGCGCTTTACTAGTCCCCTAAGGACCCCAAAGCGCTTTACACAACCAGTCATCCACCCACATTCACACACTGGTGATGGTAAGCTACATTGTAGCCACAGCCACCCTGGGGCGCACTGACAGAGGCGAGGCTGCCGGACACTGGCGCCACCGGGCCCTCTGACCACCACCAGTAGGCAACGGGTGAAGTGTCTTGCCCAAGGACACAACGACCGAGACTGTCCGAGCCGGGGCTCGAACCGGCAACCTTCCGATCACAAGGTGAACTCCCAACTCTTGAGCCACGATCGCCCTAATCTGGTTCCAGATAATCTTTCACGGCAAACCTGATCATTTTTCGCGGCACATAGTGGTTGGGAAATACTGCCTCAGATGATCCTATAAGGGGTATCCACTCCACTCCCTCTCCAAGAGAACCACTCTGAGTGTTTAGAGCAGCCTGAGCTTTTGGTTCATAGGGATTACTCTTGCATACCAAACCTCATTATTTGAACCGCTGACCATGTTTAATTAGAAGATTCACCATTTATATTTATCACAAAGGGAAAACCACCTCAAAGGTCACCTTTAAGTTCGGGAGTGGCTCTTTCATCATCAGTTGGTCATCAACTCGTTGCAGCTGGTGTTGGTGCACTTTTAAGCACCTCAAGTGTATTTGAATGAGCCCTAATACTGTGGTTCTTTCCAGAAGCTACAATTAAGTGTAATAATAGAACAATTCTTGGCAGCCACAAAACTCAGAAGTAAATGTTTTTGCCTTCAGTAAAGAATGCTGTTCTTTATGACTCTGTTTTTGCCCTTGAACTGTTATTATCATGAGGGGAGCTTGACACAGGAATTTCTAAAACTATAATGATGACAAAAAGATTACACTGAATTTATTTCTGCTCCTAAGCTGCACCGAGTCAGGACTCGTGCATTTCCCCCTTGCAGATCTGCGTATTTATATGTAGCAGCTATTCTGCTGCAGTATATTCACTCCTGGTTGTTGAAAAGCTTTCTGGGAAGTGGAGTTAGGGTGAACTGGAATGAAGGAGAAATGCTGAAAATAAAAGCAGATGAAGATAGACTACCAAAAATATCTCAACAGCATCACGAAACGCTTGTTAGAGATGCTCACGCTGAGCGTTTGAAGATGCTCAAACCTTCCTTCTTGCCTCGCAGTCTGGAAGATGACACTGAAAGATGTCTCTCTCTCCTTCTCTCTCTGCAGCTGTGGACATCGGAAAACCAGGGAGATGAGGGTGAGGCCGGCGATGGAGAGAACTAGAGCGCACTTCACTGTTAACCCATCCCCACACTCTTCTTCCTCTTCCTCCTCCTCCTTTTATCTCTCTTCCTCTTTCTTCTCTACTTCCTCCTCTTCGTACACATAAACAGCCCGTTCATTCCCTCGTCCCACTTTTTCAGTCCCAGCCTCCTGACTTCCCTTCTGTATAACCAACAGCATGAATAGTACCTGACCTTCAGACAAATATTAAAAACAGATATGAGAGGAGGAACCCCCCCCAGAAAACTACTCCTTCACCCCCACCATTTAATCCATCCCTGTCACCCTCCCTCGATCACGGCACTCCAATGCAGGCCAGCAACTCAAAACCACTGGCCAGTCTAGTCTTATAGCACGGGGAGGGTTTTTATCCAGAACCACCAAATAAATTAACGTCTCCTAGAGCCCACATTCGCCTGTTATCTTTCTTTCTTCATTCCACTCTTCCCCTCACTTCCTCCTTCCTAACATCTCAGTCCCTTCCCTCCTGACCCCCACTCCTCTCTCTAGCGAGTTAATGCATTTATATAGTTGTCCATTCCTTCTGTTTTGGCTTTTCTTAGTGTACTGGCAAAAAAATGGCTGGTTTTATTCCACTTTAAACAAAAACAAACAAACAAAGGTTATTAAACTGTCCATTTATTTTCAACAAACACTGTGATTGCTTAGTTTTTCCTCCACCTTGCCACCAAGAGTCCTTGTTTGATGGCAAAATCGATATTGAGCTGGGATTGGGGGGCGAGAGTGGCGGGTTGGGGGGAGGGAGTGGGGGTGTGTGTGTGTGTTTCGGGCAGCAGTGCAATTCTGCTGAGGTTTATACAGAAGGGTCCTCCTTACAAGGCTGTATTGTGACACTGATGAGTCTAAAGAGAAATAAAAAAACAAATCAAAAGCGCTTCACCTGCCGCGTATTCAAACACTCACCTGCTTTTGTTTCTCTAAACGGAATCTGCGGTTTTTATTTAACAATCCCTGCGCTGGGCTTCAATGAAATATGATTGGGAAAATGATTAAAAGCAAAAGCACATACATTCCACCTTCACGTTTGACTCAATTTAGGATATTTTCCACCGCAAAATGGGACGACCCCACCCCACCCTCCACCTGCTCCCTGAAATCCACCTCCTGTCGGGTGCTGTTGAACATCGAGTACCACTGTCCCCCCCTCGGTTATAAACACATGTTCATTTACCTTTGCAAATGCTTGTTTGTTTTTTTTTTGTTTTTTTTTTCTTTCTGTCTTTTTAATTACTTTGATTTGTTATACAAACACACAAAACTAATCTTTGTGGTTTTTGGAGACTGTAAAATTGTAAACATTTTTAGAGCTTTACTGTAAATCTGTCTTTTGGAAAACAAAGCGGTTTTGTGGATCTTGTTCGTTGAACACATGCTTGCAGAGAACTTTTGAAGCCGTTGCAGTCAGCTGCTCTTTCATGCTTGGGCTTTTTTTTTTTTTTTTTTTTTTTTTTTTCCCCCCCTTTCACCCAGTCACTTTTTTTTTTTTAGTATTTTTGGTACTTACCCCCTCACCCCATCCCCGTCCCAGACCCCTCGCTTCCCTCTGCGCCCTCCTCACTGCTTGCACGGGCAAGTTCAGACAAGTTCTAAGTTTCCACTTGCTGCTGAATAGAGTGATCGACCAGCAAGAATGCACGCTTTCATTTATCGCAGTACAAATCTGCTGCGGCAGAAATTGTGCATTCTGTGGACCGACACTTAAACTCGCTGCTTCCTCATTTCTTACCTGATTGTTCCAGGTGAGCTGCAGAGGAGAAAAAAAAATTATAGGTAAGATGGACCTAAAAACACAAATCAGACTTGATTGTGAAATTCTGCTAACAACATGCAAAAATATTTGGCCTTTTTAAGCTTGAAACTAAAATGAGAGTTATTAGAAATGTAAACAAAGGAAGCATTGTTTTTAAACGTCACCTGTGGTGCAGTTAGAGTCCACAACAGGTGCATGTGTGGAAGGGAGAACACGTCGTTCAGACCCGTTTTGCTAAGCATGCATACATGCCGAGGCAATCTTAAGATCTGTCCGCTTCATCAGGAGGAGGCAACGCTCAGTCAGCAACTAACGGTACATTTTCTAGCTCATTTTCCAATCTCACTCCTTTTTTTTTTTTTCTCTTTTTTTCTTTTTTTGGCAACTGTTTCCTCCATTTTTGCAGTCCAATACCAATATACTGTTCGTGCTCTGAAGCAAGGCAAACCCCCACAATTGACCTCCGTTTCTAGACTGAGATGTGATGAAATATCGGCGGACATCAGCTAACCAGAAATCCAGTTTTTTGTTTTGTTGGTAGCCTCGCTCTTCCCCGCGCTCAGTGTCACAATAACCTTGTCATCAACCATCTCGACATTCCACTCTGTAGGTGTAGAGAAGTCATACGTCTCAATGTTTTTGTTTTACTTTACTTTGCTGGGGACACATGTTTTCATGCACTGATGTTTAAAAAGGTTGGAAAAGCAGAAAAAAAACCCAGTTCCTCCCTCCTGCCGCTCTTTTTCTCGTTAGCTGAACAAAAAGGCAGTTATTCTACGCTTTTTAAGGAAAAAAATGATCCCATGCAGTAGTGAATGTGGCACCGAGCCTGTCTGTATATCTGGTATCTGAAATCATTTTGTTTTTACTGACCAGTATTCTGCTTAAAATAAAAAAAAAAGAAAAAAAAAAATAACCCAAAAAATAACAACAACAAAAAAAAAAGTTTGCTTCTGTGACGGTTTTATTGCTTAGCAGCGCACGTGGTTGTGAAAATTTAGAGTTAGCTTCAGGACACCTATAAAAATGAGAAAATGACAAAGGAAAAAGAAAAAAAAAAAAACCCCACCCTTCGATACCCCCCCACCCCACACCCCACCCTGGTTATTGACGTAATAATAGATTTGTGTATGTCTTTTAAAAAAAATTCCAACTCTAGTTTCACCTTACATGTTATAAACAGGACAAAATGTAAAAGACGATTTAAAGTGAAATAAAGGTTTTATCAGTTCGAATCAGCCCTCTTCTGTTTCTTATCACCAATGGCCACATGGTTTTTGTTTGTTTGGGTTTTTTCGATTGTGGAGTTTTCTGATTAAAGATGAACGCCGTCCAAGATGTCACATCTGGGAGTTAATGACAGCTAAAGAAGGAAACGAGCTTTAAAGCACAGTTGAGGCAAAAATGCAAATATTCAACAGTACAGCAGGAGCCCGCTGTATTCTTCTGCTTTTAGAACGGTTGTTTGTAAAATAAGGAAGCATCAATGTTTGCTGTCTTTATGAGGTCAGAGTGACTATAGTTGGAACTTCCTGTCCATGATATGTTTTTCTCTTCCCTCTACCTTCAGCCATAAAGGTTTTCTTTGGTGTGTTTAGATACCAACAGATTTGCATTTTATCAGAAGGAAACGTCAGCTCAACGTGGCTTCGATTAAATTGTTGACATTAAGCATCACACCTTTGCAAACTCTTATCGAGTAAGAAATAAGTTTGAGTTATTGCCTCGATCTTCTTAAGGAAGTATCAAACTAATCCAGATCCAGAGACTCAATCCATGCATGGCATGAAGGGAATTTTCATCAGCATCAGACCTTTTATATTTAATTTGTATTATTTCTCGTGTAGTGGTTCACTTCCATTTATAATTTTGCTTTGTATGCATGCAGAACGTAATATCACGTAACAAAACTCCACTTTTGTGCATCCCTTACAGTCATCTGAATGATTACCACAGCCTGATGTAGCCACTGTGTTGAACTGGGCATTTTTGAAGCCTCAGTGTTGGGATTTTGGAACCAGAAGTTGCCATGTTTAGTTTATTTCAAGGCTATGTAGCAAGCTGCATTGTTACCCTGTGAAGGTAGAATGTGCAGACACACAAGTCAGCTTTATGGCTAATAAACAGACTCGTAAAACACTAGAATTTCACTTGGAGACTGAAGCACAAGGTGAGTCATAATTTTAGTCAGATAACCAATTAAAAATGCTCCAGAGCTCACTGACGGCTCACACGCACAGGTTACATTCGGTTCTATGAAAATGATGAAGGGGAGGCCTCTCAGATACTGATGACTTACAGCTGCCTGTGTCAGGACACCTGTAAGGAAAAGTGGCCACACCCCCAACCCCAATATCTAGGTGCATGAGTTATTGAAAACATTGATGATTGGGGCGGTACTTTCCATGGAAACCAAAATCACTTTGTACCAGCTGGCAAACATCCTTTTTTTTTTTTTTTTTTTTTTTCTCACGTGTGTGTTTATTGAGATTGACTTCCTTTTGCAGATACCTGAATACATAACAGATGCATGAAACCTCATGCTGACCTGCTCACTGCTAATGTATTTATAAAATTAGATGATTATTATTTATTTTTTTAAACCGTATTACCCATAGGTGTGGGCAATGTGTTAGCCCTGCGACAGACTGGCGACCTGTCGAGGGTGTACCCTGCCCCCCTGCCTAAGACGGCTGGGATGGGGTCCAGCATCCCTGGTGACCCTGAAAAGGATAAGCGGATGGATGATTTTTTTTTTTTTTTCTTTAAATCTGCTCTTCATTGGATATATAGGTAACACTGAGGTGTCAGTCTGAGAATGAAAAACCTTACCTGATTAAATCGCCAAATCTCGTGAGTAAGATGTTGTTCTTGTATATATCATTCACTCAGGCCTATTATGACATCTTGCATGTCTGCACTGCACACTGTATAGCCTCTTTTACATCAGAAACATGATCCTTCAACTTAACTTTCACTTTGTGAAGTGGAGGAGCTCAGAGGGAGCTGGGTGGGGCAGGAGAGAAGTGAAGATGTCTGTCCAGAAAAGACTTCCAGGGAGTAATCTAAGGATGTTTTCACATATGTGCTATTTAGGTGCTTATAATTGAACTCTGCTTGGTTTTTGCTGTTGGATTAGTTAATTTGTGCAAATGTCATCACAATATCTGACTCAACTGCTCAGACTCCAGAGCTACATCTCCAGAAAGTTTATTCTATGGTGAGAACATGATTCAAGCTCAATCGGACATGACTACCAGGTGTACACTGCAATCTTCCTGTAGGCTGGTATGCTTTGCATTCTGCAGCAGAGTACACAAACTATAGCAACTATCCTGCTGCATTTAGTTTGCTGGAAATGGTGTCCAAATAAATATAAATGTTAAAGGAAAATGTTCTTGTTACCACCCTTTGTCCTGTGTTTACATTGTTATATAAGATGAATGAATGTTCTCATGTGGTTTGGATGGGGGTTTGCAGATTTATCAGCTGATTCAGATCGAATGAGCAATGGGTGTTAAAAGACCTTGATCAAACAAACCAAATCAGGTTGATTTTTAACTATTCTCTGAAGGTATGATATTCCAAGATATGACATTACAACTTGATGTCAGCTGGTTTTAGTTGCACTGTTGATCCTGGACCAACATAATGAGGATGATGGAGCCTCAACACCAACATGGGGATATCAAATAGACCAGTATAGACTACATAAAGCACATGACATCACTTTGAAATGTTCATAAATTTCCCATCAGTCTCACTGTTTGAAATGTATTCTAAAACTTTTTGAATTGGAAAAGACTGCAAACGTAGCATCTCCACTTTATACACTGAAAGAGCCATCTATCTGAAAAGCTTTACTATTATTATAGCTGCCATATAAGCTAGTGGGTTTGCAGTTATAGTAAAGGAATAAACAACCATCACTTTTAAAAAGGTTTGACTTCAGTGGGAAATTACATCAGTGGAAAAAGTTTAAATGTTTGAACCAATGGGAAGGGGGGAGAGGGTTTGCTTCAGGCAGCTGGTCCTACATTTCCATGAAAAATGGAGAGCCAACAGAATCTAAAGGCACCTCTGCTACAAACAACTATTTAAAGCCGGAGGAATTTTACCCTCCAGTATCCCCTGAAGTGAATATTACTGTGATGGAGGACCACACTGGTCCCAAGTCACGTCAGTTTGAGGCATTTGCTTCAGCCCCAGTAACGCCCAGAGCCATTGCTCTAAGAACTGATGCAATCTGCAACAGTTTCCAAGCCATATGAGGGTCTGAGGGGAAATAATCTACTCCTCCAGTGCTCATACAGCATCAAGGTACAAAACAATGCACCAAATATGAGAGTTACCTAAAATATCCCGTGAAAGATGGACAGGATGGCGATGGAGTGGTTAGAACTGGTTTGAACCCCCTGCTGGGGCCTTTCTCTGTGGAGTTTGCATGTTCTCCTTCTGAATGTGTGGTTTTCCTCCACGTACTCCGATTTCATCCTGCAGTCAAAGGACATCTATGCTAGGCTAGGTTCACTGATGATCCTAAAGGGATTCATCACAGATGTGAAGAAGATAAAGTGATGTGTGAACTTGTGACTCTGAAATATCTGACTATATGAACATGAGGCAGATTCAGATACACTTGTATTTAATTTTAACATGTTTTTATATATATGTTTTCTCAGGACTGACTATGGCAGCAGTGACCTTTTGAAATGCAGATTTAGCTAAAAATGTCAATATTAAGAAGAGGATGGATCATCGGGTGTGCAGCTCGGACTCTGCACTACCTCTAAACACCCCCTGAACATATCAGGCTCTGGCTGCTCGGGTCTTTTCTGTTTGAGCTCGTTTTCAGTCTCCGAGTGTTGAATCCACTTTGATGTGCTGTCTTTCTGAATATTTTATTGTGTGCACACTCAGCGGGGAGAGATTGAGTGGTGTGAATGTAGATGATGGTTAGCTCCTACTTGAGCATTGTACATGTATTAATTAAGGGTTATGCAGGATTTCTGGATCTTTCTTTGTGTACAGGAGAGATTAGACCATTAGTTTTGTGCCCACAGCTATGTAATTTGGTAAAATTGTGCAAATATGCAGGAATTATTGAAGTAAGTTAGTCAAGCTGAGCATAATGAGACACATTAGGAGGTAAAGAGGTGTTAAAGGTTACGTCAGACATGATAAAGAACGGTTTTGTCTTTGAGCGTTGTTTAATTTTTAATCGACTGCATTGCAAAATACCAACCTTTTTTTTTGTTTTTTATCTGTAGTTCACAGGAAACACTGTATTAGATTTGACAGATACTTTTTTTTTTTTTAAGAAAACTAGTTGAGAGGAAAGACAAGCTGCTGTAGTTCTTTGTAAGTGCTTTATAGTTAAGTGAAGTTGTTGGCTTCTCTCCTGCCTGCCTGACGGAACTGGACCGGATCTGGGGAAAGAGTCATGTCTGAGTGTGCTGCCAACAAAAACAGCACTTATCTCAATTTCTTGGTTGCACTTTCGATTTGAGGCTGACTTGTGTGTACAGATGAGGACGAAGACCTCCAAACAAAACAAATGGAAAGTGTAGTATCATCAATTCGATGTTTTCATTTGACTATAAAATATGCTAATCTTTATGTTTAAAAAAAGCTAGAGATTGCCAAAAATTGCATCTTCTGGGACAGCACAAAGATTCAGACACACTTGATCTCTCCAACTATGCTGATGAACTTCCTCTCCTTTAGGCAACGTTGCTGTCCAAAAGAGCATGAGAGATAACTGCCTTAATCGGTACATGTATTTCAACTTACATGTGAATTATGACAATGAGATGCTTAACTCTGTGTGTGTGTGTGTGTGTGTGTGTGTGTGTGTGTGTGTGTGTATATTCATAATTTATATTTGTTGGCAGTCCAACCCAGAACTAAAGTATTTTAACATTATGTGGATCAAATATTTGAGTTTTGTTCAGCATTATACACTCACTGGACAATTTGTTAAATGCATTACCTAATAAATATAAAATATCTAAACCAGGGGTCTCAAACTTAAAAGAGCTGTGGGTCACTGCTGGCACTGTCATCTCATTGGAGGGCCACTTTAGTGTTCAAGTAGTACAAAAAAACAAGAAAACACCCACAAATATTTCCAAAAATGTAGTGTTTTGTTTGTTTTTCTTAAATTTTAAATATTGTATAACAAAACTGCAAATGTGAACACAATTTTTTTTTCCTCAATCTTAACTGAAGCCTTTCATTGAACTACCAAATAAATAAACTCGGAGAGCCAAATTGCCTTATATTTCTTCCCGTCAATATACGGGCTGCAAGTAGGGGTGACGTGGGCTGAGAGTTTGATCCAAGTCAATCACATGGCAGCAACTCTCTGCATTTAGACAGAGATGATCAAGATGACTCGCTTAAGTTCAAACTGAGCATCAGAATGGGGAAGAAAGGTGAATTAAATGAGCGGTCCCAAACCTTTTCTGCACCACGGACCGGTTTATGTCTGACAATATTTTCACGGACCAGCCTTTAAGGTGTTGCGGATAAATAGAACAAAATAAAACCAGTACCGGTACCAAGAAAAAGGAGATTTATTCATAACATACGGGAAAAGACCCAGGGAAACAGAGTTAATGATAAAAACGATTTAAAAAATAATGATAAAAACTGATAAAACACCCTGAAAACCATAAATTTCACACTTGAGCCTCAACTCTCGCGGCCCGGTATCAAACGACTCACGGACTGGTCCGTGGCCCAGGGGTTGGGGACCGCTAAATTAAATGACTCTGAAACTGGTATGGTTGTTGGTGCCAGACAGCCTGGTGTGAATACTTCAGAAGGTTCTGATCTTCCCAGATTTTCCCACACAAAGAAGAGAAAGTATGCAGTGCATCATGGGAAGCCTCTCAGCAGTCTAGGCCTATTACAGGATAACTAAGGGATGGTTCAGGATAAACTGATCCAGCCTATAACTGTGGGAATCAGTTTTTAAATAAAGGGAAGTTTTAAGATTAATCTTAAAAGCGGAGAGAGTGTCTGTCTTCTGAATTCAAACTGGGAGCTGGTTCCACAGAAGAGGTGCCTTAAAGCGTTATGCTCTGTCTCCCATTTTGCATCTGAAAGCTCTAGGAACCACATGTAAGCCACCAGTCTGAGAGCGAAGTGTTTGGTCATGATAATATGGTACTATGAGGTCATTAAGATAGGATGGGGCCTTATTAATCAAGGTTTTGTAGGTGAGAAAGATTTTAAATTTAATAATTGGTGTCATATTGAAAAGAAATTGCACAAAGCCATCCAGATGTCAGAATACTTTTCCCTTCTTGCTGTTTATGTTACATAGACACAAGCAAATCCATGTGTAGTTGTGGATGAGGATTGTATAAATCAATGAGATGATCAAATCCTACAGTAAGTATGACGCTGTAGGCAGCAGCTGGTCAGCTTGGCAAATTGGGGGAAACTGCAAACGTGTCACTTGTGTCATTTGTCTTTTTTAGAAGCAACAACACCAACACAATCTTAGCACTTAAAGGGGTAAGCTAATAACTACCAAGCTTTAAATGTGCTAGTAGGGGTGTAGTTAGTTTGTCTTACTTATTGTACAACCATGATGTGCAATATTTTCATCTGATGCTCTGCAAAGTGATCAAGTGCTGTCATATTTTATTTTAAAGACTAAAAGAAGGTAGATCATGCTCAATCTTTTTTTCCCCTCAAATTTATTTGCAGTTAAAACAGAAGCAGGTGACAAAACCAACATAACAAACTGCAAAAACAACAGTGAGATAAAACAAAGGATCAAGCATAGATGTGCTTCACAAAGTTTCCCTGAATGAATAACTTGATATACATATGTGGAGATGCTGTCACTAAAACAAAAAACATGATTTTAGCTTCAGCAGATGAAAGATGGACACAGGCACTTTAGGCAGGATGGAGATGCTAAGCTACAGCAAGTTAATAAGAAATTTTACTCTATCTACAATGAAATAGAAAGTTCACAGAATGAGGCAATAGTTTGTACATAAGGACCCGTGTGAGGATACTACTACTTGGTTCACATACTGCATATGTCAAAGAGAAGGAGAACAAGTCGATGTTCTGAAGCTCAAGTACCAAGCCAACGTCTCTCACTTGGGACAGAGAGAAATGAAATGAAGCAAAGTAGTAAGAATGTGGTGTCCAAAAGGTGACAGTGATAATAAATGCAGATAACCAGAGCAGGACTCCGCTCTTAGTTATAATTTGAACCATAAACAGACTGCACAAGTCTTACAACCTGGAAATGAGTTAGTATGTTTTATTTCCACCTCACTTGCCTTAAAATCAGTGCATTTTTTTGTTTTTTTTAAATGTATTATCTTATTTATTCTTTTTTAGATGTTCAAAAAAGGTCTGCGGTTAATAGATTTTCATACTTTGTTCAGTAAAGCTTTTCTTGAGTCGTCACCATCGAAGCCTTCGTGGTTTCAAAAAGCCAGTACGACTCGTCCATCAAACAGCCGTTCAACAAGTCTTTCACTGGCCTGTAAAAATGTGCAAGGAGGTGACGGCCACCCGAGAATCTCTCGCATGCCCCATAACAGCCTAGTGGTGTGACGTTAAAGTTACAAGTGACCTTGGTGAGGTTTGTTTATAGCAAGCAAGTCAAACATGGGTCCAACACACCCACTACATGTCAGGTGACAGTTCGATCAATAACAACTAAATTTTTTATCAATAAAACGTACTGCTGAGATACCAGCATGGATCAAAAGCAGTGAACTAAAATACTATTATTAAAACTGATGGCTCATTGGAACATTTACACACTTCACATCTTTAGCAGGTCAACTAATATAATTTATCAGTGGCTCTCGACCACTGCAGGTCAAATTGCGCCATATGTGGCCCTTTAACAACAATGAGTTTAACACCCTTGGTTTGTGTCCTAACATTAGTATTTTACTTCTCGCAATTGCTTGTTCTTAAAGCACAAACATGTCATGAATTTTTAAAGATCATCATTCTGAACAAAACGTACAGGTATTACAAAATTTTACTCCCCACTGAGCCTACTTCCTGGGACAGTCTGAATCCCGTTTTGGCTGAAGGAACCGGGGCAGTACGAACTTCTGGGCTGGCCTACAAAAACAAAAAGGCAATTCTTTTGTTGACATCAAGATCTGCAGCATCACTACACCTTCTACCAATTAAGAAGAAATGCCAAAGAAACATTTTCCTTTATTCCAGGAAATTAAATCCAAAGCATACATACTGTAGTGATATACTGCAAAGGCTTGCTACTTGAACTCTCACACAAACAGCTCTGCAGGCATATGACTGCCTCACAAGTTAAACAGATCAGACTCTACTGAGGAAATCTATGCAAGCTATCCTATATGGCATGGACATTATAAATATCAAAGCGCCTAGAAACACAAACATGTACTCCAAACATGGGATAAATAAGTACACTACCTGAGAGTAAAAACATCTGAAATGGCTATTAACTTGAAACTTAACTTCTATGATCACCAGTGTTTACAGAAGCTTTGTGATTTAACTCTAAAGTGGGCTTCTCAACACCAACTGATGTCTAAGGAAAAACTCTTTCAGCTTCTGTCAAAACTTTGGGATTCATTAAACTTTAAGATAATAGTTTATCCATGGTTACCTAAAAAAAACCTCAGCCTGTTAATATGAAGGCACTTTTTGCCTTCCTCATGTCATTTATGGCCGTGTAGTGGTACCACGATACTCAAGCTCTGATAGTAACCGCCAACCCTACCCACAGAGCCACCCTCTTTGCTATTCCTGTAGTCTCTCAGATTTCTATGTCATGTCTGATTCAACTTGGCTTATATTTTGGAGCATTCAGCTGCATCTTAGATTTTGCATCAGCAACTTGTTGACTGACCTGTTTCACAGGGTTTGAATATGATCATAGTTTTTTGTCTTGGAAAAATCCTTAGGTGCATACCCTTGAGGTAAATTTATTTGTCAAAATATACATTAACATCAAATTTAAGTTCTGGCACCCAGCAGGAGCTTCACGATAGCTGACTGCCTGCTCAAGTTTTACAAATGACGATGGTAAACGTTTATTCTCAGAACCAGGTTGAGGTGTGTCAGTAAAATAAATAACCATAAATACTGGATGATTGGAAACTGACAAGCTAAAAATGGTAAAAGAAAATATTTCCAAGGCTGCTTCATTCCTGTTCCAACATCAGTTCTAAGTATCCAGAGCTGATGTTGTTTTCTAGAAGCACCTTGAGACCAACTTCATGTCTGTTCAAGTGAGAGTAAACACATGAAACAGGAATTCAGTGTGAAGGAGTTTTGGGAAACACGGGCCTGGTCTTGGACTCACAGAAAGTAGAATCATGTCACTGTTCTGCTATTCTCCACCAACTGATTCTTATAAAAAAAAAAGATGACTTTGGCTCCTTGCACTCAGAGCAGTGACACATCCTTACTGCTGCCTCTAGTCCCTGACCTGTCCTCATTTCTTCTTCTGCACTTCCTGCAGGAGCTTCAAGGCGGCCGTGTTCTTTGGTTCCACTTTCAACAGACTGTTCAGATCATCCACGCAGGCTCTGACGTCCTGCAGAGGAGAAGGCAAAATGTTTCAGAGATTAAAAATGAAACAATGCTGACAAGGGCAGAGAAACTGAAAGTAAAAACACCTCAGTAGAACAGAGTCAGTGATCAATATCTGCATAAAAACAATCAACAAAGTTCAGAACAATGCAATTTAATCCACAGTTGACAGATGTGCTTTCTCACACGGTAAACTTGAACATTTTTAAAAACAAACCAGCTTGGAACTAACACGTAAATAATAATGTCTCTTGTCTGCTGCCTTATATTTTGCATATATTTTGCAATTTAGTTTTAAATTTTCATTCATCTGAGAAAATAACTCAATCAGTTTACTTTGAGAAGATCTATTTCTATGGGAAACACTAAACATGGGTAAACAAGTGACACTAATCACATAATGAAGGCTCTCTTGTGTTTAAATACACCTCTGTTTAGCTACCATTTCATATTAAAACGGGATTACAGTCACACTTATTCTCTGCATGACAAAATAAATGTTCAAACTGATTTTTTTTCTAAATTCCATCTCAAAGTAGATCAAGATACAAAACGTCACCCAGCAAAAAAACTAGTCATTTCCTTTAGTACTTTGTGACAATGAAAAAAAATGCCGTCCAAAACGATAAAAAAACGAGTTCCTCTCTGCACAACCAGCTGAATGATATAAAGCCCACAACTAAGACAGGAACAGCTGGTACTAGTTGGTTAGCATTGACTGAGCTTTCAAAAAAAGAGTGAACGAGTGACTAGTGCCCTAGTCTGGGTAACCGGTAAACAAAGCCTTCTTGTTTCTTCTCTATCTGAAATAACAGCTATTTTTAATCATGATTGGTGACCCGATCTTGAACCCAGCTGAGATAGTGCTAGCTCTGATCAATGATGTAGTATTGAGACTCATCATCTTCCTGAGTTGACTGCAAAATAAATAATCTCATACCACACTTGTCAATCACAGGAAAAGAAGAACATGAATAATGCAAATAAATTATAAATCTTTGTTTATTTTGCCCCCCCGCCCTCTCTTTTTGTTTTCTTGCGCTGGCAGGTTATCTGTTGCTCAAAGCAATGGAAGAGGAGACACCGATAATTGAATATCTAGATAAAAATCACGTTAATCAGTATCAAGTGGAAATGAAGGAGAATCGACTCTCTTCGTGTCTTTTTGATAGTGATGGGTAGATGAGGCCTCGTGAAGCGTTTCAGCACATTCCCCAAACTGTATCGATACTGTGTCGACACAATGTTGCTGTTTTGCTCCATACTGACACCTGCTGGACCTTAAATATCATTGCAGGCAACTTACTTGAGACTCACAACAGACACTGATTCAATGACCTCGTCATACTTGTACACTGTAAGGTACTTTCCATGGAATCATTTTATATCTTTTACATTTCAAATATTGTAGACATCTATAAAATATATTGTGAATGACACTAAGTGAAAATTAAAATGAAAGTATTGTGAATGTAATATTACCCATTTGACTCAGAGTTTATTATAAAATTCTATTCAGAAAAATAAGTTTATCCAATGTTTTTGCATTCAGTCTATTGCGTTTTTTTGACACCATTTCCCCAGCTTTGGAAAACTCACAGGCACAGATGAAGATGGGGTACACAAAAACTGTAAAGTCAGGTGGAAAAAGTTCTGATAAGATGTCTTCCTATTCCCCCAGTACCTTAAAGGATCCTCTGATCTTGGAATGTTTCTCTCCAACACTCTCCACAATACTAAAGGGTTGGCAGTCCCTTCTAATAAAATTCAGGACTGCCTGGTCCAGAACAGTCTTCCTAGATGCTTGATTTCAAAATAATAAAACACATATTAATAAAAAAAAAAATGATGATAAAGCTGTTCAGTGTCAATATAGCCCGACCTGTGTTCATTCTCGGTGTGTTTGTCTCCTCATTTTCATGTTTGGGTTCTCTGTAATGCCTAAACATTAAGGAGGTGCTTTTGTTTGTGTAAGAAAGCCCCGCAGAACAGATGCGACATTTAACCTGCATAAAATGAAATAAATAATTTACACTTCAACTCACATTGCTGTTTTTCCTATTCTGATAGATTACACTGAAACAAAGACAGACAAACTATTACCTTCTTTGCAGTTAAAAGATCAAAATGATCCCACACAGCAGAAACATTTCTTTTTCTTTCGGGCTCCATTTTGTTATGGAGAGATGTGTTTTGTTTTGTTTTTTAATCTTTGCGAGAGTAATTTCATGGGTTTTTTTTGTGGTGACTCATTCCATTGGCAGATGCGGATGCGGTACTTTTTAAACACAGTTTGGCGCGTTGGCAATGAGCGATACAGCAGCTGTATCGATCACGTGACTTTTTCTTAAAGCGACGCACGCACCGATACAGGCTTCGCTAGGTGAGCTTGATACATGCGTCGGTGCGTCAGTATTGCTGGACCCATCACTACTTTTTGACAACTCAAACCTCCAAACACAGACTTGAACTTTTCACTGCATGTAGCTATGAGTGCCGAGCTTACTGTCTCCTCTGTGTGTTTTGACTACTAATGAGGAGAGGCTGTCAGGGGAAACGCTGGTAATTATCAAGGCAGGAAATGCTTTTTATTTTGTCGCTTACCTTGAAAACCTGCAGACACTTTTGAAACTAACGTCTGATTGCGCTGTGTGGGAATCAGAAGCTGGAGCGCGATGATGAAGACTCGTGCTCTTACCTTGAGTTCCTTGTGAGCCTGAGCCCTCCTATAGAGAGCCTTGACATTGTTGCTGTCAATCACCAGCGCCTCGTCACAGTCTCTGATGGCGTCTCTGTACTGCTTCACTGACAGGTAGCACAGCGCCCTAATCACACAACACACAGTAAACCACATTTAAACATCTGGGCGCGTCTTTAATTGAAGGTCAAGTCAAACAATAATGTTGCCATGATGTATTAATTATTAATCTGAAATGCTTCATTACATCTATAACGCTCTGTGATCAGAGCACTCCAAAATGGATGAATCTGAATTCATATTTGTTTTCAGGTTCTTCAAGATTATTCTTTTTTTTTATCCAAGCTTTTATTTGACTGACACACCTAAAGCTTTACGTTTAAATGCTTTCTAAGCCTCTTCATTTGCTCATTTGTCACTGAAATATTTTTAAATTTGAACTCCATTTCAACAAACTCTTTAAATAATATCCAGCTAATGTGTTTTTTGTTTACTTTTTAATTTTTAATTTATATTTACCTTAGTCCAGGGCTCCATCATGTGATTCAGACTGATTAACAACAATAACAATAATAATAATAATAATAATAGTAATAATAATGGATTGCATTTATATAGCGCTTTTCAAGACCCTCAAAGCAAATTCCACTATTCATTCACTCTCAGATTCTTTACCATTCATTGTCAGAAATCCACATTAAGGATACTCGAAAGAAAATATAACAAGCTAAGGGGCAGAATTCATGTCACAGTGCGGCATAGAAATAGAGTCCCGGCACTTCTTTAATATTTAATTTTGTGTTTGTTATTGTTTTCTAGTGCTACTGTGTTATGTTTACTCATGTCAAAAAGTCAGGAAAGACTTAAGTGTAAAGTAATATCTGTGAACTGAGCTAATGATTTTAGCATTTTTGTGTAGTCACGCAGAAAAAGTTAGTCCATATAAGCTACAGCTTGCAAATTTCAGCAGCCACTAAAAAAACAGGCTTAATAGGCAATGGGCATTACACAGAAAGAGCCTAACATAGTACAAATACCTCCTGATTAAATAAAGCAACTGAATATTAAAGCAGAGAAAAATAATCAAATCAAAAATCTTAAAATATATATTATGAATACTGTCATAGGTATGCAAATTACTTTAACACAGTTTCAATGATATTAAAATCATCCACTTTTGTGAACATGTTACTATTCTTATATAGTCCGTTTTTTTATAACTGCCAAAGCTATATTTAGTTAAATCTGTAGGAGTCTTTCTTTTAGAAACAAACAAACAAAAACACAGGACCAAATAACATATGATGGATGGATATATTCGTTGGAGCAATATTAAATCCAACACTGCAGAGACACAGATGCTGATGCTCAAGGCTCACCGGTTGGTGTAGGTGGTGACTTCTGTAGGGTTGTGTTTGAGGCTCTGGCTGTACTTCTCTATGGCCTTCTTGTGCTCCCCTTTCTTCACCAGGGCATTGCCTTCTTCTTTTAAGGCCTGAGCTTTCTTTATCTCTTTATCACTGGGAGCTGAGGAGAAGGTATGTAAAAGGTGGGGGGCATAAAAAAGAGAGTTTGAATATGATAATGCTGCTCCGTCTCTAAGTAACTTAAAAGAAAATCCAAAGAAAGGTCATGTTTTCATGAAGCTGGTCAACTCTTTGACACTAACAAGGAACTCAGTCAATTCAAATCAATTCTGTAAGAATGTAAATAACATTTTTTTTCCATAAATCTATGTACCAGGTTTTTTTGTTTGCGTTGTGCCATTCTGCTGAGGTGTTGGGCTTGGTTGGGTGGCGTTGCCTGCAGACATCTGGGCAAGTTTCTCCTTCACAGACAGAGGAACTGTGGGAATGGGAGGAAGCTTTTCTCTCCATGACGGACCGTCTGTCTCTGTGAGTGCCTTTGTCATCCTGAGAAACAGTACAACAGTGACAAGAATGTGAACAGAGAAGAAGCTGAAAACTTTTTGTGCGTCTGCCCACAAGTTCAGGAGTAAACCAAGGAGTCACTCTACAAAACATCAAAAATGCTGGGAGTGCTGCATCACCCTAGAATTAGGTGGCAGATTTGGATATTTATCTGTAAGCTTTTATGATCTTTTTAAAAAATATTTACTTCAATTAATGGAGCTGGCCAATAAGCGATACTGTGAAGACACTTCTGTGAATGTATTTACAAATACTCATGTGTAGGTCTAATGTCAGGTCTGTGTATTTTCATTATGGTTTCATAATCTCTTTTTTGGGGACGGTGGATTACAGAATGGTGTTTAAAACCTACAACAGACCAAGAAGATGCATAAACCATCTGTTTTTTTAAACCACCTAAAACAGATATTTCTTTACTGATATTTCTGCAAATCTGTAAATTGTAAAGTGTAAACTGATTAGATTTGTTCATTTGAATCCAGAAAATCGAACTCGGAAACAACTGTGATTGGTCTACTTGGCAGTAATATGCCATACAAACACATTATGTTGATATTGTTCACAATGCGATTGCAAAGGCTCGTATTGCAAAGCTGAAACTTAAAGGAATTGACGGAAGGGCACCACCAGGAGTGGAGCCTGCGGCTTAATTTGACCCAACACGGGAAACCTCACCCGGCCCGGACACGGAAAGGATTGACAGATTGATAGCTTTATAGAAACTCAGAGATGGTAAATTTTATATTGTAAGTTAAAATATAACCATCACTCAGCCAGCTAACAGACAACATACCTGTTGGTGCCATCGTGAGCTGCTGCTATGTTGCAGTCAATCTGTAGAGCAGTTTTGTAGTCTACGTAAGCCTGCCTATAACGCTCCAGAGCTTCGTAGGCAGCAGCACGACGAAGCAGAGACTTCACATTGAACTGGGATAACTCCAGAGACCTGAAAGAAAACATGTTAAAATCATAATTTAGATAATATTTTGATAATGAACAGGCTGAGAATGGGCGTATCGTCATTAAAAATTTAACAATAAGCTTAATGGACAAAGCTACAGAAGTCCATAAACAGCTGTAACAGAACAAAACATTCCTTTTATTTCATGTACTTGAGCGTCTCCCATATATTAATTTACCAAAGGTTGGATGTTCTCACACAATCAAATACCCCAAATAAGAAAATCAGGGTGTAAGATTTGAGGAAAGAAAGATGCATGAAATACAAATTGCATCATCACACTCACATATTGCAGTCTTTCACACATTCCCCACAGTTGCCATCCTTCAGGTAGCTGGCTGCACGGTTTGAATACAAAATGGCCAAATCCTCTGGTTTCCTTTTACCTTAACAGGAAGAAAACAGTGTGTTTAAGAGCAGATCGTCAAAAAACAAATAACCCTATTAATCTGAAGACATGTACAACTGTTAGAAAGCAAACATTCATTAAATGGCCAGAAAACACAAATCACACAATCACACAACACAGCATTGTAATGTTGTCAAGCACATTGTAAAATCTTTGTAGGTCTTAAGTCACTACTGATTGCAACATGGCATCAGTTCTCAAAAACTGCTTTGCTGTTCCCTGATGCTACAATAGCTATGTTTGAAACTGCGACTAGCGAGGAAGGAGGAAGAGGGATTTGATACAATTTAATGTTGCACTCAATTCTTATAGCATTTTCCCTGTACTGCAATACTAAATACTAATTGCAGTACTAATTGCACTTATGTGTGCAGCTCTGCACACATAAGTGGAGGAAGCAGATAGAGAGACAACCTAGACTGAGTATATTCATTTGGGATGTCAGTGTACACACACTGATTTTCCCCAAAGAGGTTTTAGTCAGAGCCAATGGAAAGGAAGAAGAAAAAAAACAACATTGGTTTTACATTCATATGGGTTTCATTTCATTGTTTAAGACCTGTTTTACTAGCTATCTTCTGCTGCTCCCTTATTCACAAGGGGTCACCAGAGCAGGTAGCTTTGCATATTTGTTTTGGCAGAGTTTTATGCCAAGAGCCCTTCCTAATATAAACCCACAAGCGAACTGTCTCTTGCCAGGGCAATGTGTAAAACTCTGCACTATTGCACTATGGAGCCACTAAGACATATTTTGTATGCCAGTTTAAAAAAAAAGAAGTAGAAAAATGTAGGGATGGGAATTAAGAACCAGTAATAGGTTCCCAATAATTCAATTCCTTGGAATTGTTAGATCCTGCTTATCCGTGTGCCGGAGGAGGAAAATAGCGGCACAGGCTACAGCATGCACTTATTTTTATTGGACAAAAGGATGAGAATGCAAACTACATCCAGCACAGAAACAACTGCATTATGTTGCTAATACAACTTTGGCCCTTTGCAAGCATGCTAACACTAAGCTAGCCAAGGACCCAGAGTGATGTTAAAGCTGAGTAAATACCAACCCCTGAACCCAAACCCTGAACTTCAACAGGTAAAAAACGGATGAGCAGTCAGGCTGCAGCCTCCGTTTCTACTTCTATTTTTATGGAGAAACACAAAAGTAATGTAATGTTTCTACAGTAGAATCATGATCACTGTGAAGTCTCCTTGTGCTACTTTTCATCTTTGCTTTGTCTTGCCACTGACACTTTGTGTTCATTTTTTTTGAGTAACAACCTCAATACTGGTCAACAAAGAGGGGAAATACCTCCAGCATGCACAAACACTTGACCACACACATGCAATTAATCTGCATGAATTTAATGTTTCTGGATATGCTGCTTAATGATGGTGGTGAGTCTCAAAGGAGCCAGCGAGAACTAGGGCTGCCACGATTAGTCGACTAGTCACGATTACGTCGACGACTAATTTAATAGTCGACGCGTCGTTTGAAGCTTTGTAAGATCCCAAAAGACGCAGGAATAAGTAGTAGGATTTAAGAGTGTAATAACGGACTGAAACAGAAGATGGCAGCACTGCATGTACAAGGATGCCAGCTGCCGTTAAACCTCGAAGAAGAAGAAGAAGCTGTGTCCCAGAATTATTAGCGCGGCCCTGCTCAGTTTCCAACAATGGCGGCAGCTAGTTAGTTTTAATATTACTCTTATTATTCTTTCTGGGTCACAAAATAAACGTTTAACATATTTTCAGGCGAGAATGTAGCTGTGTAAACCTCAAATATCTGCTCAGTTTATGAAGACACCACATATTTTCAAAAGCGCTCCGACGTTTTCGGAGACGTCTGTTACCCACCAGCTCGATAGCTACCCGGGGTTCAAGGCTCGCTAGAGCCGGTGAGAACACCGGACTCCCGGCAAATCATTTTCAAACCCACCGCCGTCTTTCGCTACTCAGGTTAAATATGATATATAAGTCACTTAGATAACTTAAAAATGTTATTGTTTGGCTTTTTTCAGTATTTTATTTGTTCCTAAGTAAATCAGTTTGGCTGAGATTAAAGTTATAGTTTTTACACAGCTGAATAAACGTCAAGCAGACAACTGATTAGAAGGTGAGATGCTCGAGAATATACTCCGGTGTCCTGTTATATTTTAGATAGCAAGGAGCAGACGGCTGAGTTTATAAACTTCACCGAAACAATCTGCAAATTTCATTAAAATTTAATAAACTATCATCTTGTCTTTATTTTTTAGTTAGCACATACCTTAAACACCTAAAGCTGTAAGCTAATGATAGTTATATAAGAGCAGATGCATGCTGGTGCAATAAGCTGTACGTTGTACATCCAGTGGATGCAAGATCTGATTAGTAGACTAATCGCAAAAATAATCGGTGACTAGTCGATTATCAAAATAATCGTTTGTGGCAGCCCTAGTGAGAACCGAATGAGAAGACAACATGAACCTCTAATGGAATTGGAACCACTAAATTGATCAATTTCCATCCCTAGGAAAATGCAGATTTATATCAAATAAGGTCACAGGAACATAAAACGTACTTCACACTCATTTCTCGGTGAAGTGTATGTACGCTCAGGTTATAATACTTACTGTTCTTCTCCAGTGCTTTGATTGCCTGGCTGTAGAGATTTGTGGCCTCGCCGTATTGGCCTGTCTTGAAACATTCATTGCCAGCTTGTTTCAGCTCAGCCCAGGACTTGGACTTTTGTTTTGGTGGCATGTCTTCTTACTGTCTCCTACCCTAAAATGATACAGTAATGGTTGCTTTAACTGTGGATTAAAACATCAGACAATTGAAATGTAACTGAAATGACTCATCAATGAAATACTGGATTTCTATTCATACAAAGGAATAACGTGGACCTCCCCACCTCTGTGTGGCGGCTGAATGAGGCACGTGTTTCTACAACAATTTTGTAAAGAAAAAAACTGATATATTAGTTGTTACACACAGCTTTGTTTATGTGTCAATCAAGAGAATCTTGCATCTATATTTTTTGTCAAAGATGCTCCTTCATGTGAGAAAGACTGTGGCAGTGTATGTGTAGCTCTGCACACAGAAGACGACAGGTCCGATGTTAGCGATGACTTGTTGAACTGTTAGGATCTACCACTATTACTGTTTCTCTCTGATACCCAGACAAGAGTCATAGCACAACACCCTATAGGGTTTAACTTAATAAATTCTCATCACTACAGGTTAAGACAAAACAGCCATATACCATCATTGTTTGAAGATCAGCTTGAAGTTTTTTTTTGGTTTTTTTGTTTGTTTTTTTGTTACTGTATTCATCAGTGTTGACCTAAAACTGACAATTAATCTGAAAAATTTGTGTTTTTAAGCAAAACTAGAGAGAAAAAAAATACTTTTTTTTTTTTTTTTTTTTAGAGATTTTAGTTTCTCAAAGAGGATTTTCTCCATTTAAAACAGGGCAAGTTTGGATTTTTAATAGCAGACTAGACAACTGTCTTTGGCTTTTGTTTTGTGCTGTAGAGAAACTGAAACAAAATGTCACAACAAGCCATATACTGAAAGTAATCACTACTTATAAAGTATATATTTTATCATCACTTCAATATAAAAATTGTACCATAAGTACGCCACAAGACTGCCTGACTAACACTAAATCAGAAGAGTAATTTTATTTACTGACACTATATAGTCACATTCAGATTGCAGGCAATTTTAGATTGACTAACAAGAATATGTATCAAATAGCTTTGCTTAGTGCACAGAGGCTTATTTTTGGCCACTGGCAGGGCTGTAGAATTAAAGAATTTTCCAATCTGGAATCAATAAAACATATCTCGTCTAATCTTAAACAAAATTTAAATTAGTTAGAACTACACTGTACAACAATTAAACAATTAATTAAGTTGAAATCATTGTTTTCTTGCAGTGGTGCTTTATGTTGTCTTCCACATGTCTTTACTTTTTACCTAATTAATTAATTAACACTGTGTCCACAAAAATGTATAGAGTGAAATCCTGCACCCAGCTCTGGAGGGGATGAAGAAAATGCTAGATGTGGATAACATGGATCCACTCTGGACCTTGTTGTTTGAGAAATTTGATATTTTAGAGATACCTCTGACATATAACCTGATTATCACATTTACTGTAACAGAGACAGTGTCGGAGAATCATAAACTAATAAAAATACTTTCACTTTCAGCTTCTGAAGCCTTACAACAACAACAACAACAACAACAATAATAATAACAATAATAATAATACTGAGATTTGATGTCAGCTAATAGTTTCCACTCACATACTCCACAGGCCTGACTTAAATCAGTTAAATCTCAGGTTACAAACCCCACACCAACAACCAACAAGCCTGCTCGTCTAACTGTGTGCTAATCTGGTACCTAGCTCGCCGCTAACAGTTGCACAGTCATATTCTGTTCACGACATTTTCTCCAAACCATCACTTAAATCGTACTTTCAAAAAGAGCCACAACTGAACCTTGTTTCCTCGAGATTTTGCTTAAACTTGTATTACTCCCACTTTTTCTATGCGTTAGCTCGCTAGCTAAGTAATGCTAACTCGTGTGGGTTTTGAATGGTGTTTTATGGAAGCTAACATAGCGTAGCATAGCTTTGCGACTATTAGCATGTCTTACCGGTTGCTCAGTCTGAGAGATCACAACGAGGAAGTTCCCCTCTTCACAAACTATCTGTTACCCTTATAAACGCTGCTAATAATGGCATTACTCAGTGCATGTATGTTGTCCCGGTGGCTGAGACCCACACTCTGACTGGGTAGAGAGTTTAGTACAGGGGAAGGTAAATGGAACTTGCACCTGGCAGTCTCTAGTAACTTCTCAGTTTGCGATATCGGTTTCGCTTCGTTTTAACGCTGTGTTCAAGTACTGTGGTCAGTGTAGGACTTTTACAAGCATGGCGCGCCCTCTGGTGACCATCTGATCAAAGTGTGTTCAGAGACCAGAAATCACAAACTACTCACTGGTTGAGTTTTCAACAGTAATCGCACCAATAATTTTCACTTTATAAGATAATACACGCAGATTTTCTATATATGATTCAGCTTTTGATCGTGAAGCTATAATAAAGCGCAGCTCGTTTTACTTTCGTGGTGAAAAGTCATTTGCACTATCCTTTCTGTATCTTGAACGCCTCATGAGATAGGGAGAACCAGTTGTTCGGTTTCTATTTAGAGAGCAAATTGTGTTTCGACATAAATCTCGCGATGGTACATCGTGTCCTATTTAAATCTAAATGTATTTATTTTTATTTTTGGAATCTAGTTTGACGAGTACAATTTAAATGTACAAAAATGAGTTTCTATTAGAGTTAGAAATCTTGTAAACGGAGTTGAGAAAATATATGTGCACAACTGCAAAAGAAGTACTGATAGTCTGAAACTCAGACAAAATGTAAAAAAAAAAATAATAATAAATTGCTCAGTTTTGAATGTTTGCAGTGTGCCTTTGATGTTTGGGCCGGTTGGGGTCTCTGTGTGCATGTTTTCTTTGTGCTCAGGATCTTGGTCTGTGACTGCTGGGCTATGGTCCAGGCAATATAATTTAAAATCATTCCCCAGGATGGTTTTTATTTTACACACACATGCACATGTAAACTCTATGATCAGTATGTGCTTATAATATTTTAGAGAATTCGGAGAAAAGCTAAAATATGCTTCAATTCATGGTAATACAAAAATTTTCAGAAACAGTTACCATGAATTATCAATGACAATATCAAAGGATGGCAAAATTCCTTTTGGTCATTGTGTTTGCTCTTAAGGCTACACGTAAATTCGTTTGAAATTGTACCTCTGTGCTCCTTAATAATCAGTGAGTGACAGTTGAACACTCAGGTCTCTCTTGAAAAATACAATTTCTTAGTATGACAGAAAGGCCAGAGGCATTACTAATAAAAACAAAAATGTTAACTATGTTCCAATAAACATTTTATTTGTATAGTCATAAAAATGTACAAAATCTACAGTTCAAATAAAACACACGAGTATAGGCCAGTTTACCTCTCAGCCACAGGGAGGCACTTTAACACCTTCTCATCAACAGGCCAGAGGAATTTATGCAAACACAAGGAAATCTTACTGTGTCGTACCATTCGTAAACACTATGAAGAGGTCCAGTTTGTTTAGCAGATGCAAATCTGACAGGCAAGCGCTTTAAAAATATTACTGTTCTGCTGTGATTGCCGTGTGCTTGCTTCTAGCTTCCTTCAGGAGCAGGAATAAGCTTGCAGGAACACTAGCCAATACATATTTTAAGAGTAGTTAATAAAGCTCAGAGTCTGATAAAACACACAGTGAGAATACAAGTGTCTGTTTTTCAGTTTGCTGTTTGTACAACAGGTTTAGCCAAATTCTTAATAATATGTAAACATTCATTTTTACATGAGAATTAGCTGAGAGTTTGTACCTGAAGTGGCCCTAACAGCTTAAAATATGTAGTAGTGTCAGCTTTTGTGTCAGAATACATGGTGACAGTGAATGCGGCATTTATATGAAACATCAGTGCAGCACTTTCTGTCCAGAAGCACAAACTTGTTTTTTCTTCTGAAAATCAGCGAATGAAAGAAAGGAAAAATACATAGAAAACTATTATCTCTTATCCCACAAAGGTTGCTTTTTAAAGCAACCTCAAAGTTTTTATATATATACATATATATATATATAGAGAGAGAGAGAGTTGTGTAAAAATGAATGAATGAATGAATGAAAGGCCTGAATTAATTAAACTGGTAGGTTTTATGGTAGAACATCGAAAGTGCAGGTGCACTTGAGGTCTCTGAAGGAGGAGCAGTCAAAGTCAGCCATGAGAGTCTGCTTTCCGGTCTTCTTGGGAAAAAAGGTCAACTGGATACGTATCCTGTTGCTTGGCCTCAGATTTGGAAGTCTGTGGGAAACATAAGAGTAATAAAGAACTGTTAAGGTCAATGTTTAGTTTGTGGATTTGACATAACATTTTATACACAGTAACAACTCGCTAGAAGCCTGTTGAAAAGACAACTTTGCCAGACATCCAAACAATGTTGAGATATGGTAAAATCTGAAAACTTCAGACTGTGGAAAAGACTTTTACAAAGAGATGACCCTCTTGTCATTATTCCTTCAAGGGATTTTGCTGGGGTTAGGTTCTTTAGGAAGTCCCGAGGCCTGTACTATGAAGCAGGATCTGGGCTTATTCAGGAAACTTCAGAGCTAACACTTGTTTTTCAGTGTTACAAAGGTGGTTTGCTTCTCACTGTTGTTTATAGTTATATAACTTATGCTGCAGACCTAAACCGCTCCAGAGCAGGTTTTTATCAAGATTAGAGAGACAAGCAACCCATTTGTACTTATGAATTCAAATTTGATTTCTGTTTTTATATTTAATCTTCAGGTTACTCTCAGACCCTTAAACACTTCCAGAGGCTGCAGGAGAAAGAATAAAAATGAAATTCTAGATTCTCTGTCTTAATGACAGAGCACTGACTCATTCACTCACACAGTCAGTATTTCTACTGCCTTTCCCTCTTGGCTCAAATTGAATAAATAAGGTAGCAGATCTTTCACACATACATGCATTTATCCTCCCCATCCACTAGACCACTTCCAGACAAAGTCAGAGTGCAGTCCGTCAGCATCTTGTTGATCGGGTTCATGAAAACTACTTCAGCAACTGTCCTTTGGTTCAGTCTCACTGGACCATTAACCTGAAAAACAAAAATCTCACTGTTTACTTATTAGTCAGTAAAACGATGTAAAAATCTTTGCATGTCCAGTTTTGCTTCCAACCTGCTTGAAAATATAAACTACAAATTATACCTTCAGTTTATCCAGCCTCTTTTTTTTTTTTACCGTTAGCAATGCATGAAAAATAAACCTGATAGCCCACATCATATCAAATTACAGATACAGGAGTCACATTTCGATCCCTAATGGACAAACACAAAATTTGGTATAGACACCAAAGCTGCTGAAGATGATCTGTATAAATAGGAACTGACTCCTCATCTAGCAGTCAGGCTCAGTTTGACCTATACCAACTTATAGCTAGTTATTTTATTTATTTGTTTTGTGCTACTTTAGCAAGCTTTTATGCATCTATCACGCTTGTAAACAAAAACAACAACAACAAAAAAACAAAAAGAAACATGTCAGTTGTAGCATTATTTGCTCAGAGTCCTCCTATGAACAAGAAAAGCCTGAAGTAGCTGCTGGCATAGTTGCAGACTTTAGTTTTATATATTTTTTTAGAATTTATGTTCTATATTTATTTTAAAGGCATATAACATAATTAAGTATAATTATATTATAAGAGTATTTATAGGAGTATAATTATCCTATTTAAATATAATATATTAATTTATCAAAAATCAACAGCAGTCAGCTAATGTGAAAGTTACTTCAAACAAAGTAACATAATGATTAAGGAGACACAGAGATGGTAGTTTTTTTACTCACTGTGATGGACATAGGAGGATTCAACAGAATGACATCATTCACTGCTAGGTATACGTTTCTTGGCTCCAGCTTATCTGTGACTACAGCTGAAATCTTCATGCTGTCAGAGCCTACCATGTGTTTGTGGTACACCAAGAAGGGGACCAAGATAGGAATGGACAGATCTGGAGCAGACAAAGGGAGTGAGAGACAATTATAGTTGTTGCAGTCCCCCCCAGAAAAAAAAAAAACACTTGTGAGAAACTCCTCAGCAATTTACCCACCTTTCCCAGGCAGCAGTGTCTCTTCCTTTGTCTCAGTCTGGATGTTTTCAACTGGTGAGCCATTGTATCTCATGGCCTGGACACTGATATTGATGGACACAGGCCTGGCAGTGCGGCTTTCACTGTTCAGCACCAACTTCAGGCTCACGTCCTGACCGTCCATTGGCTTGGATACCTGCAGCACCACAAATTCAATTCAATTCAATTCAATTTTATTTATACAGCGCCAAATCACAACAACAGTTGCCTCAAGGCGCCTTATATTGTAAAGTAGGCCCTACAATAATACATACAGAGAAAATCCCAACAATCATATGACCCCCTATGAGCAAGAACTTTGCTGACAGTGGGAATGAAAAACTCCCTTTTAACAGGAAGAAACCTCCGGCAGAATCAGGCTCAGGGAGAGGCGGTACCTTATTCCAAATGGCTGTTTGACATTTACTTAAAGCAACAGCTTTCTTTTAAAAAAGCACAAGAAAACTTTTAGGCAAAACAGGTAAGGGCTTTTATTTTTATTTTTTAAACTAAAGTCTAAATAAGTTGTGTGGCATTATTTAAGGTTATCAGATTTGGCATAACCAAAAAGTACTGTTGGGATTTACGCAGACGGCACAGTGAGGAGAAACTCAGATTTTTGACACTGACCCTGTTCGTATGTATTTCTGGGAGTTCCTTTTTTTTGTTAATAGAAAAAATGTTAACAGTGGAAAAAAGGTCACTGCTACATTTGTAAAAAGTAGACAGAAAATTCACACAACAAAGATAAAGGTAAATACTAAAATATAATTAAGATCTACTTGAATAGCTCTAAAAATAAAAAGATATATAAGAAACTGAGATGTACCTCTTCAAATCGCATGGCTATTTGTGGAAGTGGAAGGATGCTGTCATTTGTATTATTTGTAGTCTTATCCTCTGTGTTGTTCCCTTCCCTCCCTCCATTCCCAGTTCCATTTGTTGTCCCTCCATTCCCAGTTCCATTTGTTGTCCCTCCATTCCCAGTTCCATTTGTTGTCCCTCCATTCTGGATTGGATTATTTGTCCCTCTATTGTTCTTTTCCTCTTCATCTCTGGAGTAATCTCTGGTGAGGGCATATCTAAATACAGTTCTCTCCTCATTAGACCCTGTAAGAGTGGAAAGTTTTAGAGTGAGAGTGAAAATTAATTTTGTTAAAGAATTTCTAACCTTCTTATTAGTATCGGAAAACAGAGAAAACAGTCACCAAACCAATTTTTATTTGTAATCTCTTTGCAAATCACTAGTGAACCGTTAAAACAAGGTTTATATAGTATTTTTTTTAACCGAATACTATCTATCATTCAAAGAACCAAAGACAGCCTAAGTTAGCACCATGGACTGTATATAAAAAGGCGGATGCAACATCCTGTTCTGTTCATGAATTTTAATTTTTGTTGCCATGATGTCAGGTCTCTCTTGGAAATTAGATTTGTAATCTCAATTAAATTTTTTACCTGGATAAATAAAGGACTAATATATATATTTTTTTTAAACCTGAGAGTCTGTGAAGATTACACTACCACTCTATTGATCTATGACCTTAATTAACATTTTGGTCTCACATGCTTATTTCAGGATTTATGTGACACATCAAAATGCTCATTTTATAAATAGGGGTGGTATAACAGTGGTAACTTCTGACTAACAAATCATTACCATATGATTGTCCAGTGTCATATCCCTTGTGAGATCTACTTTCATAATATCAGGAAGGTAAAGAACAAAATTCTCCATTGAAACCTTCAAGAAACACATGTCTGTCAGGTGAACCCACCTTCCTTGTACTTGTAGCTGTCTGTGATGTCCAGCCTTGTGTTGGAGCCAACAGCCTTGGTGGAGATGCTCTGTCCGACTCTCTTGGTGTCAGAAAAAATATTCACCATTGTGCCATCAGCTTTACACTGCCAGGACACAAAGAAAGAAACACGATAGAAAACAAAACTTGAAATAAAAAATATTGCTATTATACTAAAGACTGCTCCTCTTTTGGTCCTATTAACTATGTTATTTGCAGATTTATATAGTACAGCTCTGTTCACTAACCAGCCAGTCAATGCAGTCAGCATTGACCATAGCATAAACAAACGGGGCATCATATTTGAGATTGGTTTCTCCATTCAGGATGGCTTTGACTGAGGCTGGACCGCAGCAGAATACACCTGCAAAAGGACAAGCAAGAAAAGGCATCGGATGAACATTAAATAAAGAAACACGCTTTACTAATACAGAGTAGTTTTTATTCTAACTTCATGGCACTATATATGGAACTTTCTAACCATGGAGCTGCCATCACTAACAGCACTAGGTGAAAAGAAATCACACAATCGAAAATCACATTCAAAAACAATACTTAAATTTTTTTGGTATATTTGCTGGCAAAAAATGAATAGTTAAAGTAGGAAAAGAAAAGTCATTAGACAAAGGAAGAAAATCTGAGGAGACAAGAGTTCGTACCATCGCTCTTCTCCTGTGGCGTTGGATCCAGAACTTGCCAGCCATCATATTTACCATCTTTTGCCAGGTCAGTTCGCCTCATCCAGCACTCTAACCAGACATGATAGTTCCTGAAACATATACGTGACACAAAATTCTGATGTTGGAGTCAGTGGAAACACAACAGTGGCTTTAAAAACTCGACAACATGGCAAAGAATGCTGGGTGATTCACTTCAATTCAATTGAATTTTATTTATATAGCACCAAATCACAACAACAGTTGAATCAAGGAACTTCATATTGTAAGGTAAACACCCTACCCTACCCTAAGCTTGAGAAATGGCACCATAATTCACACTGAGGACATTCTTTCCATTGACAGATTAAAAGCTTTCAGACAAAGTCACCACGCCCATAGCATACAAGACATACTTTGTAAAACCACAGTGAAGATTAAAAGCCTTTAAGACTTTTGGACACAATTTCATTTGTCCTCCTTTATGCAGTCTGACATATCAAGAACAAGATGGTGGTTGAGTACTATTATAACAGAAAAAAAACAGCAAAACCTTTTGAAAGTCAACCCTGTAGCTCTATAGCGTTTCTGGTGTTTGTTTTCCAAAATCACTGAAAAATAATTGGATAAATTATAGAAAATGTAAAAAACCTCTTTGTTTTTATTTTGTTATATTTCGCTTTACTTTGGAACTCTTGGAAGAGACCAAGAAGATTTCAGGTTTGTTGTATATAGTGCCTCTCTGTTGTATATAGTGCCTCTCTGTTAGTGCCTCTCTGTTTTTTAAATTAACCTTATTTAGTTCTGTGAAAAACTAAGACTGTACAATGCTCAGGGAAACTGTCTCTCTCTCTCTCTCTCTGTGTGTGTACAAAGGAACTGTTCAACTCTTTACCACAGAATTAATTTCTGATCTGTACCTGTCTCTGTTTGCTTTCTCAAAGTAAGCCATATGAGCTTGTGTCATCTTACCAGATACTGTCCTTGGTCTCTTTCTCTCTCACTCCATAGTCAGCGTGGTACACATCAATGGTGAGATTCTTGTTGCTGTCATGAGCTGACTGGTAGTTGGTGACCACACGGCATGGGATGCCCAGCAGACGCATTACTGGAAATACAGACATAAAAAAAACAGATTTTTTAAAAATGTGATATTTGTCAAATTGTACATTAGTTTAGCATCTTATTGTTAAATGTTGTTGCACTGGCCTAGTGATGGAAAGTTATAAGTAAGGAAAAGACAAATCAGTAAACCAGTAAAGCTATGGCTTACCAGACTTTCAGTGTAATCCTATATTAGCAATAGAAAATCTAAAAAATTGGCAATTGTAAACAAACTTGAGACTTTGGTACATATACCTTGCTAGGACCCCTTTGCCTCCACAATTGCCTTTATTCTTCATGCATATATTCAACAAAATGACAGAGACATTCCTCAGAAATTCAGAACTGTTCTAATCCACTGTGGTCATATAGCAAGAGACATGGTCAGTGACAACCCTCAGGTAGGCTGTGGCATTTAAATGATGCTCAGTTGTGATTGGCTGATTAAATATTTGGATGAATAAACATCAGGTATACCCAGCAAAGTTGATAATGTATGTAAACTAAAGCACCTGCCATATAAAGCAGCTTATTTCTTATTTCTCATTTCACTTGCCTAAACACATACTGTATATATAACAGATATTTAGGTATGTATTCATATTACCCATCTAAATAGATACTTTATGTAAGTGAGGACTTGCAGATTTAGTCAGTACCTGAACACATCACTCCTGCAAATACCCAGCACTGTCCATATTTGACTGGGTTGCAGCCGATGTTATACCAACGCTTGAGGATGGGATAGCTGCCAGACCAGTGAGAGGGTATAGTTCCACCCCAGAATGGAGCTGACCACCGTCCCTCCAGGACGCCAGAGTCATCATTACTGTTGATCTGGAGCAAAACAGGAAAACAAAGGTGAGTGAGTGAGTGAGCTTTGGCTCCCCTCAAAATGACTATGAAGCATTCATTAACAAAAGGTTTTGTTAATTAATGCTTTATAGTAATGCTTTATAATTAATGCTTTATTTTGTTGATGATGCCTTTTAAACGTTATGTAAAATGCTTTAAATTACCTTCTTGGTGAAACTTGCAGTGCAAATACAGTACATCTGTCCAAAACACATGTATATACATAAATATCCTACCATGGCGCTGACCACACGACTGACATAGATGGGGTTACAGCGAGCAGAAACATCATTGGCTGCATTTGCCAGGTGTTTGGGGTTGACATCCAACATCTTAAGACAAATCTTCACCATGTCCTCTTCAAACTAGACAGGAAGAGAGCAGCTTATCTTAAACTACAGTGCTGTAGGTTATTCGTACTTAATGGCAGAGTCAAAAATAATCGAAGCATTTGCATTAACTAATTAATTCTAAAGTAAAATATTAACTTGAAGCAGCTAATATCTAAAAATGTCACTACTCTATACTTCATAATAGCATGTTAAAAATGATCTACACTAGTCTCACACCATATAAATATATGTCTCTTTGATTAAGAAGTTAAGCCATTAACAATGGTGACCATCATATTTGTGCCTCTGCCATACTGAAAAATAGAACTCTTAGTATAAAAGACTGATTGTTAAAAACATGATTAATGTGGTACTTTTCAGTGTTGATTTATCAAACCTAGAATCACAAATCCACTAAGCCCTACACAGTCTGTGTGTGTGTGTTTATACCTGGCCAAAGTCCCAGTTAGTAGATGTGATGTAGTTCCCACTTCCTTTGTAGATTATACCACGTTCATTCATCACAAACTCCTGTCTCTCTGTCTCATTCTGCATAAACACTGAATCATCTACAGAGGCGGGAATAGGGATAAACACATGAGACAGACGGATTAATGGATGGATATACAGTGGTTTTAAGGAAAACAACAGCAACAGATGAACAGTGCTGGAGAGCCTGGAAAACAGGTGGGCAGATAGAAAGATAACTTACCAGAACACCAGGGATTGAAGAGCACTACCAGTTCTGTCAACAACGTTTCCTCATCCCTATGTCTGGCGGTTAAGTTGTACTTTCCGATTGGAGTGTCAGCTGGGGGGGTAATGGTCAAATTCAAGGAGCCTGTTGGTGGGTTGGACCCCTTCTCTAGCTCCACTTTCCACACTGCCTTTGCTGATGGCGAACGCTGGATTTTGTCTGGGATACCAAAGCATGACTTTGTTCCCAGGTCCTCGGATGGATTTTCTCCTGTAGAGAGGAGTCACAGAGATCATAGATGTGATCAGTGTTGGTCAAGTTACTTGAAAAAAGTAATCAGTTACTAATTACTGATTACTTCCCCCAAAAAGTAATCCCGTTACTTTACTGATTACTTATTTTCAAAAGTAATCAATTACTTAGTTACTTAGTTACTTAGTTACTTTTTAAAAACACGATTTACAACCTGAATAGGTGATAAAGCGATAGATCTTTCAGCCCAATTCTACTTTTTCTGCATAATTCATCATACAAAATGTAATCAAATGGAAAAGTCTCTTTTTAAAACTTGTTTTATTAGTTTTAATCTTTTAACTTTATGCATCAAGCAAAAATTAAATTATATGCAACATTCTCTGACTGGAAGAAATTTGTTTAACATTTAAACCTATTTTCTGCACATTCCAGCACATAAAATATTTTTTTGTGTTTACACTCACTCTTTCAAATAGATGCAAGTAAAACACAGCAGAAAATAAATAAAATCAAAGACTAGCGGTCCTGTTGCTCTATTTTCACCTGTAAAGCAGGACTGGGGTAGGCGGAGGAGGTTTACCCTGGTGCAGGTGTGCTGCAGCGGTCAGTGGAAGAATCCGCGAGTTTCTCTGTGAATTTCACATTACGTCGTAGTACACTCGGTGCTTGCTTGGAAGTTTAGGGGTTTTTTCGCTGTAAAAAGAAGTTTTCTTCCCACGCACAACGGACACTAATGTTTTTGTCACTTTTTATGGACTCAAACTCAAAATAAGGTCAGTACTTCCACGCTTTAAACGCTGCATGCTACACTCTGTCCCGCACTCGATATATTATGATCTGCAGACAGCTGTTGTCACGAACGTCGCACTCGCTTACGTCACTGTCATGAGACGTTCTCGCAAAAAATCACGGTTTTAGTAACGCAGTAACGCAGCGTTCCTACGTGAAAGTAACGGTAATCTAATTACCGTTTTTGCAATAGTAATCCCTTACATTACTCGTTACTTGAAAAAAGTAATCAGATTACAGTAACGCGTTACAAGTAACGCGTTACTGCCCATCTCTGGATGTGACAATACAATACCAACAAGCCATTAATTTTAACTACAGAGTGTACATGAAAGACAGACATCATGAACCAGTGTGAGTTACACCTGCATCTTTTCCAGCAGTCAACACAGGGCAAATGACTAAATTTTAGTGCATGAAAATGTTCCCAAACACACTGCCAATGCAGAAAAAGCATATCTTCATAGAAAAACACATAATAGAACAAAATTAATAGACTGTCTTTCCCATTTTGATGGAGAATAGAATAAATGACAGCCAACGTTCAAAAAGCTACTTAAAACTACAAGAAGGCTTGCCTAATAGAGTTCAGACTGCATCGAGGAATAGAGATGGCCATACCGAATACTGATTTTCAAACTCCTTAGAATTGTAAAAATTTTCATTTCATTGCTGTATTTCCCGGGAGTGGCTCAAGATTTTCGCACAGTACCCAATGCTCATTTTATGTTTGATTGCAACATAAGGCTGAAAGATAGTTTAAAAGACAAACAGTGGTCATATCCAACTGTGCTGACTGGCAAAACGCCTTTAAGTAAAGCTTAGTTTATTTATAAAAAGAGCCTTTCCCTTATGTGTTATGTCTGGCTTTTTCCTCGCCCTTTCAATTTTTGCCCCACCCTCATTGGTTTCACCTGATATTATTTCTCCTGATTGCCCTATTTTTTTTTTTTTTTTACTAATTTACTAATTGCTCATTAGTAAAACCTGCTTTTTGTTGGGAATACCTGATTCTGGTTCCTGTGTTTGGGTCCTCTTTTTAAACTACAGTTAACCACATGTAGCCGTTATTTATTATTTAAATTTATATTTTTTATTGATTTTCACAAAATTCTTCACATGTATCCATACAGATCTTTCAAAAATGTTAATATCAATGATAAAAATAACAGCAACAAAAAAACAGAGAAAACAAAAGTAAGCAAACATGAACAAACTCCTGTTGATACATGGAAATCAATATTCAAACATCCCTTTTATTTACTATAAAGTGTCACAACTGCAAACTAAATATTTAAATCAAAAAAAATATAAATTCAAATTATATAAACCAAACATGCACAGTTTGCAGCTATCAATTGTTCAGACTGACTTTCTCCTGGATCCAAACCTTTCCAAAGCTCAAACAGGGTGCCTTCAGTGGGCTTGGAGGTTTTTGCTTTGAGTCCCAACTAGGGCTGTCAGCGTTAATTGCATTAAAATGACGTTAACCCCAAATCCGCGTTAACACAGCATATCTCCGTTAACGGGTTAACGCAGATCACCCTTTGTGTGGGGCTGCCAGTGTTGGGAAAGTTACTTTTAAAATGTATTCCACTACAGATTACAGAATACATGCCCCAAAATGTATTTTGTAACGTATTCCGTTACGTTACTCAATGAGAGTAACGTATTCTGAATACTTTGGATTACTTAATATATTATCATGCTTTTTACAACTACATGAATGTACTATTGCTGTGTGATGTATTACTATTACTGAAGGTTACTCGCCATACCAATACCAACTAGAATTTTAAATCTTAATATAAAGTGAGTAACAGTAGGGTGGACATTAGTTAAGGCTGCACTTTTTGCAGCGATCTCGTATAGAAAACTATTCCGCGCGTATATAAAACAGGTCCTCTGGCTAATACGGTGGGTTCCGTGTCAGGCTCGTAGCCGAAAACTAGCTTTACTTTGTTGTCTGGGTCAACTTTGCTAGTGAGAGACAGAGAGAGGCTGCTGAGGAAAACACGAACACAGTGTACAGTCGAGTCTTAATAGCTTACTTACAACTGGCCAACACTGCCCATGAGGCTACATTCTTTAGGGCTATGCCTGTAACACACTGCCTATTGCCTTCATATTAAATAATTTTTTGAACAATGATTTAAAAAAATATTTCGTCACATCATTGTGCGGACAGCAAGTAGAGGTGACATGGGCCGCGAGATTGAGACACAGACATTAGAGCCTTTTAATGCGTGTTTTGTTTGGGTTTCCAATGGCGTGGAATTACCAAGGATAGAGAGGGCATAGCCTAACATATGAAACAGGAAAAGACCGCCGTGTAATCCATTTATTTCAACAGAGTAACTGTATTCTGAACACCACCTTTTTAAACGGTAACTGTAACAGAATACAGTTACTCATATTTTGTATTTTAATTACGCAACGGTGGTACATGCATTCCGTTACTCCCCAACACTGGGGGCTGGATGGCGCTAATACGTTAATCGAGCTACCCGTGCTAACGCGTTGACGCAGTCCAGCCCCACACAAAGGGTGATCCGCGTTAACCCGTTAATGGAGATATGCTGATATGGTGATTTTGGCATTAATTAACGGTGATTAATGGTGACAGCCCTAGTCAACAGCTTTGGGTCAGTAAATATTTGTTCAGTGCCCATCAAACAGCATCTTCTGTACACTTTGGACATATTTTTTATTATAAGGATTTAACTTGGGAGGGTTTACATACAATATGTTTGCATTTTTTACAAAAAAAATAAATACATTATTTAATGGTGGACCAACCTGTTACTGCTGTAATGGTGAGCGGGTAAAGATTGGGGTTGAACGACTGTGTCAGTTCAACTTTCACGGTGAACCGCTGGCCTCGCCTCACAATCAGCTGATCCTTTGAGATGTTTTTGGTGCGATGTTCTGTGTTGTTTGTCTCACAGTTGAGATTCACTCCTTTAAAAACTGCAAGAAATGTAAAATAAAATATAGAAATATTAACTGTAAACAAAAATATCTGAAAATCAGGTCACAAAGTGAAGTCTTTATTTTATTAAGCTTATTTTAATGGCATGACACTTTAAAAAACAAATAAACAAAAAAGAAAAGAAAAAGACCCATATCAGTAGTCTCCTGATACATTTTAACTTGGTTTCCTGGAAAGATTTGCAACTGCAGGATGCTAAAGGTAAGCTTTAAGCTTGCTACACCGATACCTTCTCCGTGCTAAAATAGATGAAGATTTGGAGTGACCTCGATTCACCAAAAAAAACTGCCTCAGCTTGTCAAAAGTCTCAATTCTATCTAGCAATTTGGTGACAGGAACCTAAGGCAGGGCAGGGGGGAGATAAAACTATTTAAACACCGTCATGAGAGTCTAAAATGTCACAAAGTGGAAGTTACATGTCAGGATTGGACATGCCTCAACAGGGCAGAATCAGTGATGAACACAAGGCTCGTGTGTCTTGGCCAATCCTCAACAGCATGGTATTAAAAACAAAACACAAGCCTCACATACAGGCCTACAGGTATGTTCAGGAGAACAGGTTAATCCATATAAAAGCACTGCACTGACAAGTAACATGGAAAACTGGGCCACAATTCATAGAAGCACTTAAGCATAAAATAGTGAGAAAGTTTGGAGAGACTAAACACTTTGTCTTTTTCTATATAGATATGAGAAGTACTTTTCACAGTCAAACTTTTAATTTTAATGTTAGGAAACAAGATTTAACAGGTTTGACATGAAAAGTGAATCTATAACCGTTTGTTAGGAGAGATGAAGTTTTTTAGATTTTGTGGTGATTGCTGGGTGAGTTTGATTTGGGTGTGTGTGAGGGAGGGAAAAATGCACACACCTGCTTTCATATTGTAGTTAACTTCTACATTTTGTCACTATTACTCACATTTTCCATTTTTTAACAAGGGTGTACAGTAAGAAAAAAACCCCCAAACTAAAAACTTTCTTTAGATTTATTAAAGTTATAAATCTACAGCATGCAGATTTCTCCCCTTGGGTAGAGAAATTTATACATATTTTTTTTTACTAAACATACATGAAGGATGGCCTGAAATACACACTGAAACACCTAAGAGACGGAATGCATTTATGGGACCTTGCCTTAACATCTAGACAAAGTTTTGGTTATCTGTGACATTAAAGTCAGCCTGTGAACTCTTTCTAAATATTTTTTTACATTTTTTTTTTTATGCAGTGCCTACAAGTTTGCATAATTTCATATTTATATTTCTAATGCAGTCTCATTGATATCTTTAAAATTTTAGATCTTTAATTCAAACAGTTTCCAGAGCTGCTAAATGTTACTTTGTTCTGATCTGTATGTTACTTTCTTTGAAGATGTTTCTATAGTTCTAAAAAAATCTGATGGAGGGTGTCAGATATTGGAGATGGTCCTGGATGGGAGGCAAAACATCATGCGCACTAATATTTTGATATTTATGATTATTTATAGATGCCTTCTGAATAAAAGAACAAAAGTAACCACAATAATCTAATATATGATTCAAAAACAACTGCTCTTACGCCGATGTAATGGGCTTTTGAGTACGAAACTCAAACTGATTATGGTGGCATCGATCAAATTTAGAAGGTGTTCCAGATTTCCTGAACTAAATTTTCTGTCAAACTGGCCTGAATCTGAAACTTTGGATTAACTTCTACTTGCAAAACATATATTTGAATTTCCAGTTTGACACATGATGACCACAGACATGCTGTCATGCATGTAAAGAGAATAAACCACAAAAATTCTGTTTAATGCAAGTAAGATTTCTAGAAACTGGGAGACGCTATTTTATTTTAACTCTATAAAAACTTTGAAATGGGTGCAACCTTTGCAATCCTGCTTTTGACAAGACTATTTCACTTTTATTATTTAAATTAAACGATTTAATTTAAATAAGAATACATTAAGCCCTCAAAGATATCATGATAAACTTCAGTTAATATATGTCTAAAAGTTAATGTACTTACTTGACTGTTTGGTCTCCGATGGCATCTTTCTAGACTTTCCACAGCAGTTCAGGTACAATGAGGAGGTCTCTGGCTGGGACTCAGCACTACACTGGCAGGTGATTCAGCCCTGATTTATTTTAAACCGGCTGTCACACCCAGCCCCAGTTCACATTAAAGCAAAAATGTTACACAAACTAGATTAACCATTTCCTGCCTGTTCAAAAATCCACCCACACAAACACACACTTAGGACAATATGCAGTGCCTTTGAATTATTAGCGCTTTTCTGAATATCCCAAGTGTATTTTATAGTGGTATCTAATTTGTGTGGCGTGAATAATAAGTCTGAATAAGGCAACATGTAAATAGCTGATCCAGGTTTGAGCTCACTCTATAATGTTTGCAGGGGTTTCCTCAATTTCAATTCAATTGAATTCAATTTTATTTATATAGCGCCAAATCACAACAACAGTCACCTCAAGGCGCTTTATATTGTAAGGTAGACCCTACAATAATACAGGGTGGGCCATTTATATGGATACACCGTAATAACATGGGAATGGTTGGTGATATTAAAGTCCTGTTTGTGGCACATTAGTATATGTGAGGGGGCAAACTCCTCAAGATGGGTGGTGACCATGGTGGCCATTTAGAAGTCGGCCATCTTGGATACAACTTTTGTTTTTTCAATAGGAAGAGGGCCATGTGACACATCAAACTTATTGGTAATGTCACAAGAAAAACAATGGTGTGCTTGGTTTCAACGTAACTTTATTCTTTCATGAGTTATTTACAAGTTTCTCTTTGTTCACAGCCACTGACATGTCGAAGAGGTTAACACGTGAGGAGCGGATCGAAATTGTGTTGATATCTGGTGAACGCAGTAACCGGGTCACTGCAGCAGATTTTAATGCAAGACACCCTACGAGACCACCCATCCCCCATGCTACAGTTAGCAAACTGCTTGCTAAGTTTCGTGAAACTGGTTCAGTGTTGGATTTGCCAAAATGTGGACGCAAGAAAACTGTCACTAATGAAGAAACATCAGTGGCTGTCCTAGCTTCATTCAGCAAGAGCCCACAGCGTGGCACTCGCCACATGTCACTGGAGAGTGGCATTAGTCAAACATCCCTTCGGTGGATATTAGTTACTCACAAATGGCACCCTTACAAACTCCAGGTACTGCAGCATGTCAACGAGGATGACCCAGATCGGCGCACAGAATTTGGAGAAGGGGCAAAACAAAAATTGGAACAGGACCCTCAGTTCACGCAGAAGATTTTGTTCAGTGATGAGGCAAACTTTTATGTGAATGGTGAAGTTAACAAACAAAACCACCGCTATTGGTCTGACACTAACCCACATTGGATGGATCCCTCCAAGACTGTTGGAACAACAAAAGTGATGGTTTGGTGAGGTATATGGGGTACAACAATAGTGGGTCCATTCTTCATCAATGGAAACCTCAAGGCCACTGGATATTTGAAATTGCTATATGATGATGTGTTTCCCTCTTTATGCACTGAAGCTGGCACATTCCCTTAGTTTTTCCAGCAAGATGGTGCACCACCACATTATGGGTGCCAGGTCCGAGCATTCCTAGATGAACAGTTTCCTGGAAAGTGGATTGGTCGTCGTGGGCCAGTTGAATGGCCCCCAAGGTCTCCCGATCTGACCCCCTTAGACTTTTATCTTTGGGGTCATCTGAAGGCAATTGTCTATGGTGTGAAGATACGAGATGTGCAGCACCTGAAACTACGGATACTGGATGCCTGTGCTGGCATTTCTCCTGCGGTGTTGCTATCAGTGTGTGAAGAGTGGGAGAAGAGGGTTGCATTGACAATCCAACACAATGGGCAGCACATTGAACACATTTTATAAGTGGTCAGAAACTTGTAAATAACTCATGAAAGAATAAAGTTACATTGAAACCAAGCACACCATTGTTTTTCTTGTGACATTACCAATAAGTTTGATGTGTCACATGGCCCTCTTCCTATTGAAAAAACAAAAGTTGTATCCAAGATGGCCGACTTCTAAATGGCCACCATGGTCACCACCCATCTTGAGGAGTTTGCCCCCTCACATATACTAATGTGCCACAAACAGGACTTTAATATCACCAACCATTCCCATGTTATTACGGTGTATCCATATAAATGGCCCACCCTGTACATACAGAGAAAAACCCAACAATCAAATGATCCCCTATGAGCAAGCACTTTGGCGACAGTAGGAAAGAAAAACTCCCTTTTAACAGGAAGAAACCTCCGGCAGAACCAGGCTCAGGGAGGGGCGGGGCCATCTGCTGCGATCGGTTGAGGTGAGAGAAGGAAGACAGGATAGAAGACATGCTGTGAAAGAGAGACAGAGATTAATAACAGATATGATTTAATGCAGAGAGGTCTATTAACACATAGTGAGTGAGAAAGGTGACTGAAAAGGAAAAACTCAATGCATCATGGGAATCCCCCAGCAGCCTTTGCCTATTGCAGCATAACTAAGGGAGGATGTGACCCCATAAATGACTTCTGGAAGTCCAGCAGTTCATCTAAACAAAAGGCACTTAGACTAAAACATATATACTTGTGTTTGCTTTATGATAAAACAATAAAAGAAGGTATGACCTCTGGTCAAAAATCACTCCAAGGTTCCTCACAGTGTTACTGGAGGCCAAGGTAATGCCATCTATTATAAATAAACTTATTAGCTTTTATTCTGTAACTTCTTATGTAAGCACAAGTTACAGTTAGGTCCATAATCTCACATCTGGCTGGTTGTGATTAACTTCTGGAATCCATCTAGATTCCAGATTTTTTTTCGCTAGTTCCATCACTCCTTAAATACAACAGATCATTTTCTAAATGATGATTCTAATTAGAGTCTAAAAGGAGTATGAAATAAAATCAGGTGGTGACATGACAGTGGCACGTCCCTTTAATTTGACTAATGGCTCTTACTAATTTGTGCCCACACCTTCCACACCTTTTAACGGCAAAATGAGATTTATGAAACCTCTGTTAAAGGTATATTTCTTGTTTTACTGAGTAAAATTCTTCAGCGTGTGTGTTCTGTTCTTGCTTCTGTTGTAAGCTCTGAAAACTTACTTATTAAATGCTGTCTGTGGTTCAACCTTCCCCATCACATTGCTTGATGTTAATCCTCTCTTTCCACAGAGAACTGGGTTCTAACAGTTATAATTGTCATAGGGAACTTAAGCCGATGACAAACTAAATAAAATGAAAACCTTGAACACCCTGACAGCATTTTTCAGGTCATGTCTTGGCATGCAGATGACTTTCATAGTTGAATGTAATTGTGCATGAGAAAGACGTAACTGAATCATGTAACACTGATTATACAATAAAATTGCTTAATATTGTATGATGTCAGAAATTACTAGATGATGACTATCTAGTAATTTCTTTGGTTTACGTTTTGTCTCTTGAATCATCAAAAAGGTATCTGTGCTGAAACTGCGTATGGATTGAAAGTTGGGGTGGGTTCACTTTCCACTGCTTAGAGAGTTAGTCCAACCCTGAAACAGCTCAGTGTACTGATTTTCATTTGGCATTCAGTAAGAATCCAGTCTGGACTGTGAACCATACCTATTTTTCTGGGAATAAGAGATGGAAAAGTACATTTATGTTTCCCTGTAGCATAGTAGTTTTCACATTCACTAATAACTGAAAAGATCTCTGACTTTATCCCTCAAGTTCTGCATCAGGAAGAGCATCCAGTGTAAAATACGATCAAATGCGAAGCTATCCACTGTGGCAGTCTTGTGACTAAGGGAGCATAAATATGCTTCAATTCCAGTAAGAACTGGTGTATCTGCCCTAGACCATGTTGATGTTTTTATTCAAGTTTTAGTCCCCGCAACGATTTAGGACTCACACAGAAAAACAAAAGAAATAAATGCCAATAACATTTAATTCATTATACAGGTTTTGCAATCTATGCTTTTCCACATCTTACATGTCAGGTTAGATCTACCACTATACAGGAGTCAGTGATTTAGTTTTGTTTTGCTTCCATAATCTTTAAAAGTTCTACCTGAACTGTTCTTTGTTTTTGACATGAAATGAAAGTGTTTCTTTCGGTTTTCTTGATGTTGACCTTCTCCTCATTGTATCTGTGTCAAATTTTAATGCACTAATCTGAAATACTAACACAACCATTTCTGAGGCAGACTCTATATATGTATTTGTATCAGGCTGTCATACTGTGTTTCTTATCCGTACTGATTAAATGAGATCTATGACATATTATTGTATGCAGCTTACATTGTGTTTTTCTCACACAAAATAATCCATGTAAGGACTCCTAATTCTTAATTATTTTTCTATGGGCACACATTTATACTTGTTTCACAATTAATCTGATTTTAATATGCACCACACACACACACACACACACACACACTAGTCAATCATTACTCATAGAGGCACAAAAAACACAACAGAAACACGCCTAACTGCACAGATACACTAGCTGTCCTCCTGAATGACGTCTTTGGCTTTCTGCAGGTTGTGATAGATGGCTCCAAAGAGCCTAAGAACTGAACCCAGGTCCACTCTGACTCCTCACACACACGTCTGGAACTGGACAATGATAAACAGTCAATATGAGAGCATTTTTCTTTCATATCACTCATAGAAAGAAACCACATTGCCCAACACTGACATGAATAAATAATGTTCAGGTTTAATGTAATCTGGAAAGTTGTAACACAACATGATCAGATAAGATCAGATTTTGACAAACTCCACCCACCTATTTCTCAACATTCTCTAACACACCTGAGAGAAGCTTCGTTCCTCTTCTTCACAAATGATTCCAGACAAAATCTGTTTGGCACTTCCATTTTTCTTTTTTTCATAATCCTCCAATTTTCCACTGGTTTCACATGGTCAATGTAAAATTTCTAAGAACAGATTGTTTTGAGTTTCATGTCCATAAACTTTTTCCAAATTTTGTAGTTTTATAACTTAAATTTTTTAAGGGGACTTATAATGCCAGCATACTCACTGTCACGGTCTTGAATAGTCATATTAAATTTAAATACAAGCTCAGGTTTCAAATTCATACACATCAGTATGATGTCAGAGATAGGATATCTCAAATATGGATTTGGGATATGAAATCAATCCTTATTTGGGATTGGATATCCCAATTATGGATTGGTGCTCTGACTCAACTCAATCACCAATCCAGATTCCAGTCTGGTTTCCTAAAACTTTTGTTTGCGAAGTGTGGCCAATCAGAAGAAAGTTTCACGCTCGAGGTTGGGGGCGCTAGGTCTGGCCGGATGGCTCTCCGGACTCAGTCAGGTGATGGGGGTATGTGGCGGGGCATGGTCTGTGGTGGTGCTGCACGGGAGGCGGACGCACCTGAGCGGCATCCGCAATCATCCTCTGCCGGCTTAAAGTCTGAACTGGGTTCTGCTGTAATTGTTGTTTTTGGAAATGTGTGTGGCTGCGAGCTGCAAAGCTGTAGCCAATTGTAAAACGGCAACCGTAAAAATAAAGTGTGTGTGAAAAGCTCTGTTACATCGAGTTTCAACCTGAGTAAGTTGACACTCATCTTAAATGTACTAATATGCACAAACAGCTGGAGATTTTATAAAAGACAACATTTAGAAAATACAAATCCAGATAACTGGCAATTTTTATTTTTTTATAGATTATTGACTTTGTGAAATATTTAATAATCTCATTGTGTGTTTCTTGGGTTGTTTTGGCTGTTGTCCATGGGTGGTAGAGACAGAAAAGCAGATCATCAACACTGCTGAGAAAATGCGTCTACATGACTGTGACTTGTTGAACCATGCCACAGAAACAAAAATATTTTTATTTTAACCTTATTTATGGCCCCAGACCTATATTTTTGGGGGGGATAAGCGAAAGTCAACAGTCTCCAGCCTACGCAGATGGCCTTGAAGGATAGGGTCAGAGAGTCCAAACACAGTCTTGCAATCTGGGAGAAATGGTTGTTCCAGCCAGCCATTCAGCCTTCTGGCTGCGAACAAACTGCATTCAATTTTGGAGCTGATCTAATGTCCATCACTGGTCCCCAGATCTATCGATTTCCCGTTGCAGAGTCGTGAACTTCTCCAAGATCTTACCGTACTTATATTGTATTCAAGCACAGTCTGAGTACTCACGCCTTGCCCATCGCATCGCCAGCCAGCCCTTGTGGGATTTTGAGCAGCTGTACCGCTTCTTTATTCTTCGATAAGCCAGGGTCGAGCCAACTCTGATCAGCCAGAACCCCGTTATCATGGTTCCAAATAGGTGGATGTCTTTCAAACGTCCTCCATTGGGAGTGTGGCCAGGCACACGACACTCCACTTCTCGCAGCTGTCGTGTGTCCGGCAGCAAACGTCCCTGCAGAACTGGTTTCAATTTCTTTTAATCCAAGTGTGCAACAAATGAATTAATCAACATAATTAATTTAAGACAAATTACAAACATCCGTATTAGATAAAGAAGCATAAAAATACTGGCTCTAACTGTTACAAATTTAGTGCTGTTTAGTTCTTTTTATTTCTGCTACTACAGAAGCCTTGACCTCCTGGTCTACATCTACCCAGGGCTGATTTGCTGATGTCAGCCAAATCGTCAAGCTGGGACACGTTCTGAGGTGTGTTGAAGTCACTGTTGGATTTGACAACTGACATAAGTTTCCTCAGTCAATCTGCCGATGCTTTCATCACCCCCTTGCACGCACCATTTACCTGTCCATTAGTTATTGTTAAGCTCTGGCTCTCTGGGACAGTATGTCCTGTTCTTGTCCTGTCTTTCTTTCCTCACTCCCAACCCGTCATGGCAGATGGCTGCCCCTCCCTGAGCCTGGTTGTGCCAGAGATTTCTTTTTATTAGAAGGGAGATTGAGGGTTTCTCTATATCTTTGTAGGGTCTTTAACTTAGAATATCAAGTGCCTTGAGGAAACTGTTGCAGTGATTTGTCATTTTATGAAAAAAATTGAATCAAATTTTATTTTGTGTTTTTAGCTAAATGACAATCTTTTTGGCCACTTAATTATGGTGTCAAAATCTATGGGTGAAACATACCTTTATTTATTTTCATGTTTAATTTCAGCTTAATTTCTGTTCATTTTGTGCTTTCAATCTACTTTAAAGGAAATAAAAATAATGGATATCTTTAAAAAAGACAGGAAAGACTTCACTAATAATGGGAGTATGATTTTTTTTTTTTTTTTACATTACTGCCATCTTGTGGCCACAGTCGAGAGCTCGAATTGTTTTTTTGTTTTTTTGCTGCAGCTATCTCTGTTTTACAGGCATGTCAGTCTCCGATAACCAAAGATGGAAATGGGCAAGCAGAGAAGCCAGCAGCTTTATCTGGTAGTTTTTACATGCACATTGTGAATAAATGGCCTGCATTTGTATAGCGCTTTACTCAGTCCCTAAGGACCCCAAAGCGCTTTACACTACATTGTAAAGCTCTAACCTTTGACTGTGAGCTCCACCAATTTGATGACATCCTCCACAATGTGGTGCATCTCACGTGTTGGCACAGAGGCAGGCCTGAGGCACGGAGAGAACGCTGGAACCGCTTTTTTTTTTTTTTTATTTATTTATTAGTTTTAAACTATCAAATTAAATCACAATTTTATTCTGCAAAATTAGACAAGATGACCCCACAGAAACATCATTCTGGTCACTCCCAGCGAAAACCTTAACATTTTCAGCTCTGCCACCTCGGCTTCCTGTCTTTTCGTTAGGGCCACTGTGTTGAAACCATACATCATAGCAACCTTCATTTTCACTATTGATGATATCCTTCTGTCACAAAACACACCTCACATTTGTTTCCACCCACTCCACTTAATATTGGACTTTGGAATTTTTTCTTTTTATTAAAGCCCTGCTAATTGTTATCTGGTGGAAGGTCAGACAATTAGCCAACCACTACTTTAGATATTATGAAATGTCTGAATTTCTTAAAATAATTAGATAAAGAACATACTTTGGATTTTCCCCAGTAAATAGTGGCACTGTAAGGTTATTCCTCCTGTATGTTTGTCTTTTGTAGACTGCAGTAATCCTGACAACTTTTTTTTGTATTAAAACTTTGTCCATTTTGACTTTTCATATTCCAGCTGTACATTCTTTTAAAAGCAAATCTTTGCATTTCCAGAACGGATAAACTGTCACTTGTTTTCGTTCACAAATCTGACTCTGAAACACATTGCGTAACACCGCGGTCTAATGTCTCCTTTAGGCCACTGAGGGATGATAACACCAGTGCAGAATTTGTATCTGATGTCCCAGTAACAGCTTAAAACATGCAGTGGTGTCAGCTTTTATTTCAGTGTATGTGGTAGTAGTGATGACATAATACAAAATGTGACATTTATATAAAACATCAGTGCTGTACTTCCTGTACAAATTTGTGGTGTAAGGTTACACCTGAACAGATATGTGACTAACAATGGTGCAACTATTCAAACAATTTAAAGTAATGGTGGTAACAATAACAAATCATAAATAAAATGCTCTTTACGTATGACTGAATAAAAGTAAATGTAGAGTGATGCAAACAGACACGTTATACTGCATCATAATTCTTTTTATGACACACCTGTTCTCTTGTGTCTCAAACAACAAGTAATAAGAAACATTATTAGCACAAGAAGACTGTGAACTGAATGATACTGAGCATGAATGATTACAAACAAACAGCAAAGAAAGAATGAGTTGTGTTGGTGTGCTGGACTTCTGAAGTACACAAAAATGACCCAAACATCCACAAGATTTTACATTTTTGACAGTTTATTTGGGAAAATTATACAATCACTTACTGACCCTTTACCAAATGATTTTCAATATACACTTACAGACATAACTAAATAAATGGCCATAACATACCTATCAATCAAAGGAACCATACCCCTACGTTTAAGCCTCAGCAGTAGCCAAATACACTAGGAAAAAAGAAATCATAACAACTGTACAAGTTGTTATGAGGAAATCTGTACTTTCCATTTGATTTTTAAAATTTTTTTCTACTATACTGTCTAGTTGGGCATTTTAACACAGAAGTCTGTTAAGATGGACTCACTTTTGGAGCCAGTCTCAAAAGGGTTCTTCTGAAGCTCAAAGTAAGGAAAAACACAAAGAATATGATGAATATAACTATATGATCTTATATCCCTTGAAGGTTGTTTTTTTTAATGCTAGTAAAGTTTTTAATATAAAGAATTGTGTTAAAATAAAATATCTGCATCAAGCCTTTTTAAAAATGTATTTACTGATTAAAATTACACATTTTCTACCCTGTGATTCTGAGGAATTATGGTTGGACATTGACAATACAGGTGCACTTGAGGTCTCTGAAGGAGGAGCAGTCAAAGTCAGCCAGGAGAGTCTTCTTGCCAGTCTTCTTGGGAAGTAAGAAAAACGTAACACGAAACCTGTGGCTTGGTTTCAGATCTGGAAGTCTGCGGGAAACATAAGAGTAATACAGAACAGTTAAGGTTAATGTTTAATGTGGCAAAAGCTGGTGTTCCTAGAACTGCGACGGCAGGAGGAAGCTGCAAGATGGGCCAAGGAGGTGAGCAGAAGTTTCTCCAGTGGAATTTTGCTGTCCTGATTTCAATGGCACATCCACTGTTTTACTCCTTAAACAGCTGGAAATGTGTGGCCAAACCCTATGACACACCATTATGGAAATCTCAGGGACTGCTGAGCACTGTAGTCAGTGGCTAGATAAAGGGGAAAGACCCCAGCTGAGCCCCGAGGCGTTAGGGACACACACACCCAGGTGTAATCAGCTTCTAGTGACCCTGTGTCATTTGAGGTGGTGTGAAGACAGAAAGAATGCCGTTGCTACATGAAGGAAAAACTGGTGCACACAACACTTGTGTAAAACTGTACACAAGCATTTAGAATCCAGATAAGTTTAAATTATGCACACACACTTACATGCATTTTTGCTCTCCGTCCACAATACCACTTCCAGAAATAGTCAGAGTGCAATCTGTCAGTGTCTTGTTGACTGGGTTCATGAAAACCACTTCAGCAGTTGTGCTTTGGTTCACTCTTGCCAGACTGGGAGTCTAAAAGACAAAGATTTTACAGTTTAAAAACTTTTGCATATGCAGTACTGCTCTCAACCAAAAATTAGAAACCATAATGTCACTTTCGGTTTATGCAACTTCTGCTATAAATATGACAGCCCACATCATACAACACCACAGATACAGGAGGTGCATGTTTTATACACAGTCATGCACAAAGAAAAACACTCACTCCCTATGACCATCATGCATGATATCAGATAAAGGTTTGGGCACACTCAAGTGTTCCATCCCAAAGGACAAATATGAAATTTGGTATACATTAAAGACTGCCAACTGTAATAATGTGACCTAACTCCTCATGTAGCAATCAGTTTCAGTTTAACTGTACCAGCTCCATGACCAATTACTTTTAAATACAAGACATGTCAACTGGCAGCGATGGTGTTTTTTGTTTTGTGCTAATTAAGCAAGCCTTTAGCCTTCTAACATACCAAAAGATGGTGATTCTGTCAAAATAATTTCCTGCTTCTCATAATGGCACAGATAGTAAACAACATGCCGATTGTAATTATTACATTTAGTTATTATTTGCTCAATGTACTGCTATGCCCACAAAAGGAGAGAGGCTCTAGCTTCTCTCTCTAGGAGGGGGGCTGCCTTTAAGCTGGTAGGGTTGGGCCTGTAAGGTCAGGCTCCCAATTTTTTCTTATCATTGAAGACAGGGCAGACAGCCAGAATTTTATATTTCATTTCACATAATTATATTTATCATTAAAACAAGTACAGCAGGAGATAACAACAGCTGTGAGCTAATGTGTCAGTTGTTCTTCGAACAAAGCTACAGAATGATTACAGAGTGAGAGAGATGGTAGTTTTTTACTCACTGTGATGGAGATTGGAGGATCCAACAGAATGACATCATTCACTGCTAGGTACACATTTTTTGGCTCCAGCTTATCTGTGACCACAGCTGAAATCTTCATGCTGTCAGAGTGCACCATGTGCTTATGGTACACCAGGAAGGGGACCAAGATAGGGATGGACAGATCTGGAGCAGACAGAGGGAGAGAATTATAGTTGTTGCAGTCTCTCATATGACCTGACCTCTCAATCTGTCTTTGAGGTATCTCTAATCTAAGAATAAACCCCACCCCACAAAAAACACTTGTGTTCAGATAAAGTCCTAGCCAATTGACTCACCTTTCCCAGGCAGCAGTGTCTCTTCCTTCACCTCACTCTGGATGTTTTCAACCGGTGAGCCATTGTATCTCATGGCCTGGACGCTGATATTGATGGACACAGGCCTGGCAGTGCGGCTCTCACTGTTCAGCACCAGCTTCAGACTCACGTCCTCACCGTCCTTTGGCTTGGATACCTGCAGCACCACAAATAGAGGAATAAGGTACAATTCCCTGTGCACCAGGTTTATTATGCATAATTCCCTAAAATATGATTAAAAAGATATGCTTAAAACAACAGCTTGTGAGATTTGAGTTTTCTTAATTTAGAAAAGCACTTTGCTTTTAGGCAACAACGGTAATGCTCATCTCCTTTTGAATAAGTTGTGGTTTTGGGGTGGTTTTTTGTTAAAATTGATTTACAATAGAGAGCATTTAGCACAGATAGTTCATAGCCTTTGCTAATTTTAGCCAGTGGCTATAAACAATGACTGATTCATAATTAGACAGTATTCAGTGTGCTTCATGCACAAGATATAGTTAAAACGTAAAGTTTTCATTCTCATTAAAGCACATACAGTAAAGATGAATGCAATCCTTAGTTCCAACAAAAACATTTGGCCCAATCACCACCACAGTTGTTAACATTAATGCTATTTGTGGGCCTCCTGATGACATTTCAAAAGAAAACTTGTCAGATGATAATCCTGCACACAGCCAATCCACCAGTCATTCATCTAACTGGCTGCTCAGCTAGAGCAGGACAAGTGTGCTAAAATGGTCATACTGTAGACACTTGAGTATAGAACTGCATATAAGAGATAACACATTTCACATTGACAGTGCTTTTTTCAGTCCTTTTTATGGTTTTATGGGGTCTGGTGGATTGGATGAGCTTTTATTCATTAACTGTTTTGGTCAACTTATTAAAATTAATTTAAAAAGGCAACAGAGGTCACTTTTTGTTACATTTGTAATAATAATTTTTCAGAAAATCCACACACCAAGATAATAGTAAGTACTAAATATATATTTAAGATTCACTTAAATAGAAAAATAAAGAGATACAACAGGAATTCTGTGATGTACCTCTTTAAATTGCATGTATATTTTTGGCCGTGGAACGATGCCCCCAGGAGATGTTCCGTTGGTACTGTTTGTGGTCCCGTCATTGTCCCTTTTCTCATTATTTCTGGAGAGGGCATATTTAAATACGGTTCTCTCCTTCTCAGTGCCTGTGGGGATGGAAAATGTTGTTGAGTTCAAAAGTCACAAATTAATTTTATCAAATAATATCAAATGTTCAGACCATAATGAAATGTGTTTTTGAACCTTCTTATTAATTACTGATGAAGTTAATTACATCAGACAATCAAATGACCAAAAAAACAATCTTCATCTGCAATATATTTTGCAAATTCCTATTACTCCATTAGGTTTATATAGTTGAATTTTGAAATTCCAAATAATACAAAATGTGACATAAATTGTGAAATAATTCACAGAAATAACTTTAATCTGAAAAAAGTAATAATAAATTAAAATTCTATAAATCTTAACCAATGAAAGTCAGACATTGCTTTTTAACCATGCTTCAACTGAATTATTTAAAAAATAAATGCATGAAACAGGCCTGTACAAAAATGATGGTACCCTAGAAAAGAATGAAAATAATGTGACCAAAGGGACATGTTAATCTAAAGTGTGTTCACTAATCAGCATCACAGGTGTCTACAATCTTGTAATCAGTCAGTGGGCCTATATATAGGACTCCAGATAGTCACTGTGTTGTTTGGTGACATGGTGTGTACCACACTCAACATGGACCAGAGGAAGCAAAGGAAAGAGTTGTCTCAGGAGATTAGGAAGGAAATCATAGACAAGCATGTTAAAGGTAAAGGCTATAAGACCATCTCCAAGCAGATGGAGCAGATGTTCCTGTGACTACAGGCGCACATGTCATTCAGAAATTTAAGATCCATGGGACTGTAGCCAACCTCCCTGGATGTGGCCGCAGGAGGAAAATTGATGACAAATCAAAGAGACGGATAATCCGCATGGTAACAAAAGCCCAGAAAGACTTCTAAAGAGATCCAAGCTAAGCTTCATTCTCAATGAACATCAGTGTCAGATCGCACCATCCATCGTTGTTTGAGCCAAAGTGGGCTACATGGGAGACGACCAAGGAGGACACCATGGTTGAAAACAAATCCTAAAAAAGCCAGACTGGAATATGCCAAACTACATGTTGACAAGCCACAAAGCTTCTGGGAGAATGTCCTGTGGACAGATGAGACAAAATTGAACTTTTTGCCAAGGTACATCAGCTCTATGTTCACAGACGGAAAAATGAAGCATATCAAGAAAAGAACACTGTCCCAACTGTGAAACATGGGGAGGCTCAGTTATGTTCTGGGACTGCTTTGCTGCATCTGGCACAGGGTGTCTCGAATCTGTGCAGGGTACAATGAAATCTCAAGACTATCAAAGGATTCTAGAGAGAAATGTGCTGGCCAGTGTCAGAAAGCTCGCAGGTCATGGGTCTTACAACAGGACAATGACCAAAAACACCCAAGAATGGCTAAGAGGAAAGCATTGGACTATTTTAAAGTGGCCTTCTATGAGCCCTGATCTCAATCCTATTGAGCATCTTCGGAAGGAGCTGAAACATGCAGTCTGGAAAAGGCCCCCTTCAAACCGGAAACAACTGGAGCAGTTTGCTCATGAGGAGTGGGCCAAAATACCTGCTGAGAGGTGCAGAAGTCTCACTGACAGTTGCAGGAATCGTTTGATTGCAGTGATTGCCTCAAAAGGTTGTGCAACAAAATATTAAGTTGTGGGTACTATCATTTTTGTGTCCAGGCCTGTTTCATGCATTTATTTTTTAAATAATTCAGTTGAAGCATACTTGAAAAGCAATGTCTGACTTTCATTGGTTAAGATTTATAGAATTTTTATTTATTACTACTTTTGTCAGATTAAAGTTATTTCTGTGACTATTGTGAGTTTTTCTTTCATTGACTGAAGGGTACCAACAATTTTGTCCACATGTGTATAGTTTCATAATATCAGGATGGCAATGGACGAAATGGTCAGCTCAAATCTTTGAGTTTCTGTCAGCTGAACCCACCTTCCTTGTACTTGTACTTGTCTGTGATGTCCAGCCTCGTGTTGGAGCCAACAGCCTTGGTGGAGATGTTCTGTCTGACTGACTTGGTGTCAGAGAGCATTTTTGTCATTGTGCCATCAGCTTTACACTGAACACGAAGAAAGAAACAATTTAGAACACAAAACTGGACATAAAACATTTCTGCCAAAGACTTCCTACTAAATGTGATATTCATGTATTCATAGAGTCAAGCTATGTATACTAACCAGCCAGTCAATGCAGTCAGCATTGACCTCAGCAAAGACAAATGGGACATCATATTTGAGATCGGTTTCTCCATCCAGGATGGCTTTGACTGGGGCTGGACCGCAGCAGTATACACCTGCATATGCAGAGCAGCCCATTCAAACAAAAATCAGTGTTCAAAAGCAATACTTAGAAATTAATCTTATTTTTATGATCAATAAGTAATAAAACAAAGGAAGAAACAGTTGAGACAAGAGATTTCATACTGTCACTCTTTTCCTGTGGTGTTGGATCCACAACTTGCCACCCATCATATTTTCCATCCTTTGCCAGGTCAGTTCGGGTCATCCAGCACTCTAACCAGACGTGGAAGTTCCTTAAACACATACAGAACACAGCATTCCGATGTTGGATTGATTGGAAACTCAACACTGGATTTAGAAAGTCCAGAACGGTCAACAGAGCTGGACTACGTGACAGCATAAGGAAATTAAAGTGGTTGATCAAAAACTGGAGGGTTGATGATTTTGACACATTGCGGTTAATTTAAACATAGACAATTACAAAGAAAGCTGCACCAAAGAGTAAAACAGTTAAATGTGAATTATAAAATATTAGGGCTCTCTCTTCTAAGTCCCTTTTATTAAATGATTTTAATGAGTGCAGTCAGTTGCCCATAGACATTGCCTGATGAGTGCCAGTGACTAAATAGAGTGCACCTGTGTGTAATCTAATGTCAGTCCAAATACAGCTGCTCTGTGATGGCCTCAGAGGTTGTCTATGGCTGTGTCCCAATTCAGGGTATGCACGCTTGAAGTACGCATTTCAAGTGCGATTACGTCACCACCACGAGACGACGGCTGTCCCAGTTCAAAGTGTACTTCAAATGCATACTACAAATGCACCGTCGATTTCCCCAAATATCAAGCGTGGTCCGGTACACGCTTCGTGGTCCCATATATCCCACAATCCATAGCGCGGCGGTGGGTGTGGATAATTTTGCCGCAAAATACGGCAGAAGGGAGCGGCTGAAGAGTGAACTGTCAAAAGTAAGTACTGAATATTATGTCACTTATTTATGTGCGAATGTTAAGAACATTAAAACATTACTGTTGGCCACATGTCGGCAAAGTTATGTGACATTAGTGATGTTTGTACTTTCAACGGTAACTTGGTTTTAAAGCCTCTACTTCTAAGTATATATGTAGTTGACCTTAATCTTACAGAGAATGTGATGATTTTATGGATAATTAAAGTCAGTCATATATCCACAAACACAACAAGCTGAAAGTCAGTGATGCCGCTCGGTTTGCAGTCCTGAATATGACGGCACAAGCAGGATTCACTGCACTGTTAATGTTAGCTCTGTTATATTGCTGCCTCTGTTCGGTGGTGTCGAGCCAAACGGACTTTAACATGTGTTTGAACGAGCTGACGGTTCACTCGTTAAGCTGAAAGAAAGACGCTTTAATCACAGGAGTCACACATGTGTCCACTGTACCATCTGGCTACTCTTCTTGTTTAGCACTCGTAATAACACAAACACTAAATCCTCCTTCTCTTGTGCTGTTTTGTAGCAGTGTGTACACCTGAGACTGTCACCTGTCTGTCTGTCCTGCACTCTCTCTCTGTTTCTTTCTCTCTGATTGTGGAATAAAAGTATGAACATGTATTTATAAGTTACACTTGTGTTTGAATCCTGCAGCTTATCACTCATTTGATTTCCATGTGTGACAACTGCAAGTGTTCAGAGTGAGGACAGACTGAGGGACCCACTGCTGCACATCATCTGTGAGGCTTTGCACCCCTGATGATCCACCAGGACAAACTCAGCAGTGTGTGAGGAAGAGGAGGAGGAAGAGCCAGCAGCAGCTGACAGATGGAGAGAATAGACAGACTGTTCCCTGTTTGTGAAGGAATGCTAGGAAAGTTTAAAATAACTAATTGTCTGTCCTGAATCAGTCTTATTAGGTAATGTTCAAATAATGTGATCATCCCAGTGTTTTCAGTGTGGGAGAAAGTACTCAGGGCCTTCAAGTTACACACTACGAAAGGCAGCAACAAGTTTAATATTCAGAAACCTAAAGTATGTATCAGCAGCAGGATGGACCTAAAAATAAATGTTTGTTTCAGTTCTATGAAGCTTTGAGTATTTTGGATTAGTAGTACTGCTGTGTTTGTTGCATCATATTGCTGTAATTGTTTATATGCTTTATATATTCTGAGGTAAGTTGATCTATAGTGTTACATCATATTCTATAAGGATGTTATGTGTTTGTATACTTTCTGCCCAGTTTGACCCATTTAGCAGAAGTCAGCCTGTTTAAGGCTCTGATATCTATTCTGTATGACTTAAAGCAGTTATGACATGGTCTGATTTTCTCACCCAATAAAGGAATATTTCATATATCAGTGTACTCTTCATTCTATCAGAAACAGTTATCACAGCTCGTACATTTTCTTTTTACACATATATGTAAGCATTGAGCCAAATTTAGTAATGCCAACATATTAAAAGAACAATGTTTGTCTCTTATATATAATACATCTGTATATACACTGTCAGAGATACTTGTCTTTGAGTGAAGATTTAAGGTGATAGGAAATATAAATAACTGCTCCTTGCATCTTTGACCCAGAGTTCAAGCTCATATGTGTATATATATATATATATATATATATATATATATATATATATATATATATATATATATATATAGAGAGAGAGAGAGAGAGAGAGAGAGAGAGAGAGAGAGAGAGAGAGAGAGAGAGAGAGAGAGAGAGAGAGAGAGAGAGAGAGAAGGCATCGGTGGGCAAGAGACGAAAACAGGGCGTTGTTGGAATGCTACTACGCAAGTAACCCTGGCGGAAGGGGTTACATGAATAGGATGAGGGACCTATGGATTCTTCGATACCCAACATCCACAATGACGGCGAAACAACTAGTAGCTCAGTGTTCCAACATTCGAAAGAAGGGACTGCTCTCACAGCTAGAGATTGACGAGGTACAACATAAATGCTACGGCAAGGAGGAGTCAGGACGCCAGGTCAGGGGGGAGATATCATCACCCCCACCCGAGATTGGGTACATAGCCCCAAGTGCGATAGGAGAAGGATCGTTGAGTGCGTGAGGAACTGACCTGAAAGATAGGATCATGGCCAAGCTTGAAACCTGGATCCCCCGTAGCCGGTTACCAAGATTACGTGAAGTACCCTCAGAAGGTCTGCTAGATGATGTTAATGCAGCACTACGGATGATACCTACAACCACCATTACCGACACTAACAAGCTGATCTACACTACGGCAGCAGTGATCAGTGAGATGCTTGGCTACAAGTTGAACAGCCACAAGGGGCAGTACCCTCCATGGAGAAGGAGGCTAGAGGGCAAGATCAAAGTAGCACGAAGGGAGGTTAGCCAACTAACGGAGTTGCAGAAAGGCGCGACAAAGAAGGTGCATAAGAAATACAGCAAGCTGTCCATACCTGAGGCCTTGGAAACTGCCAAGCAAAGACTCACAGCCTTGGCCAGCCGCTTCAGGAGGTACACCAGAGAGATAGAAGGCAGGAGAATAAACCAGCTGTTCTCCACAGAACCAGCAAAGGTGTACTCTCAGTGGCAAGGGAACAATAACAGAACAGCACCACCAAGGTTGGAGACGGAGCAATACTGGAAGAGCATATGGGAGAAGGACGCAACCCATAACGGCAATGCTCAGTGGCTAGTGGATCTGAGGGCAGACCATAGCGACCTCCCTGAACAGGGTCCAGTAACCATCACAGTGGCAGATATCCAAGAAAGGGTCTCCAGTATGAAGAGTTGGACAGCACCAGGGCCCGACATGGTTCACGCCTACTGGCTGAAGAAGCTGACTGCACTCCACGAGCGTCTGGCAGCACAAATGAACCAGCTGCTAGTTAACGAGAGACACCCGGAATGGCTAACCGAAGGTCGGACGGTCCTGATCCCCAAGGACCCCAAGAAGGGACCGGTCCCATCCAACTACCGACCGATAACCTGCCTCAGTACTACATGGAAGCTCCTGTCAGGCATCATATCGGCTAAGATGAACAGGCACATGGGTCAATACATGAGCGGGGCACAGAAAGGGATTGGCAAGAATACCAGAGGCGCAAACACCAGCTACTGGTAGACAGAACAGTCAGCCGAGACTGCAAGACCAGACTGACCAACCTGTGCACAGCCTGGATTGATTACAAGAAGGCCTATGACTCAATGCCCCACAGCTGGATACTGGAATGCCTAGAATTGTACAAGGTCAACAGGACCCTGAGAGCCTTCATCAGGAACTCAATGGGGATGTGGCACACAACACTAGAGGCCAACTCCAAGCCCATAGCACAAGTCACCATCAAGTGCGGGACCTACCAAGGAGATGCTCTGTCCCCACTGCTGTTCTGCATAGGCCTGAACCCCCTCAGTGAGATCATTAACAAGACTGGCTACGGATACCGACTACGGAATGGAGCGGTTGTCAGCCACCTCCTGTACATGGATGACATCAAGCTGTATGCCAAGAGTGAACGAGACATCGATTCACTGATACACACTACCAGAATATACAGCAATGACATTGGAATGTCATTCGGACTGGAGAAGTGTAGTCGGATGGTAACAAAGAGAGGGAAGGTAGTCAGAACTGAGGGGATTGAACTACCAGAAGGCAACATTGCAGACATAGAGGACAGTTACAAGTACCTGGGGATCCCGCAAGCGAATGGGAACCATGAAGAGGCCGCTAGGAAAGCTGCAACCACCAAGTACCTGCAGAGGGTCAGGCAAGTCCTGAGGAGTCAGCTGAACGGTAAGAACAAGATCCGGGCCATCAACACCTACGCCCTGCCCGTGATCAGGTACCCTGCTGGGGTAATAGGCTGGCCAAAGGAGGAGATAGAAGCCACTGACATAAAGACAAGAAAGCTCCTTACCATGCATGGAGGATTTCACCCCAAGTCCAGCACCCTGAGGCTGTACGCTAAGTGGAAGGAAGGGGGCCGGGGACTGGTGAGTGTCAGCACCACAGTCCAGGATGAGACAAGAAACATCCACGAATACATCACGAAGATGGCCCCAACTGACAGCGTGCTCAGTGAATACCTCAGGCAGCAGAAACCCAAGAAAGAGGAGGAAGGCGAGGAACCATCATGGAAGGACAGGCCCCTGCACGGTATGTACCACCGGCAGATAGAGGAGGTGGCTGATATCCAGAAATCCTACCAGTGGCTGGACAAAGCTGGACTGAAAGACAGCACAGAGGCACTAATCATGGCAGCACAAGAACAAGCTCTGAGTACAAGATCCATAGAGGCTGGGGTCTATCACACCAGGCAAGACCCCAGGTGCAGGCTGTGTAAAGATGCCCCAGAGACAATCCAGCACATAACAGCAGGGTGCAAGATGCTAGCAGGCAAGGCATACATGGAACGCCATAACCAAGTGGCCGGCATAGTGTACAGAAACATCTGTGCCGAGTATAACCTGGAAGTCCCGAGGTCAAAATGGGAGATGCCCCCAAGGGTGATGGAGAATGACCGAGCTAAGATCCTGTGGGACTTCCAGATGCAGACGGACAAAATGGTGGTGGCTAACCAACCGGACATAGTGGTGGTAGACAAACAGAAGAAGACGGCTGTAGTGATCGATGTAGCGGTTCCGAATGACAGCAATATCAGGAAGAAGGAACACGAGAAGCTGGAGAAATACCAAGGGCTCAGAGAAGAGCTCGAGAGGATGTGGAGGGTGAAGGTAACGGTGGTCCCCGTGGTAATCGGAGCACTAGGTGCGGTGACTCCCAAGCTAGGCGAGTGGCTCCAGCAGATCCCGGGAACAACATCGGAGATCTCTGTCCAGAAGAGCGCAGTCCTGGGAACAGCTAAGATACTGCGCAGGACCCTCAAGCTCCCAGGCCTCTGGTAGAGGACCCGAGCTTGAAGGATAAACCGCCCGCAGGGGCGTGCTGGGTGTTTTTTTTTTTTTTATATATATATATATATATATATATATATATATATATATATAGATAGATAGATAGATATAATCTGACAATACATATAATATTGTCCATATTATATTAACATTACCACAGTGAGATGACTTAGTCTCATGAACAACATTAGCTAATTATTATTTACTAACTAATCTTGAAATGACTGTTCAGTACAGAAATGAAGCCCAACTATCATGTTTTACAGTCCTGTGGTCTCAGCTAATCAAAGTGATGTCATGTCAAAAATGAATGACCAACGAAACATTTTTCTTCTTCATTTCTGTCACACAAAGCTGTATGAAACGTTTCCCGCGGTTAGTATCATGGTTGCTAGGCAACCTGAACAGCGCGCCGAAGGCTAGACCGTCCCATTTTACAAGCCTCTCACTTCCGCACTTCCCGTACTTGTAGTACGCACCGTACGTAGTACGCGTAGTGTGCGTACTTCAAGCGTGCATACCCTGAATTGGGACACAGCCTAAGAGAATACTGGGAGCAACAACACCATGAAGTCCAAAGAACACACCAGACAGGTCAGGGATAAAGTTATTGAGAAATTTAAAGCAGGCTTAGGCTAAAAAAAGATTTCCCAAGCCTTGAACATCCCACGGAGCACTGTTCAAGCGATCGTTCAGAAATGGAAGGAGTATGGCACAACTGTAAACCTACCAAGACAAGGCCGTCCACCTAAACTCACAGGCCGAACAAGGAGAGCGCTGATCAGAAATGCAGCCAAGAGGCCCATGGTGACTCTGGACGAGCTGCAGAGATCTACAGCTCAGGTGGGGGAATCTGTCCATAGGACAACTATTAGTCGTGCACTGCACAAAGTTGGCCTTTATGGAAGAGTGGCAAGAAGAAAGCCATTGTTAAGAGAAAACCATAAGAAGTCCCGTTTGCAGTTTGCCACAAGCCATGTGGGGGACACAGCAAACATGTGGAAGAAGGTGCTCTGGTCAGATGAGACCAAAATGGAACTTTTTGGCCAAAATGCAAAACGCTATGTGTGGCGGAAAACTAACACTGCACATCACTCTGAACACACCATCCCCACTGTCAAATATGGTGGTGGCAGCATCATGCTCTGGGGGTGCTTCTCTTCAACAGGGACAGGGAAGCTGGTCAGAGTTGATGGGAAGATGGATGGAGCCAAATACAGGGCAATCTTGGAAGAAAACCTCTTGGAGTCTGCAAAAGACTTGAGACTGGGGCAGAGGTTCACCTTCCAGCAGGACAACGACCCTAAACATAAAGCCAGGGCAACAATGGAACGGTTTAAAACAAAACAGCACCTGTAACCGGAAGGTCGCCGGTTCGATCCCCGGCCTTTCTGTCCTGGCCTTTCTGTCCTGGTCGTTGTGTCCTTGGGCAAGACACTTTACCCTACCGCCTACTGGTGTTGGCCAGAGGGGCCGATGGCGCGATATGACAGCCTCGCCTCTGTCAGTCTGCCCCAGGGCAGCTGTGGCTACAACTGTAGCTTGCCTCCACCAGTGTATGAATGTGAGCGTGAATGAATAATGGCATTGTAAAGCGCTTTGGGTGCCTTGAAAAGCGCTATATAAATCCAATCCATTATTATTATTATTATTAAAACTGCTGTTCACAAACGCTGTCCATCTAATCTGACTGAGCTGGAGCTGTTTTGCAAAGAAGAATGGGCAAGGATTTCAGTCTCTAGATGTGCAAAGCTGGTAGAGACATACCCTAAAAGACTGGCAGCTGTAATTGCAGCAAAAGGTGGTTCTACAAAGTATTGACTCAGGGGCTGAATAATTACGCACACCCCACTTTTCAGTTATTCATTTGTAAAAAATGTTTGGAATCATGGAATTCCAATAAAATTGATTCATGTTTGTGGCTGTAATGTGACAAAATGTGGAAAAGTTCAAGGGGGCCGAATACTTTTGCAAGCCACTGTATCTGCATAAAAACAATCAACACAGTTCAGAACAATGCAATTTAATCCACAGTTGACAGATGTGCTTTCTCACACGGTAAACTTGAACATTTTTAAAAACAAACCAGCTTGGAACTAACACGTAAATAATAATGTCTCTTGTCTGCTGCCTTATATTTTGCATATATTTTGCAATTTAGTTTTAAATTTTCATTCATCTGAGAAAATAACTCAGTTTACTTTGAGAAGATCTATTTCTATGGGAAACGCTAAACATGGGTAAACAAGTGACACTAATCACATAATGAAGGCTCTCTTCTGTTTAAATACACCTCTGTTTAGCTACCATTTCATATTAAAACGGGATTACAGTCACACTTATTCTCTGCATGACAAAATAAATGTTCAAACTGATTTTTTTTCTAAATTCCATCTCAAAGTACATCAAGATACAAAACGTCACCCAGCAAAAAAACTAGTCATTTCCTTTAGTACTTTGTGACAATGAAAAAAATGCCGTCCAAAACGATAAAAAACGAGTTCCTCTCTGCACAACCAGCTGAATGATATAAAGCCCACAACTAAGACAGGAATAGCTGGTACTAGTTGGTTAGCATTGACTGAGCTTTCAAAAAAAGAGTGAACGAGTGACTAGTGCCCTAGTCTGGGTAACCGGTAAACAAAGCCTTGTTTCTTCTCTATCTGAAATAACAGCTATTTTTAATCATGATTGGTGACCCGATCTTGAACCCAGCTGAGATAGTGCTAGCTCTGATCAATGATGTAGTATTGAGACTCATCATCTTCCTGAGTTGACTGCAAAATAAATAATCTCATACCACACTTGTCAATCACAGGAAAAGAAGAACATGAATAATGCAAATAAATTATAAATCTTTGTTTATTTTGCCCCCCCGCCCTCTCTTTTTGTTTTCTTGCGCTGGCAGGTTATCTGTTGCTCAAAGCAATGGAAGAGGAGACACCGATAATTGAATATCTAGATAAAAATCACATTAATCAGTATCAAGTGGAAATGAAGGAGAATCGACTCTCTTCATGTCTTTTTGACAACTCAAACCTCCAAACGCAGAATTGAACTTTTCACTGCATGTAGCTATGAGTGCCGAGCTTACTGTCTCCTCTGTGTGTTTTGACTACTAATGAGGAGAGGCTGTCAGGGGAAACGCTAGTAATTATCAAGGCAGGAAATGCTTTTTATTTTGTCGCTTACCTTGAAAACCTGCAGACACTTTTGAAACTAACGTCTGATTGCGCTGTGTGGGAATCAGAAGCTGGAGCGCGATGATGAAGACTCGTGCTCTTACCTTGAGTTCCTTGTGAGCCTGAGCCCTCCTATAGAGAGCCTTGACATTGTTGCTGTCAATCACCAGCGCCTCGTCACAGTCTCTGATGGCGTCTCTGTACTGCTTCACTGACAGGTAGCACAGCGCCCTAATCACACAACACACAGTAAACCACATTTAAACATCTGGGCGCGTCTTTAATTGAAGGTCAAGTCAAACAATAATGTTGCCATGATGTATTAATTATTAATCTGAAATGCTTCATTACATCTATAACGCTCTGTGATCAGAGCACTCCAAAATGGATGAATCTGAATTCATATTTGTTTCAGGTTCTTCAAGATTATTCTTTTTTTTTATCCAAGCTTTTATTTGACTGACACACCTAAAGCTTTACGTTTAAATGCTTTCTAAGCCTCTTCATTTGCTCATTTGTCACTGAAATATTTTTAAATTTGAACTCCATTTCAACAAACTCTTTAAATAATATCCGGCTAATGTGTTTTTTGTTTACTTTTTACTTTTTAATTTATATTTACCTTAGTCCAGGGCTCCATCATGTGATTCAGACTGATTAATAATAATAATAATAATAATAATAATAATAATAATAATAATAATAATAATAATAATAATAATAGTAATAATAATGGATTGCATTTATATAGCGCTTTTCGAGACCCTCAAAGCAAATTCCACTATTCATTCACTCTCAGATTCTTTACCATTCATTGTCAGAAATCCACATTAAGGATACTCGAAAGAAAATATAACAAGCTAAGGGGCAGAATTCATGTCACAGTGCGGCATAGAAATAGAGTCCCGGCACTTCTTTAATATTTAATTTTGTGTTTGTTATTGTTTTCTAGTGCTACTGTGTTATGTTTACTCATCTCAAAAAGTCAGGAAAGACTTAAGTGTAAAGTAATATCTGTGTACTGAGCTAATGATTTTAGCATTTTTGTGTAGTCACGCAGAAAAAGTTAGTCCATATAAGCTACAGCTTGCAAATTTCAGCAGCCACTAAAAAACAGGCTTAATAGGCAATGGGCATTACACAGAAAGAGCCTAACATAGTACAAATACCTCCTGATTAAATAAAGCAACTGAATATTAAAGCAGAGAAAAATAATCAAATCAAAAATCTTAAAATATATATTATGAATACTGTCATAGGTATGCAAATTACTTTAACACATTTTCAATGATATTAAAATCATCCACTTTTGTGAACATGTTACTATTCTTATATAGTCCGTTTTTTTATAACTGCCAAAGCTATATTTAGTTAAATCTGTAGGAGTCTTTCTTTTAGAAACAAACAAACAAAAACACAGGACCAAATAATATATGATGGATGATATATTCGTTGGAGCAATATTAAATCCAACACTGCAGAGACACAGATGCTGATGCTCAAGGCTCACCGGTTGGTGTAGGTGGTGACTTCTGTAGGGTTGTGTTTGAGGCTCTGGCTGTACTTCTCTATGGCCTTCTTGTGCTCCCCTTTCTTCACCAAAGCATTGCCTTCTTCTTTTAAGGCCTGAGCTTTCTTTATCTCTTTATCACTGGGAGCTGAGGAGAAGGTAAGTAAAAGGTGGGGGGCATAAAAAAGAGAGTTTGAATATGATAATGCTGCTCCATCTCTAAGTAACTTAAAAGAAAATCCAAAGAAAGGTCATGTTTTCATGAAGCTGGTCAACTCTTTGACACTAACAAGGAACTCAGTCAATTCAAATCAATTCTGTAAGAATGTAAATAACATTTTTTTTCCATAAATCTATGTACCAGGTTTTTTTGTTTGCGTTGTGCCATTCTGCTGAGGTGTTGGGCTTGGTTGGGTGGCGTTGCCTGCAGACATCTGGGCAAGTTTCTCCTTCACAGACAGAGGAACTGTGGGAATGGGAGGAAGCTTTTCTCTCCATGACGGACCGTCTGTCTCTGTGAGTGCCTTTGTCATCCTGAGAAACAGTACAACAGTGACAAGAATGTGAACAGAGAAGAAGCTGAAAACTTTTTGTGCGTCTGCCCACAAGTTCAGGAGTAAACCAAGGAGTCACTCTACAAAACATCAAAAATGCTGGGAGTGCTGCATCACCCTAGAATTAGGTGGCAGATTTGGATATTTATCTGTAAGCTTTTATGATCTTTTTAAAAAATATTTACTTCAATTAATGGAGCTGGCCAATAAGCGATACTGTGAAGACACTTCTGTGAATGTATTTACAAATACTCATGTGTAGGTCTAATGTCAGGTCTGTGTATTTTCATTATGGTTTCATAATCTCTTTTTTGGGGACGGTGGATTACAGAATGGTGTTTAAAACCTACAACAGACCATGAAGATGCATAAACCATCTGTTTTTTTAAACCACCTAAAACAGATATTTCTTTACTGATATTTCTGCAAATCTGTAAATTGTAAAGTGTAAACTGATTAGATTTGTTCATTTGAATCCGGAAAATCGAACTCGGAAACAACTGTGATTGGTCTACTTGGCAGTAATATGCCATACAAACACATTATGTTGATATTGTTCACAATGCGATTGCATAGGCTCGTATTGCAAAGCTGAAACTTAAAGGAATTGACGGAAGGGCACCACCAGGAGTGGAGCCTGCAGCTTAATTTGACCCAACAAGGGAAACCTCACCCGGCCCGGACGCCGGAAAGGATTGACAGATTGATAGCTTTATAGAAACTCAGAGATGGTAAATTTTATATTGTAAGTTAAAATATAACCATCACTCAGCCAGCTAACAGACAACATACCTGTTGGTGCCATCGTGAGCTGCTGCTATGTTGCAGTCAATCTGTAGAGCAGTTTTGTAGTCTACGTAAGCCTGCCTATAACGCTCCAGAGCTTCGTAGGCAGCAGCACGACGAAGCAGAGACTTCACATTGAACTGAGATAACTCCAGAGACCTGAAAGAAAACATGTTAAAATCATAATTTAGATAATATTTTGATAATGAACAGGCTGAGAATGGGCGTATCGTCATTAAAAATTTAACAATAAGCTTAATGGACAAAGCTACAGAAGTCCATAAACAGCTGTAACAGAACAAAACATTCCTTTTATTTCATGTACTTGAGCGTCTCCCATATATTACATTACCAAAGGTTGGATGTTCTCACAACAATCAAACACCCCAAATAAGAAAATCAGGGTGTAAGATTTGAGGAAAGAAAGATGCATGAAATACAAATTGCATCATCACACTCACATATTGCAGTCTTTCACACATTCCCCACAGTTGCCATCCTTCAAGTAGCTGGCTGCACGGTTTGAATACAAAATGGCCAAATCCTCTGGATTCCTTTTACCTTAACAGGAAGAAAACGGTGTGTTTAAGAGCAGATCGTCAAAAAACAAATAACCCTATTAATCTGAAGACATGTACAACTGTTAGAAAGCAAACATTCATTAAATGACCAGAAAACACAAATCACACAACACAGCATTGTAATGTTGTCAAGCACATTGTAAAATACTTTTAAGTCTGAAGTCTCTACTTATTGCAGCATAGCATCAATTCTCAAAAACTGCTTTGCTGTTCCCTGATGCGACCGTGGCTCAAGAGTTGGGAGTTCGCCTTGTAATCGGAAGGTTGCCGGTTCGATCCCCGGCTTGGACAGTCTCGATCGTTGTGTCCTTGGGCAAGACACTTCACCCCTTGCCTACTGGTGGTGGTCAGAGTGTCCGGCAGCCTCGCCTCTGTGGCTACAATGTAGCTTGCCACTCACATTCACCAGTGTGAATGACTGGATATGTAAAGCGCTTTGGGGCCCTTAGGGACTAGAAAAGCGCTATACAAATACAGGCCATTTTACAATAGCCATGTTTGAAACTGCGACTAGCGAGGAAGAAGAGGGATTTGATACAATTTAATGTTGCACTTAATTCTTATAGCATTTTGCCTGTACTGTAATACTAAATACTAATTGCAGTACTAATTGAACTTATGTGTGGAGCTCTGCACACATAAATGGAGGAAGCAAATAGAGAGACAACCTAGACTGAGTATATTCATTTGGGATGTCAGTGTACACACACTGATTTTCCCCAAAGAGGTTTTAGTCAGAGCCAATGGAAAGGAAGAAGAAAATAAAAGAGCATTGGTTTTACATTAATATGGGTTTCATTGTATTGTTTAAGACCTTTTTTACTAGCTATCTTCTGCTGCTCCCTTATTCACAAGGGGTCACCAGAGCAGGTAGCTTTGCATATTTGTTTTGGCAGAGTTTTATGCCAAAAGCCCTTGCCAGCGCAATAGCGCAAACTCCACAGTATTGCAGAGCACAGAAACAACTGCATTATGTTGTTAACACAACTTCGGCCCTTTGCAAGCATGCTAACACTAAGCTAGCCAAGGACCCAGAGCGATGTAAAAGCTGAGTAAATACCAAGCCCTGAACTCAAACCCTGAACTTCAACAGGTAAAAAACAGATGAGCAGTCAGGCTGCAGCCTCCGTTTCTACTTCTATTTTTATGGAGAAACACAAAAGTAATGTAATGTTTCTACAGTAGAATCATAATCACTGTGAAGTCTCCTTGTGCTACTTTTCATCTTTACTTTGTGTTCATAATTGAATAATAAGAGAAAGACTGTATGTGTGTCTGCATTAGGATAGGGATTTTTGTTGAGGAACAGGAATGTGCCAGTAGGTTTATACTGTTAACTGGTAACTATCAGGTCATTTTACAGTAGTGAAACGTTAAAGTAATGAAAGTTATAAGCAAAGAATCTTATAACAAATTACTTCCTCTTGGGAGTAGTGGAGTACTACATTACAATGTACTGCATTTCTTTTTAGAAAAGTGTTCTGTGTAATATCTCCAAAAGTTGAATCTGTTCATCTGGACGTAGCGTTTTGTGGGAGAAACGTTTCGTCACTCATCCAAGTGACTTCTTCAGTCTCAGCTGACTGCAGGTTTCCCCAACCCTTATAAACAGTACATTTGCATAATGACTGAAACCAGCCCACAGAAGGAACATCTGGACCCACTGAAGGTCAAGATGAACAGATTCAACTTTTGGAGATTTACTTTCCTGGATGATTGAGAATGCATCAAGACGTTCTGTGTAATATGTTTTTTGAGTAACAACCTCAATACTACTGATCAGCAAATAGGGGAAATACCTCCAGCATGCACAAACATTTGACTACCACATGCAATTAATCTGCATGAATTTAATGTTTTTGGATATGCTGCCTAATGATGGTGGTGAGTCTCAAAGGAGCCAGTGAGAACCGAATGAGAAGACAACATGAACCTTTAATGGAATTAGAACCACTAAATTGATCAATTTCCATCCCTAGGAAAATGCAGATTTATACCAAATAAGGTCACAGGAACATAAAACGTACTTCACACTCATTTCTCAGTGAAGTGCATGCACGCTCAGGTTATAATACTTACTGTTCTTCTCCAGCGCTTTGATTGCCTGACTGTAGAGATTTGTGGCCTCGCCGTATTGGCCTGTCTTGCCAACTTGTTTCAGCTCAGCCCAGCACTTGGACTTCTGTTTTGGTGGCATGTCTTCTTGCTGTCTCCTATCTAAAATGATACAGTAATGGTTGCTTTATATGTGGATTAAAACATCAGACAATTCAAGTGTAACTGAAATGACTCATCAATGAAATACTGGATTTCTATTCATTCAAAGGAATAATGTGGACCTCCCCACATCTGTGTGGCGGCTGAATGAGCCACGTGTTTCTACAACAATTTTGTAAAGAAAGAAACTGATATATTAGTTGTTACACACAGCTTTGTTTATGTCTCAGTCAAAAGAATCTTGCATCTATATTTTTTGCCAAAGATGCTTCTTCATGTGAGAAAGACTGTGTAGCTCTCCACACAGAAGAAGACAGGTCTGATGTTAGTGATGACTTGTTAAACTATTAGGATCTACCACAACAAACATTTCTCAATGATACCCAGACAAGAGTCAGAGAACAACGCCCTATAGCAGCGGTCCCCAACCCCCGTGCCTCGGACCGGTACCGGGCCGTGAGAGTTGAGGCTCAGGTGTGAAATGTATGGTTTTCGGGGTTTTTATCGGTTTTCAGCGTTATTTTGTTATCGTTTTTATCGTTAACTCGGTTTTCCTGGGTCTTTTCGCGTGTGTTATGAATAAATCTTCTTTTTTCGGTACCGGCACTAGTTTTATTTTGTTGTATTTATCCGCGACACCTTATTGCCGGTCCGTGAAAATATTGTCGGGCATAAACCGGTCCGTGGCGCAAAAAAGGTTGGGGACCGCTGCCCTATAGGATTTAGCTTAATAATAAATTCTCATCACTACAGGTTAAGACAAAACAGCCATATACCATCATTGTTTGAAGATCAGCTTGAAGTTTGTTTGTTTTTTTATTTTAATTTTGTTACTGTATTCATCAGTGTTGGCCTGAAACGGACAATTAATCTGAAAAATGTGTGAAATTATTTTGATAATTAGTTCATCATTTTTTTTTTTAAGTAAAACTAGAGGGAAAAAAATACTTTTTTAGAGTTTTTAGTTTCTCAAAGAGGATTTTCTGCATTCAAAACTAGACAATTGTCTTCGGCTTTTGTTTTGTGCTGTAGAGAAACTGAAACAAAATGTTACAACAAGCCATATACTGAAAGTAATCACTACTTATAAAGTCTATATTTTATCATCACTTCAATATAAAAATTGTACTATAAGCACGCCAGGAGACTGCCTGATAAACACTAATTCAGAAGAGTAATTTTAATTACCAACACTATATAGTCACATTCAGATGCAGGCAATTTTAGATTGACTAACAAAAATATGTATCAAATAGCTTTGCTTAATGCACAGAGGCTTATTTTTGTTTGAGGCCACTGGCAGGGCTGTAAATTAAAGAATTTTCCAAATCTGGAATCAATAAAACCTATCTTGTCTAATCTTAAACAGAATTTCAGTTAGTTACACTGTACAACAATTAAACAATTAATTAAGTTGAAGTCATTTTTTTTTCTTGCAGTGGTGCTTTGTTCTCTTCCACACGCCTTTACTTTTTAACCAATTAATTAATTAACACTGTGTCCACCAAAATGTATAGAGTGAAATCCTGCACCCAGCTCTGACATATAACATATAAGTTGATTATCACATTTACTGTAACAGAGACAGTGTCAGAGAATTATAAACCAATAAAAATACTTTCACTTTCAGCTTCTGCCATGCAGCTTCACCTGCATGGCACGCCCTCTGGTGACCATCTGATCAAAGTGTGTTCAGAGACCAGAAATCACAAATGACTCACTGGTTGAGTTTTCAGCAGTAATCGCCACAGTAATTTTAACTTTATAAGATAATACATGCAGATTTTTTTTATATATGATTCAGCTTTTGATCGCGAAGCTGTAATAAAACGCAGCTCATTATACTTTCGTGGTGAAAAGTCATTTGCACTATCCTTTCTGTATCTTGAACGCCTCATGAGATAGGGAGAACCAGTTGTTCAGTTTCTATTTAGAGAGCAAATTGTGTTTCGACATAAATCTCGCGATGGTAGATCGTGTCCTATTTAAATCTAAATGTATTTATTTAGTTATTTTTTGGAATCTAGTTTGACGAGTACAATTTAAATGTACAAACATTTCTATTAGAGTTAAAAACCTTGTAAACGGAGTTGAGAAAATATATGCAAAAGAAGTACTGATAGTCTGAAACTCAGGCAAAATGTAAAAACGAATTTAAAAAAAATGCTCAGTTTTGAATGTTTATAGTGTGCCTTTGATGTTTGGGCCGGTTGGGGTCTCTGTGTGCATGTTTTCTTTGCGCTCAGGATCTTGGTCTGTGAGGGCTGGGCTAGGCTCGAGGCAATATATTATTTAAACATTCCCAAGGATGGTTTTTATTTTACACATGCGAACTCTATGATCAGTGTGTGCTTCAGTCTTAAAATATTTTAGAGAACTCAGAGCAAAGCTAAAATATGCTGTACCAGAGCCAAAAAATTTCAGAAACCGTTACCATGAATTATCAATGACAATATCAAAGGATGGCAAAATTATTTTTGGTCATTGTGTTTGCTCTTAAGGAAGCACTTAAAATCGTTTGAAATTGTACCTCTTTGGTCCTTAATAATCAGTGAGTGACCGTTGTAGTGTGTAAGAACACTCGGGTCTCTCTTGAAAAATACAAATTATTAGTATGACAGAAAGGCCAAAGCATTACTAATAAAAACAAAAATGTTACCCATCTTCCAATAAACATTTTATTTGTATAGTCAGGACTCAAACACTAACTTGAAACTCAAAACCTCAGCTTTATTGCTGGAGAAAAACAAAACATGAACTGAACAAAGAATACTGGCAACAGAGAACTGAAACACACAGGTATAATTCTGAGGGTACGACGCAACACCGAGCACAGGAAAACACAGGGCTTAAATACACAGGGTAGTAATGAGGGAATGGTCAACAGAAGGGAGACAGCTGGGAGAAATCAGGGCTAACGAGATGGGGGAAACCAAGTTGCACACACTAACATAAGACAAAGACTTTCACAATAAAACAGGAAACATGAAACACTACATAAAGACGCAGACTCGACACTGAGAGACAGAAAATGACACATAGAACTAAACCCACACAAAACATGAGAACACAAATCCTAAACACAAATAAACCAAAACATAGAACTCTAATCATCATCATCATCATCATCATCATCACAAGAGAATGAGAAAACAATCCAAAACACCAAGATAACTGAAACACAAAGTACCAGAGAAACATAAAGAATAATCCGTGATGCAAAAGTAAACCAAAACATAATAAACTCAAAATACTGGGTCCAACGGACCCAGAACCGTGACACTTATCCCACAAAGGTGCTTTTTAAAGCAACCTCAAAAGTTTACATATATAAAAGTTTATATATATGTACATATGCATACATATACAGAGTTGTGTAAAAATGAATGAATGAATGAATGAATGAAAAGCCTGAATTAAACTGGTAGGTTTTATGGTAGAACATCGAAAGTGCAGGTGCACTTGAGGTCTCTGAAGGAGGAGCAGTCAAAGTCAGCCATGAGAGTCTGCTTTCCGGTCTTCTTGGGAAAAAAGGGCAACTGGATACGTATCCTGGTGTTTGTCCTCTGATTTGGAAGTCTGTGGGAAACATAAGAGTAATACAGAAATGTTAAGGTTAATGTTTAGTTTGTGGATTTGACATAACATTTTATACACAGTAACAACTCGCTAGAAGTCTGTTGAAAAGATAACTTTGCCAGACATCCAAACAATGTTGAGATATGGTAAAATCTGAAAACTTCAGAC